>NW_028255824.1:600000-937174 GCF_964263255.1 Lissotriton vulgaris
TCACATACAGTGACTTTGGCACAGTGCGTGTGTCATATTGTGTTTTCACTCATGGTCTGCACCTTGACACACCGTCTGCAATGGCAGGCTGCATTCAGTTTGTATGGGGGTCACTTAAAGTGGCATAATACATGCCGGAGCCATTAAGGACACTCTTTGGTAGCCAGGTAGTAGGGCTAGCACTTACTAGGGACTTAAAGGGGTGTAAAAGTGTGTACCAATTGTGTTACAATTAGACCATTTTACCTTGTTTTAGGGAGCTCACTCGGGCTTGGTTAGCAGGGGCACAATGCACATCAATCAAAATATCCGTAACCGTGGCAAAAAGTGGCGGAGACCCTGACAAAAATTAACACTTTCCTACAATCGCTCTCTTAACAATAGAGCTGTTCCAAGTTGTGATGCCATTGCCAGTCTATATGCTATGCCTTCTCACGGGCCGCCCTCGCAGCAAAGCCTTAGGTTAATTGATGTCAGAGTTGCGCCGCAAGCACAAGATGGCTAAGTGGCAAAAGCTTCTTCCCCTTTGTCTCAGGAGTGAGGCCGTGTAGTCGCCACACAAAAAAATCTGACTCGGTGGGAATTACCAAACCCAGACCATTCTGAGGTCCTGATGCACTAAGAGTTGCCCAGGTCATCATTGACTACGCAGCAAGTTGAGGCCTTTAAACAGCAATGCATTAGATTTCTAAGACCGCGTCAGCCCGTTCTTGACCGCCTTCATGATCCATGGAATTAAGTGACTCCCAGGCGCACGTCTGCTGCAGGTCTTTCCCTGGTGTTGACTGACTCAGTTTTTTGTGCTTCCGGTTTGCTTAAGCTGGGATGTCATGCTGATCTTAGTGGACCAAATGCTCCATATGAGCATTCTTGGGCCTGTGTTGTCCATTTAGTTCTGAAGTCAGTCTTCCCATCCATCAAGGGGGGGGCCTGACTAACAACTCTACTACAATGTGGTACTGCAAAAAGGAGGGTGATGTAGGGTTATGGATCTTGTGCCAGGAGGTGTCACCTCTTGCTAC
The DNA here is from genome assembly GCF_964263255.1 of Lissotriton vulgaris. Classification (NCBI taxonomy): domain Eukaryota; kingdom Metazoa; phylum Chordata; class Amphibia; order Caudata; family Salamandridae; genus Lissotriton; species Lissotriton vulgaris. The sequence continues at coordinate 601,023 of NW_028255824.1, forward strand.
ATGGCTGGGCTGTCAAGAGATGTCCTTGGTGGCAAATTATTTGATGGGATCGCTCAGTAGCTCAGCCCAGCAGATGTTGGTTGGTAGACCTAAAGTATCTGCTTAATCCGTAGGTGGTCCGAAGTGTATTTGCCGAGTGGGGTGTGCCCTGGGTGTTTCTTTTCACCACTGCAGCAAACGTGTAGTGTCATGACTACTGAAAGATTCATGGGGGACATTTTATATAGCGCAAACTAGGCCCAAAGGGATCAGAGCGCTTTACATGCGCACCAGTTTCGTTACTGGTGGACAACTTTTTTTTTTTGTTTTGTTAGGCTCGGGCAGATTACGTGATTAGCCCAGAATAACAGGATGTTGAGCATCGTTGCCGAAACTCTAACCCGGTTCCCCAGCTTTGAGGTCTACCGCTAAGCCCTTCAACCAGACCTGTTCGGGCTGTTGGATAAAATTTGTGGCCTGCTAGATGAAATTTGTGGCCTGCTATGAGGACCATCCTGTCGCCACCTTTGGTCGTTTTGCATTCGTCCAATCAGCCTTCATTCAAGTCGCATGTTGTGCTGAGTTTCTTAAGACTGATTAACATGTTGCCACTGATGCCTTACATTATGTATCAAATGGCATTTTAACTTATTCCCAACATTTCTAATGTGCTTGCCTTTCAAGCCCATTTACAACTGTTGTCTGTGTCTAGTGCCCAGCAAAACGGTGGTCCTTATCACAATTACTTCGGCGTGCTGTAAGTGCTGTTGGTGCATCCCCCGTAAACTAGCTTTTCCCAGACAAATTGGTGAAGAAAACTTATGCTTCATTTTATCCAGAAGTGACATTTCGCTTTCATGTGGGCAAGCCCATTATTCTGCTGAAGGGGGACTTTGTTGACTCATCCAATAGAGAGCTCTTAGGTCATTCAAATAACTGGGTACAGACCGAGGTGGCATGGTGTGCAAAATAAGGATGGACTGAGATGCAGTCCCAACTAAGTGCCATTGGCTGGGATAAATTAAAGTACTCCATCCATCACTTTTTTGTATAGTTTATTGATAGATATGACCAGATCTGAATGTTGTGCCACTGGTGCTAGGCTACATCCGACTGAAGGGCCACAATTGGGGCAAAACCCGTTCTTGGAATGCTTGTGTTCTGGTTTAGAGTAGACCTGGCCTGGTAGTTAGAGCTGGACTTTTCCTAGTCGACCAGGGTCAAGACTAAATTGCATATGGCTGTGTAAAAACTGAGGTGGCTTATGATGCAAAATATTAAACTGAGATGCGGCCCTGAGTAATTACCAGTGGTGCAGATGAATTCGGGTATTTCTCATCACTTTTTGTGCGTTTGAAGTATCACCCAAAGTGGCAACGATATCCCCAGACGTGGGACATGTGCTCACTGTGCCGTTGAACATCTATCAGGGTGAACCCGGTCTTGGGTTACTTACGTTCTGGTTCAGGAAGGGCCAGACCTGGTAGTTCCAGATAGAGTATTTCTATTGAAACAGGGTCAAGATTTATTTGCATAAGACTGGGTCAAAATTGAGGTGGCATGGTGGTCAAAAGTGTATGGTTGGAATACTAGCATGAATGATTGCCTATAGTTAGTCTTATTTCAAGTATTGCTCCCATCAGCTTTTGTGTTTATGAAATCACAAGCACTTATACCTACAATAATGGACCTCATTATGTAGTTATCCATCCACTGTGTTCACCGAAAAAAACATGTTAAATTGAAGTTGAGGCTGGTTTTAATATCTTAATAAAATTACTTTAATTACAGCTATGAACTAAAACTGAAATTTGCATATTCTTAACTCTGCAATACATAACACAGTAGACATGCATACTGTAACTCGTACAGCAAATACAGTGTTCATAACCACATTCTCGATGTGACGATATACCTATGAAAGAGATTAAGTGTTACGGGACATATTACCTATCACTTTAGCATTAATACTACCAGTGAGACACTATAGATTATAAGGCTATTAATGTTTTTTTAGAAGGAATTGTGTTCTGCATCGTAGGATCCTCACTGATGGTCATAAACACAGAAAATTGCCATGCTTCTGCAGGGATCCTGGAACACTTCAGATTTTGAAAAAATATCAGTTGGAGGAAAGGCCTTAATCGCCATAGAGTAAAGTTTTCTCCAGTAATAAATGACAAACTTGCTTTTTGCAACGAAAGGTATGTAATCAATGTGTTGAGATCGCATTGCAGCACCTGTCAAAGCAAATAAATACTTCTGTTGGGCACCTAAAGAAGATGAAAATGAAATAAAAAAGGAGCCTGTCCGGTCAAGAGTTCATGGAGTGAAAGAAAAAATACACTTATTTTAAAGAGGCAACAGCTTTCCTTCCCAGCATGCAATGTACCAGCAGGTTTCCTCACAACCTCACTTTTTTTTCCAGCTCATGCTGTGAGGAGCCCTCCACAGACTCTGGCTTTCTTTACCCAGTTGATTCTATAACTTTTCACCAATTTTTCCATCATAAGTGGCAACATTTCCCTCAGAAATGTGCCCTGCATGTGGAAGAAAAAAGGCTTCATCAGACCCACATTTGGTGAGGAAAAGAAGAAAAAAAGTAAAAAGAACCGAGAAGTCGCTCCTTCTTTTGAATCAAGCACTTCTCACACAAAAGACTCCCATAGAGGAAGATCTAGAGAAAAGACATAAACATTGTCATCACCATTCTGGACACTCTAACGACCCTCAAACACCAGTCGACATAGAGGCAGGCGTCGGCACCAACTTGCTTGCCATCTAGGAGAATGTTTACAGCACCACCGATGTCAACTACACATCAGGTACCGTTACTTTTACCTTCGAGGTCACTCCCTGTTCAGACACCACAGTCGTGGGCAGTGAGGTTATCGGCAGCAGAATACTTGACACCGACGCATCTCCTTTCGATGTCAAAGTTCAGTTTCTTTGTCTACTTCGAGATCACCATTGAGACACTGACGTCAATAAGATCTACGTCCAGACAGTCAGAAGTATCTATTTTTTTCGATTTCTGGCCCACATGAACCAGGTGATGATAGTGGGACTAGACTAACTTGAGTAATTCCACAGAAAATCTGTGCAGTAACATCTTTCTCCTTTATTTATCTCCAGTCCTATTTCTCCTAGAACTATCGTTCACCCTTTGAAATCAGTTAAGATCTGCATCGACAGTAACTTCACGTACTGAAGACCCAACATTTTACACCAAACTCCAAGAAGACCTAAAAGACTAAGAACCCCCTTTTAGTCTCTACCAGGTAGATGTGTTTCCACAGATTTGTACTCCACCTACACTCCCACGTCTCCGGCAGCATCACCTCCGAGATAGTCTCCTGTCGATGACTTTCCAAGATGTCTTAGGCAGAGAAGCCAATAAACTGAATATACAATTACAAACGCCACCAGCCTCCGTTTCAGTTATAATGGATAGACTGCAACCAAGAGCTTCATCAAGACTCACCTTACCCTTGGTACCAGCGTTAGCAGAAGAAAAGTTCCTTACTCCATCCACTATTGAGGTGGCAACTCCTAGACTTTGTAACAGATACAGGGTCTTAGAACAAGACCCTATCTACCTGAGTCAAGAACCCAAACTCAATTTGGTCGTAGCTCCTGCAGTTAGAAACATCTTTCAGCTCCAGAGACTTCAGTCCCTCCTGAAAAGGAAAGTAAGACTGGATGCAGTGGACAGACAAAAAAAAAGTAACTCTGCAGCTGTTTAGGATAAAAACTGTAGTGCATCTGCCCCATTTGTGAGATATGACTGAGTCTTATGTGAATCTGTCTGCATTTGAAGATGATCTGTCGAAAGATACACTGGATTTTATGGAAATCGTCCATCAGGGCAGCTATAAATGAATCAGATTTGAATATTGCTCAATTCTTCAATGGTATATCTCTACGCAGATTGTCTTGGCTTAGACTGACCTCACTAAAACTTGATGCTCAATCAAAAATTATGAATCTTCCTTTTTACTGGTCCAGTTCTCTTTGGCCAATACACGTGGAAAGAATTGAAAAAGCAGAAACCCTTAGAGCGGTGGGTTTAGAGGAGAGAAATACATTTTAACATTCCCAATATTCTCTATGGACTACAGATTTCAGTCTAGAGTGGATTCTACCACCTCAATGGTCTTTTCATTCTCACTCTCAAGGTACCCAACCTCAATACAAACAGCTAAAATTCCAGAGGACATCAACAGATGCACCGCCAGTTCTCATCAAAGACTAGACCAGAATCAAAACAGTGAGCATTACCCCCCCTGTGGTCTATAATCTACTCTTGTGGAAGAGTTTCTCACATAATCAACAGAGGAAGTTGATAACCAGACAAATGTGTCCTACAAATTATTCAAAATGGGTACACCATCCAATTCAAAAATCCTCCACCCCCTCCAAAACAAGCACTAATACACCAGTTGCTGCAATTAAAAAAGAAGGTTCAATCTTCACTCTTTAAAGGGCAAACGATTTGTTCTTGCTCTCAAAAAGGAAAAGGTATCTATTCAAGATATTTTTGGTCCCCAAGAGAAACAAACAAATGGAATTCAGGCCTATACTCCCTAAGACAGGCAAAGAAATATGTCAAAAGTCAAAAATTCACAAGGTTTGCCCTGCATCAGATCTATCCCTAATTGATGAAAGGAGATTGGATGTAAATTGATATTTGTATAGCGCACTACTCACCCGCAAGGGTCTCAAGGCGCTTGTACGAATACCGCTGTGGAACCCATCCTGGCTTTCCCTGTGAGGCGTCCACTCCTGGGCACCCCAGGGTGAAGGCCAGGCATCCTTAGCGTTGTGTGGGCCGTTGTGGAGATTAAGCAAGCTATTGCCCAGAGTTGCAGAGTGGGACTCCATGCTTAGAAAAGGCACCGAGGCGAGAATGATCAGGTCTGTGGAATTTTGAGCCCAAGACCCGCCGAGGCGGGGAATTGAACCCTGGTCCCGGGCTAGACCTCTGCATCAGGGTCTGCCGCTCTCCATTTCCACATACCCATTGCAAAGAAACACATAAGTCTTAAGATTTGTAGTAGGGAAATTCCATTATCAGTACACAATGTTCCTTTTCGGTCTAAAGTATGCAACCAGGTCATTTTCAAAATGCATTGCAGTGGTTGCAACTCACCTCTGGAGAAACTAGATCTACATTAACCCGTATCTAGATGATTGGCTGATGAAGTCACACTCCTCAGCAAGCACAATTTGATTTCAATAGAACAACCAAACTCTTGACAAAACAGGGTTTGCATATCAATCACGAGAAGTCAATTTCTTCACCTCGTCAACTTCTAGGCTACCTTGGAGCTACCCTAGGCACTGCAAACGGAGATGTGTATCATTCAGAGAAGAGGATGTCTAAGATTTTTCGGCAATGTCTCTTACAGTTTCAAATTCCACGTCCAACAGCTAGACATCTCATCCCTACTAAGATCCATGGCCTCTAGCACTTATCGAGTACCCCCCACACGTCTCAAAATGAAACCCCTACAGTAGTGTCTCGAGGAACATTGGTCTCAGTGGAAGGACAATTAGGATGACCAACTTTCTCACAACACAAGCCAAACGTCTGATGTGGTGGTGAAAGAGATCATTTACTGAAAGGAAACCCTTTGGTCGAGGCATATGAGCTGCAGATCTCACACTGTGCATTAGATCGCCACCTGGTGTTGGGCTCGGATGATTGCTTGTTGTCTTCTTGTAAGAAGTCTTTGTAGTCACGAGATAGGTGACTCCTCCCTTGGACGATAGTGCGCGTGGGCATCAACTCAATCTTCAGATTGTTTTTTTCCACCTCTGGGTTCGGATGAAACCTTTCCGCTCCAGTTAAAAATTTACTTTTGAAGTACTTCGATGCGCAAAGATTTTCTTCAAACTTCACCAAACAACTTTCAATATCGATAAACATCGACTCGACTTAATCAGCTCGATTCGGGTCGTCGACGCGGGCCGTTAAGCCTCACGGCGTGGGTCGGCCTACACCTCATGGAAAGGACGCCATTCAAAAGATGCCCTGAGTGTGGAGCAAAATTTCCACACAGTGACCATCACGAGGTCTGTAACCTGTGCTTATCGCCAGAAAACAACGAATCCAGCTGCACAGCCTGTGCATCCTTTCGATCGAAAAAGACCATTCGTGATCGGAGGGCCTGTCGACACGATATGCAGAGATCAGCTCCGGAACCAGTGGATATTTTCGACGAAGGTCCATGCATCCCAGAAGAATATTCCTATCTCCAGATCGTATCCGAGGCAGATGACTCAGATGGCTTCATACCTTCGGGTCAACGCGTGAGTACCACTGCCCCTACCACAGCCCAAATACAAAAATCGAAGGCAAAGGTCAACACTCAGGCTGCGGGGCCCAGTTGAGACCGAAAAAACAGTTCGAAAGCCCCGCCATCGAGCCCGGCTCCGAAGAAAATAATGAAGCCTTCCGGTAGCTCCATACAGAGCAGATCGCATGTGCCGATACCACCTGCTCCCTCTGCACCGAAACAAAAAAGTCCTGGTTCCGAAAGACTCTCTAAAACCGTCGACTCCGAGAGACAAAGTGGCTCAGAAAACAACAAAGCCTGCTTCCGATGCTCCGAAAACAGCTTCCACTCCAAAGCCGATACCCTCGATGCTGAAACAGACAAAGCCTGATTCCGATGCTTCCAAGTCCACGAAATAGGCATCGGCTCCAAAGACAAGAACTTCAGTGCCGAAATCTAGGCCAAAGGACTCAACATCAGCTCCTACGGTTAAAGACGAGTAATAAACAGGTTCGGAACCGAAAAGATTGGCGCCGAAGGCTGTGCCTGAAAGAGCTTTTCCAACCAGATCCTTTACAAAAAAGGATCTACATTGATCCAGAAACAGGACATGTTTCCACTACACAACACAGGAAGAGGAAGTCCGATACAGCACGTACACCTCCAGTAGGTGTCAAGGAGGATTCTGCCACATCTCCTATGCACCCTTCTTCTCCTGTATCTCCTTCTCTTCCTCTTCCTTTAAACATTTCACCTCAAAATTCTACCCCTCATTCTCCACCACATACACTCCCTCAGGATGTTGATTATGAATATAGCATGGGGGAGGAAGAGACCCAGATGACCCTTTTCCCTACCCAACAGGTTCACCGGACTGGGAGTATCCAAACCCACAGGATGTACCAGATATTCCTGACCCACATACATATCCATCTAAACCTTCTCCTCCAGAAGACCATATTGGGGTTGGACATTTAATTAATAGGGCTGCCATCTATCACAATGTCACCATGCGTTCAGATGAGGCAGAGGAAAAAATGTTATTAGACCCTTTTGAACACTCCCAAAAATCTATGCAAATACTGCCAATGATTAAAGGAGTCATTAAGCATGCACCAGAAGTGTTTAAAGATCCTGTACGAGCTAGAATCATAAATCCAAGGTTAAAGAAAAAGTACAGGGGTGCTCCTGGGGACCCTGCCTACATTAAAGGACAGCTACCCTTAGACTCCCTAGTAGTTTCAAACGCTAGGAAAAGAGCAAATTCCCAAACAGGCGAAGCAGCACCTCCTGGTAAAGAATCAAAGATCATAGACGCTTCAGGGAAAAGAATAGCTGCCAAAGCTAGCAATATATGGCGCATCGCTAACACACAGGCCCTTCTCGCAAGATACGACAGGGCTCACTATGATCAGTTAGAGAAACTCTTACAACATCTACCTGACCAAGGCACAAGCAAATGACCTCATGCAAGAGGGTAAGCTTATATCAAATGCCTCCATTAAATGCGCACTTGATGTAGCAGACGCTGCATCCAGAGCAATAACCACCATTGTCCTCCTTAGACGTCACGCGTGGCTACGCATTTCAGGATTTAAGCAAGAAGTGCAAACTACTATCTTAAATCAACCATTCAACCAACACCAATTGTTTGGTCCAGAGGTAGACACAGCACTTGAAACAAGCATTGGAAATAAAATAGGTCTCGCATTAGTAAAGTTTAAGCTATTGGTCTTGTAAATGACAATTTTTAGGTCTCGCCTTTACCATTCCGCAGGAATGGGAAATGGGGAGAATTCAAGTTGGCAAAATCCACTTCAAACCACGGGCTTTCAGCCGCGGTTTTCTTTAAGTTCACGTGAATCCCGTGATTAGACATGCACGCGCATCAAGCAGCATTTCTCCTGCAGGCTCGCAAAAGGCTCTCCTCCCTCCCTACATCAAAGGCATCAATCACCCTCCCACAGGCTTCCCCAGCGCTGCCCCACCCCCTGCTTCACAGCCAGGTCATCTGTTCCCTGCCGGACCTCTCACACCTCCGTCACAGCATGCCTGTGTACTTCAAAGGCTTATCACTTCACACGGCCGGCTGCAGGCCGTGCAACCAGAGCACTTCAGTTGGTGTGCAGCCCCCCTCCCAGCACTGCCTTGTTACTCTCGGCAGCCGTGAGTCCCTAAACACTTTTTATATTTAATTAGCAGCATTTCTCCTGCGCCAGGCCACATCAAAGGCTCTGTGCCACTTTCACCCACACAGCAACACTTACAGACACGCAACGCCACTTACACCCACGCAAGCCCACTATCATCCACGCAACACCACACTCACCCACGCAACGCCTCTCACTCACTCACGTAAAGCCACTCACACCCACGCAGTGCCACTTTCACCCAAGCAACGCCACTCACCCAAGCAACGCCACTCACCCAAGCAACGCCACTCACCCAACACAACTCACCCACGCCACGCCGCTCACCCACGCCACGCCGCTCACCCACGCCACGCCGCTCACCCACGCCACGCCGCTCACCCACGCCACGCCGCTCACCCACGCCACTCACCCACGCCACGCTGTGCCACTTTCACCCCCACTTTGCAGTGCACAATATGTCTCGCAGTAGGAAAGTTGGAGCTATTGGTTTTGTAAATGACAAAGCCCTCTATGTTTTTAAAATGAAAACAAAAATAAAAGGCATTATTTGCAATTGTAATAGCTCCAACTTTCCTACTGCGAGACCTATTGGCAACGCCAGTGCTTGTTTTATTTATGTGGTGTTTTTGAAAATAGCTAAAGTAATAGCTTTGTCATTTACAATTTCAATAGTTATAACGTTCGCAAATGTGACACCTATAGCATTTGTAATGCAACATGTTTTGTATTTACGTGACTTGGATGTATTGATATTACAAATAACAATGGCTTATATTTTTTTTAAATAAGTAATATTTAAATAAGTGATTGTAATTTATTATTATTATTATTATTATTATTAATCGGGTTTTGTAGAGCGCAGACAACCCGGAGGCCTCGTAGCGCTAAGTACCGTCATACTAAAAGAAAAGAAAGGATTAGATGAACAGGTGGGTTTTCAAATACTTCCGGAATTTTAGGAGGTTAGGTTCACTGCGAAGGGAGGTGGGCAGAGAGTTCCATTCTTTTGCGGCGTTCCAGGAGAAGGAACGCCCGCCCCATCTGGTCCGTCTGATTTTGTTGACAGTGGCCAGGAAGGCAGTGCTAGATCTTAGGGACCTGTGAGGAAGGTAGGGTTTTGCCAGGGAACAGATCATAGTAGGGGCATTCTTCCACATGGCTTTGTGCATAAAACAGAGAGACTTAAACAGCACTCTGGCCTTAACCGGAAGCCAGTGCAGTTTCCTTAGGGCAATGGTGGCTGAGTCTCGTTTATTGAGGCCTATTAGGAGACGAGCTGCGGCGTTTTGAGTCACCTGTAGCTTTTTGATTGTAAAAGCAGGGGCACCTAAGTATAGGGAGTTCCCGTAATCTAGGCGGGACAAAATGATGGCTTGAACCATCATTCTGCGAGCTTCAAAAGGAAGAAGAGGCAGCACTTTTCTCAGCATACGCATTAGCCCAAAGCATGTGGCAGAGAGAGTAGTAGCTTGCTGCATGAAGCTGAGGTTTGAGTCCAGCCAAATGCCTAAGCTCTTTAAATGGCATTTTGGTTGAGGCGTAGGGCCCATACATGGTGTCCAGTCTAGCAAAGGAATGGGAATGGTTGAGTTACCTAACACCATGAGCTCAGTTTTCTCGCCATTTAATTTTAAATGCGAGGTTGCCATCCACTGAGCCACTGCTGTCAGGCAGTTACTTAGATTGGAAGGGGAAGAGTCTGCCTGATTCATAGATACGACTAATTGCGTGTCATCGGCGTAGGTTATTATATCCAGACCGAAAGAGTGCACTATATCAGCTAACGGCTGCATATAAATATTAAAAAGAGTAGGGCTCAATGAAGAGCCCTGAGGTACACCTCGATCATGGGCCAGACTTTAGAGTAGGTAGTACCCTCAACTACCCTAAAAGAACGGTTCTCCAGGAATGACTAGAGCCAGAGCATGGCCTTCCCCGAGATTCCCATCTGGTTGAGGCGATGGAGAATGCTGGTGTTAACGGTATCGAAGGCGGCACTGAGGTCGAGCAACATGATTGCTGTAGTGCCGCCTTGATCCATTTGCTTCCTGGCCAGCTCAGTTACCGCCAGGAGAGCCGCCTCGGTTCCCAATTTTGGACGAAAGCCAGCTTGGGAATCGTGGAGGAGATGGTTGTTCTCTAAGAATTGAGTGATAGCCGAGTTGACGTGTTTTTCAAGGAGTTTGCTGATCCACGGAAGGAGGGAAATAGGCCGATAGTTGGCCATATTTTCCGGGTCCAGTGTGGGTTTTTTCAGCAGAGCCTTAACCTGTGCACATTTCCATGCAGTGGGTACTGAACCTGTGGAAATGGAAGTGTTTAGTATGTTCAGGATTACAGGTTTGACTATATTCTCAATTTTTACTATCTGAGAGGGAGGGGCAGGGTCTGTGGGAGATCCTGATTTTATTTTCGTCATGATGACCGCAAGTGAGTTTTCATCCAGCAATGGAAACTCAGCTAATTTTGGAGTCGTGACGTTAGGTGAGCTGGTTCCCATGTCCTGGGATAGATTAGGTGATTGAAAAGCGGAGGCAATTTTTTGTATTTTCCTGTAAAAGTACTCAGCTTGACTCTCACATCGAGCCTGAGCTTTACTTGGGTCAGCGGGAACCAGGGGGATATCCATCAGGAACTTTGCTATCTGAAAGATTTCTCTAGAGGAGTTGGAGGCAGTTAGAATTTTTTCCTCGAAGTATAAAGTTTTGGTTCGTCTGATTTCTAATTTGTACTTTTTGATGGCTTCGAGATGTGTAGTTTTATCTACCTTACTACGAGAGATCCTCCAATTTCTTTCAAATTTTCTGCACGCTCTTTTTAGTTCTTTAAGATGAGGGGTGTACCAGGGTGAGCCCTTGGATTTAGTTTTTTCTTTAAGGGCCTTGATAGGTGCAATAGTGTCCAAGGCTGAACACAGCCATTTGGTATAATTCTCATATTGCAGTGCTGGGTCTGTCGCCCTTTGGGGGGGGGGCAGCCGAAAGCAGGTTAGCCCATTGGTCTGGGGAAACTTTGGACCAGTCTCTTCCAGTTAGGGTAGTGCGAGGAAGGGGCTGCAATGGCGTCGCTGGAGTCCACTGAATGGGTATTAAATAGTGGTCGGTCCAGGTAAGAGGTAATGGGGTCCCTACTTCCAGTCTGTTGTCGTTACTGAAAACACCATCGAGAAGATGGCCCTTTTCGTGCGTGGGCTCAAAGCCTTTCTGTATAATCTGGAGAGCTGCCATACTATCCAAAAATGCCTTGGCCGTGGGGTTGTTTATAATGGCAATAGCTTAAATTTTTGTAAATAACTTTTGTGAAGAATATGTTCAGTGTATTTTATTGTGACGAAAGTCCAAGAACAGAAGTGAAATATTAACATCTTTTTGTGACATTTGTAATAAAGGTTGAAACATTGAGAGAACATATTTGAACCAGTGATGCTGTGGTTGCGCAGAGTGATGCTGTGGTTGCGCAGAGTGATGCTGTGGTTGCGCAGAGTGATGCTGTGGTTGCGCAGAGTGATGCTGTGGTTGCGCAGAGTGATGCTGTGGTTGCGCAGAGTGATGCTGTGGTTGCGCAATACTTATTTCTAGGGGTAGGGTTTGGTCAAATCCGAGGTTTGTACTATGCAGCTTAGTCTAGGTTTTCCACAAGCTTTCAAAGCACATGACCGCAGTGATGAGTCACATTTAAAATCAAGATGGCAAGAAAGAAAGAGAAATGGAAACGCGAGACACGGCCTGGCGGCGCGTGGGCAGTGAATAATTGGGGGAGGATAAATGCCTGCCGGAGGCAGTGTGTGAGGGGCAGTGTGTGAGGGGCAGTGTGTGAGGGGCAGGTGTGTGAGGGGCAGGTGTGTGAGGGGCAGGTGTGTGAGGGGCAGGTGTGTGAGGGGCAGGTGTGTGAGGGGCAGGTGTGTGAGGGGGGGCCAGTGTGTGTGAGGGGGGGCGTGTGTGTGGGGGGGCCAGTGTGTGTGTGTGGGGGGGCCAGTGTGTGTGTGTGGGGGGGCCAGTGTGTGTGTGTGGGGGGGCCAGTGTGTGTGTGTGGGGGGGCCAGTGTGTGTGTGTGTGGGGGGGCCAGTGTGTGTGTGTGTGTGGGGGGGCCAGTGTGTGTGTGTGTGTGTGTGGGGGGGCCAGTGTGTGTGGGGGGGCCAGTGTGTGGGTGTCCTGTTGAGGTGGCTAAAAAAGCACCAAATATTCCTCTCGGGTGACTGAGATGTGAAGCGCTTGATGGAGTGTCCCGTGGTGTGATTATGTTACACAGTTGTAAGACTGAGGCATGGGACGGCAATGCTGTGACAAGAGGGCGAGAGCCTGTTGGGGCAGGGGGTGAGGCACAAGATTGAGAAGTGGCTTCTAATATGGCAGTTGCTGGAGGCTAAGGAACGAGAGGTAAGCTGTCACGCAGTTATCAATGCTGAGGGATGAGGTGCTGTAATGCCCCGTGATGGGGTACCCTGGTAGGAAACAGAGGGAGCTGGCAGCATTAAATACACTGTTGGTCTTTTAACGTAATGCGTGCGAGCCAGGAAGTCTGTGGCTGAGATGCAACCACTTTGTGAGGCTCAGCAGGAGCAAGTGGGAGGAGGGAAAGATATATATCAAAGCGCTTTCCTGAGTCCGAGAGGGAGGAAGGCGTCGGACAAAGAAACACACCAGAGCGCGGAGAGTCCGAGAAAGAGAGAGGAAGGCAGGAAAGAGAGCGAGATAGTCGGCGAAGGGCAGAGGCGGGCTGGGGGGGGGCAAGCGAGAGTGGTGGAGATCAGGGAGTGAGACAGTGCAAACACTGCACAAAAGCTCCACAAAGAGGAGCGAGTGACACTGAGACTGCTTGTGTGTGTGAGCGCATCTGAGAGTGTGTGTATATGACAGCTTGGGGGGAAGAGATAGAAAGAGAACACAGGGGGAGAAGGGTTGGGAGGGGCAGAGGACAGGCGAGTGGGAGAGAGCTAGGGTTCATTAAGTGAAAAGTGAGAAACCGAGAGTGATGTTGAAGGGACATGAGGATGGCAGAGAAAAGGGTGAACCAAAATCGGTGAGCATAAGGTGACCGGATATTTCGAACCAAATACCGGAACACTTCACAAAAATAGAAGTAAGACTAGGCTTTCACATGGACAGAGAGGCACAGAAGAGCTGCTAACATCGGAGCTTGCACAATCCTGAATATTTGAGGGAAGGAAAACCGCAAAAAATTAGTGAAAGGGGCGGAGACGGTGTATGGAGGAGAACGAGGCGGAAGGGGCAGAAATATGGAGAAAGATGGAGCGGCAAAGAGAGAGAGAAAAAAGTCCACCCTTCCAGGGCAGAGGCATGTCATTTGCGGATTCAGTCAGTGGTTGGGGGGCCTGGACGGACATTTGTTGGAGAGCTGTCCTGCATGGTAACAGCATTTTGTTTCCCACGAAAAATACGGGCAAGCCTTTTCAAGGTGTGCATGCATGCATGCATGCATGCATGCAACGCGAGGGTGTAATGTAAACAAGCGGCGCCATTCTCAAACAAAGCACGAGCCCCGTGCATAGAAAAGTTTTGCGCATGGTGGCCGCAAGGGATTTAAATACAACAAGCCTTTAGGGATGTGGCTGAATAAAAGACGTCGCAGTTAATGGGAGCACATAACAGTCTGTTTTCGTTATATAATTGTAGAGCACGTCTTAATAAAGTGGAAATTCCATAGGTGTTATGTCTATAAAGCAAATGGAAGATTGCCAGCCTCGGTCTTACTAAGAGGTTGTCTTCGCCATAGGTTGTCCATGAGTATATTAATCTGTGGGCTGTCTTTTCGACATCTCTGCCACATGCAACGCAGGGGTGTAATGTAAATAAGCGGTGCCATGCTCAAACAAAGCACGAACCCCTTGCATAATAAAGCGTAGGTAAACCATACTTCTCCGCTGCTCCTCAACGTGAAACGAAAGCTACATTACATTCGCGATTCAAAGTTAAAAAAGTCGATCAAAATGTTTTCAAGTTCGGAATCAAACCACTATTAAATGCACGGAATACAGTATTGCAAAATGTACAAAAGTAGCCAAAAAAGCACTTAGGACAAATTATAAAGTAGAAACATATTTCATAGCAAGAGAGAAACAAAAATGTAGACAAGTTTCACGTGATGTAGAGCATTGGAATGTCCGTAAAATAAAGTTAACCTGCGTGCAATCAAGAGTGAGAACCACGCCTGCAGCAGGGGGCGGAGCGGGGGGGGTGCGGTGGGACAAAACAGATGGCTGCCTGTGGGAGGGAGGCTGATGATGTGATGTCTGATATCATCTGCTACCTTCACCATTTACAAAGATGTAGTGTAGCATATTAATCTATACGTTTACATCTTGCAGCAATTGCAGCATGTTTACAAAATAGACAACATATATCGTTATTCTGAGTACCTACAATCAAAGCTTTTATGTAGGGATTAAAACTAATCCTTCCTCCTAGGTTACCACCCTCTCCAGTGTGGAACCTAAACATTGTTCTTACCAGGCTCATGGAGCCCCCTTTTGAACATTTACATAAGTGTGAACTGCAATTCCTTACATGGAAAACAGCTGTCCTTCTCGCTATTACCTCTCTTAGGAGAGTTAGTGAGATTCAAGCTTTCACTATCAAAGAACCATTTTTACAATTACTCCGTAACAAGGTGGTTCTAAGGACTAATCCCAAATTCCTTCCTAAAGTAATTACTCCTTTTCATCTAAATCAATCAGTAGAGTTGCCAGTGTTTTTCCAAAAGCCTGACTCTGTGGCAGCAAGAGCTCTACACACACTAGATGTGAAAAGAGCTCTTCTCTATTACATTGATCGGACCAAATCCTTTCGTAAAACAAAGCAACTGTTTGTAGCTTTCTCTCCACCATATAAAGGCAACCCCATCTTTAAAGCTGGAATTGCAAGGTGGATTGTAAAATGTATTCAAATATGCTATCACAAAGCAAAACGTACATTAACAGTTCCCCCTAGAGAGCACTCCACAAGCAAAAAAGGGAGCCTCCATGGCTTTCTTAGGGAATATTCCCCTAGAAGACATCTGTAAGGCAGCTACATGGTACAACACACACCTTCACTAAACATTATTGTGTTGATGGCCTACCGCAGCTTGCTGCTTGGCTTGTACAAGCTGTCCTCAAAACTCTTTCAAACTACTGCAACAGATACAGGTGACCACCGCTAAGGGAGACACTGTTCTACAATCAAATGCACAGTGTGAGATCTGCAGCTCATATGCCTTGAACGGAAAATGCTACTTACCAGTATGCATCTGTTCTTGGCATGCAGAGCTGCAGATTCTCACATGCCCACCCGCCTCCTCGGGCCTGTATCTGTTCCAGTTCTATCTTTATTAGATACACACACATGGACATCCCTTTTTTCTATTTCTACTAACTCCATTTCCCATCATGGCGAAAAACAATCTAAGGATGGAGTCAATGCCCATGTGCACTATCGTACAAGGGAGGAGTCACCTATCTCATGACTACAAAGACTTCTTCCAAAACGACAATATGCAATCATCCGAGCCCAACACCAGGTGGCGATCTAATGCACAGTGTGAGAATCTGCAGCTCTACATGCCAAGAACAGATGCGTACTGGTAAGTAGCATTTTCCTTTTCCAGGATCTCACAAAACAAACAATAGTCACAGAAGCTTTCCTAAAAAGAGTGGGGAGTGCATTTACAAGGTCTCGCAATACAAGGCCAATGGTCCCTAAAAGAGCAACTTTTTCAACAAATGTTCTAGAAAGGAAAGTGATCCAGCTAGCCTTGAAAGTGTTATGTTAAATTCACTTGTTCTAGCGCTATGCCTCTCACCCGAAAGCGTTTTGCGGTGCTTCACTACGGACAGGGACATCAGATGACTTAAATAGCCTTGTCTTCAGCAGTTTTTTAATATTTGGCGTGGTCTGTAAAGGAACGAATTTCGTATGGCAGAGTGTTCCACTATGAAGGAGCGAGATATAAAAAGGACCGGCCACTGTATCTAGCCTGATGGATATGGGGACATTAAGCAAGGCCTTGTCTTTAGATCTAAGGTTCCTGACCAGACAATAATAACTAGGCTTCTTCTGCAAGTAGCTCTGGCCCTTTCCCATTTGGGCCTAATGAGTAAGCCAGCAAAGTTTGAAGGCTGATCTTTTCCTAACTGGCAGTTAATGTAAGGCTTGCAGTAAAGGTGCAGTGCCTGAATAATGATTGCGATCAAGTCGCACAGTGGTCTTGTGTACTACTTGCATCTTGGATATCAAAGCCTCATTAGCTAATACTAGTAGAACATTTCCATAATCCAACCAGATGATCACAGACTGTACTAGCGTTTTCCTGGCAAAGGAAGGAAAGGAAATGCTTTCCTCAGCATACACATCATAGAAAAGCAAGTTCCACAGATGGATGAGCTATGATCTTTCATTGATAGACATTGATCTAGTTTAATCCCAAGATTTTTTACTGTCTGCCTAGGAGACTGAGCGTGGCCACGTTCAGGGGGCCACCCCTCAAGGAACCTTGACTGTTGGGCTTTACCGAACAACATATTCTCTGTTTTGTCCCAATTTATTTTCAAACAGTTCTTTCTCATCCATTCAGCTATTTGAAGAGCATTCTCAAAGATGCCTATTGCATGCAACCTGCAAATTACCATTACATGGGAGACCGTATTTAAAGCTGATAGGTCAAGCAGAACCAACATGAGTTTTAACAAATTTAAGTAGTTTAAATAATTCTTTGGTCGAATTGCCTGCTTGATCAATATGTTTAAAGATGTACATTTTACGAGCTAGTTTAATTTTCCTATGATAATTACTAGGCATTAATTTTATGATTCTTTGTCCTCCCAGTTTTTAGTCTGGTTCCATCTTTCAAGCTTACAAGATGATTTCTCTATTCTCAGCTCAACAAATATAATGGAGTCTGAGATCTGCTCTGGGTCCTTAAACCCATGTAAGAGGAGCAACACTTTTAAACATTAAATTAAAGGAGTAGCGATACTCTGCCAAAGCTGAGTTAACATCACTGACCTGCGAGGGCTCTGAAAATTCGATGGCTTTGGAAAATGGTCTGGTAAGACTAGCTTCTTTTGTCTAGAAGCTCTTTTATCAACTTTCTTTAACTTGCCTGTCCTATCTATCTCAGTTATCTGAAAACCGATCATGTGGTGATCAGTCCATGTGAGCGGTAGCGGAGTGGTCACTAAGTAAAGATATAGAGTTGGTAAAGCGAAGATCTAATGTGTGGCCTGCCATGTGAGTGGGACCCACCACCTGGTGGAGACCCAACATTTCCTTGTTCGTTAAAAGTTGGGCTATCTCTTGAATTGAAGAATCTTTCCCATGATAGTAGACCAGTAGGAGGAAATTGTTTGGCGACAGTACTTGTGGGGCAATATATTAAATTTGCCAGTCACTGAAATCATTTTGTTTTTTTATCCCAGAGGTCGATAAATGAGTGCCCCTTTCCAGTGGTCATCCGTAGAAAACTCAATTTTAAAAGTACACAATTCCACCCAGTCTGCTATTAAGGTGTCAATAAGTGAGACATTGTCAGTTTCTCAAAGCAATAGCAACATCACCCCCAGTTCTGGCTTCTATGTTAAGTCTAGTCATGTGGTATTGGTCGGAGTGCTTGCATGATGAATGTAGGGCTGGGGCATTGAACCAAGTTACTGTAAAGAAACAGAACGCTGGTGATAGAGAGGAAATGAGACCCCAAAGTTCTGTTGCAAGTTTGGGTAAAGATCTACCATTGCAGTAGAGGCTGTTAGGTGTCTCAGAGGTGCGGGAGGGTATGGGAGTTAGCAGTCAAGTGCGTGGGTAGAGCCCTATTAACAAGACAGGGCAATCTAGACAGCGTAAAGCAGTTAATTCAACACTTGGCCTGTTTGTTAAGATATACACCTGTCTTCGAGTTGGTGTAAGGCTATAGTAGAAAAAACAAAAATTCTTGCAGGGGACTGGCCTCGATGGTATAAGAGGCGGGAAAATTGGCGACATTCAGGTGCAGATGGACTTGCCTTTGGCACACCTGCGGTGCAGCGACTGCTGCCCGTCGGCGCTTGCATCAGCCCAAAATAGTCATCAACTGTATTGGCCAAACACAACTTGTCTGCTAATCCTCCCAAAGGTTTGCACCATCTCTAGTTCCCAACAGGATTCTTATTCAGACAGACAATGCCACAACAGTGCATGATCTAAACCAGCAAGGGGGTTACCATATCAAGGTTTAAGTCTATACAAGCTCAAACAATCTGGCGTTGTTTACTGGCAAGAAACTGATCTATTCAATCAATTCACTTACCGGGCATTCAAAATTGCCAAGATCTATTAAGCAGATACTTTATACACCACCATGAATGGGAAATAGACAATACATTTTGTTAAGCGTTTTCCAAGCCCGCCCCCCCCCCCCCCCCCCCCCCCCCCCCCCCCCGACATGGACTTATTCGCCACAGGAGAAAACACCAAATGCGCCCAAACTTCGCATCACATTTGGGAATTAAACTCGTTGGGCAATGCCCTTTTGATCAATTGGTTGAAATGTTTTTGCTACTCCTTCCCTCAGAAACCTTTCATACCAACAGCACTACTCATACTCAAAGTACTGGATGCCTTATTGATTCAAATAGCACCAGAATGGCCCAGACAGTAGTTGTATCCAGAGCTACTTCACCTCCACGTCAGGCCCCACAGGAAGTTGTTGTGCAAACACAAACTTATGTTTGGAATGCAAGGGAAGATTTTGCATCCCAGTGTACAATCCTCAAATTTTGGTGTCATGGCTCCATAAATCATTCAATATGGACTCTTAAATTTTCCCCCAAACTGCGACTATTCTTAAGGGAGTTAAACAACCAAGCACAAAAACATTCTATGCCTTTAAGATAAGAATTGTCATCTGGCGCCTTCAAAACAACAATGATCCAATTAAATGCCAAGAAGATATCTTGCATATTAACTTCATTTGGCTCATTCAGAATTGCATTTCAGCTCTGTAAAAGTACATATAAGTTCCTATATGCTGCAATAACCGTATATAGGGAAGGACCGAATCAAAGATCCTTCTTAACTACAAGAGTGCTTAAAGACTATCTAGAGCAACTAAAAAGACATCTCCTCCTATCCACAGCCTGCCCTTCCTTGAGAATTAAACTTAGTTGTATCTAAACTTCTGTAGTAGGGGATCTCTGTGTATAGTCATAATCTAGTGAATAGTCCCGCCCATGTGCGTGGACCCCGGAGCAATCAAAAATAATCTCTTAAGGTGTCGGAAAAATGCAGAACTGCACAGACACTTAAGAGAGAATTAAAGACAGATAATGCAGCCTATATCACCAGGCTACACTGTCCAGTACTTCAACTAGAAATTCCACCAAAAATCCACAAACAGCAAAGTCTGTCCAGATTTCCCTTGCTTTAGCAGTAAAAACCCTCTGGAATGATAGAGAGGAAGACCTGGACAGACAAGCCCCATAGGCTGCCATTATGTGGCTCAGAACAGGATACTGTGCCTTTAAGAGAACTTTGCAGAACTTCACAGTATCCCAGAATGCACTGCAGGTCCCTTATTACTTTCAGTTCTTTTTTCCGGCTCCTGCAAGCAGGACCCTGGAGCATTGATATCGCCCTTTTCAAGCGTTTATTGGTGATTTTTTTCACTTTTTTCAAGTCTTTGAGTGCTTTTCTAAAGTACTTTGGTGTCTTTCTTCTTGTTAATCCTTTGGTGCATTCTTTGCTTGTCAATATGCCTGCACGATTTGACAAATGCCCAGATTGCTCCAGGAAGAAGGCCAAATCGGATCCACATGTGGTGTGTATCCTCTGCCTTCCCTCTTTCCATGTCCCAGAGAAGTGTCATTTGTCAGGGCTTTTCTGGCAGGACGCTGAAAGATAGAAAGAAGATCAGGCTTCAGGGCCTTGAGGAAAGGCTGAAGGCGCAAGGTGGGTCTGGAGGGGCTTACTCTGCCCATGCTGAGGCCTCAGGGGGGCCCCCCCAAGGGCAGGAAGACCAGCAAGCGTCCCCATTCTCTGTCTGTGTCGATTGCACCGACTACGGCGTCGAGAGGGATGACTGCAGCCTTTTCCCCGTCTCCACAGGGCTCTGGGTCAAAGCTACTTCGGCGTCGAGGGAACTGAACAGACCGTCGTCGAGATCTCCTGTGATTATTTCGTCGTCGTCTGAGTCGTCGTAGAGTGATCGACGTAGAGAGGCCGGGCGTCGGCTCTCGCCGTCGAGGCGAAGGAGGTCGCTGTCGAGGCGAAGGAGGTCGCTGTCGAGGCGAAGGAGGTCGCTGTCGAGGCGAAGGAGATCGCTGTCGAGGGGCCGACGCTCGCCGTCCGGTCACCGTTCTTCGACGCCGAGAAGACGAGGCATGAGTTCTGGTGCCAGGAGTCAGTCTAGCAGGTGCCAGATACGTATGGGAGGTTCGCCAAAGTCACAGACTGGAAAGGAAGGCGGATCGCCGGGTTCGGTGTACTTCATGGTGTATACCCCGCCGCAGAGGCCGGTTACGCCCCCGCCTCCATTACCGAGGGGGCTCCCACCGTGGTCCCCTACTCCTCCTCCGCTCCCACCACTTCCACCGTGTCCTCAACCTCAACCTCAGCTGCTGGCAGACAAGCCGCCTCCGATCCCTCCAAGGTCGGTATCACTGCCCTGATATCAGACTCCTCCCAAGGGGACCCCTCAGCCGAGGGCCCCAGCCAAACCAAAGTCGCCCGCCCCTGTGGAACCGGCGGATCGACCGAAGCCAAGGAGGTCACGATCACGCTCCGGACGGAGGGGGAGATCGAGGAGTCTGCATAGATCCTCCACCAGGACAAGACGGCGCCATAGGAGGCGCGAATTGCGGTCCCGCACGGACTCGACCAGGACCTATTCACTGACCTTGTCGGAATCCCCGGGGACAAGGGTGTCTCCAGTGGACGACATCAGCACGTTCCAGGATGTTCTCCTGAGGGGGGCAGTGAAATTGGGAATCACGGTGACTGCTCCGACACCCACGACGTCCGTGATATTTAAGACGCTTCACAAGAAGCATTTGTCTCGCCCTTTACTACCACTAGTACCTGGGTTGGTAGAGCCCGCGGAGGAGCTGTTCCTCACGCCAGCAGTGACTAAGGCTGCTCCCTCCCGGCTTCTGAAGAAGTACAGGGCCCCGGATTCTGACCCAGCTTTTCTACGGATAGACCCGGTTCCGGACTCTGTTATAGTGACAGCGGCCAGGAAGCAATATTCTACCTCTCCGTCTTCTACTGTGCCTCCTGATAAGGAGAGCCGATGGATCGACTCAGCGGCAGGAAGGCGTGTGGGACGGCATCCACGGCCATGAAGGCCTCTAGCGATGCAGCTTTGCTAGGGTGGTATGACCGTGCCCTGTGGGAATCCCTTCAGCAGTTCACGGAACTCCTGCCACGAGATAAGAGGGAGGATTTCCAGGAGATCCTCAAGAAGGGGATGCTGGTTTCGAACCAGGTCATCAGCGCGGCTGCGAATGTCTCTCTTGGCGGCCCATGGGTACTGTCATGGGATCAACCAGCGGCGCCATGCTTGGCTCAGGCTCACATCATTCAAGCCGGAGGTCCAGCAGCGGGTGGCCATTCTGCCCTTCTCGGGGGAAACCCTGTTCGGAAAGCATGCGGACGATGGGATGGCCCGCATGAAAGCGGAGGCCGAGACCCTGACGGCTGTGGGCTTGCAGAAGCCCAAAGAAAAGAAAAGAAATCCTACCGCCCGTTCCAGAGACTGTTCGGTGCACAGGGCATAAGGCGAGGACATGCTTCGGGACAGCAGCAGCAACAACAGCAGCAGTTCCGGAAACCCTTCCAGAAGCGCCAGAAGGGTAGAGGGGGCCAGCAGTCCTCTTCAGCGAACAAAGGCCCAGCTGGGTCTCCACCCTGAGCGGTTACTTCCCCTACATCCGTTACCCGCTCCGGTAGGGGAAGCATTCGATTTTATCTGGCAGAGTGGAGAAAAATTACTCAGGACAAGTGGGTGCTGAATATTGTCTGCAATGGATACAGTCTTCGGTTCACCAGCCCGCCTCCATCAATTCCTCCGGTCAGCTCGCAGTTTCAGCTGCGCGAGCTCCAGGCGGAAGCCGATATCCTGTTAAGGAAAAGGGCAATAGAAGACGTACCTCCGTCTCAAAGAGGAAGAGGTCTGTACTCTCGGTTCTTCCTGGTTCGCAAGAAGGACAAGAACGAGTTCAGGCCCATTTGGGATTTGCGACAAGTAAACAAGTGGATTCTCAGAGAGAAGTTTCGCATGCTATCGTTGCATCAGATTTATCCTCAGTTGCAACAGGGAGACTGGCTATGTGCTATAGACCTACAACATGCTTACTTCCATGTGCCCATTGCACACAAACGCAGGAAGTTCCTGCGATTACAAGTCAGCGCCAATCATTATCAGTACACAGTACTGCCATTCGGACTGAAGTCTGCGCCCAGAACATTCTCGAAGTGCATGGCAGTGGTAGCCGCACACCTAAGGAAGAACAAGGTGTTTGTCTACCCGTACCTAGATGATTGGTTGATCAAGGCCTCCTCCTTCTCTGAAGCTCAAGCACACTTCCAGAAGACGTGCGTTCTCTTGAACAAGCTGGGGTTGCACATCAACATGTCCAAGTCTGTCCCGACTCCGGTCCAGTGCATACAGTACTTGGGAGCCTCCATCAATACGCTGTCAGCAAGCGTGTCTCCTTCGGAGGAGCGACGATTATCACTCCTTCGGAAGGCTCAGGCTCTTATGACCACTCCATCTACAACAGTGAGGACGGGTCTTCTCTACTGGGATCAATGGCCTCTTGTATCTTCCTCACTCCACGCGCACGACTGCACATGAGACCGTTGCAGGAGTGCTTGGAGGATCAGTGGGTCAGAGGAGAGGATCTCGGGACAGGATACGACTGTCTCTGCATGCGCTTCAGTCGCTGAAGTGGTGGCGTTCAGCCGAGAATCTCCTGAGAGGGGTTCCCTTCCACAAGGACATTCCCACACAGACTATCGTGACAGATGCGTCTCTCCACGGCTGGGCGGCGCACTCCGGGGACTTACAGATTCAAGGGACGTGGTCCAAAACTGAGTCCACGTCCTACGCTCAGGTTAGGCAGGTTTTGCTGCGAAATCTATTCGCACAATAGTGGGTTTTTTCTAGGTTTCTCCACAGCCGCTTTGGTGTGGGGATGGGCTTGCCATTCTATTCACTAGATTATGACTATACACAGAGATCCTCTACTACAGAAGGAGTAGTTTCTGTCCTGTAACTCCAGTTCGGTAGTAGGGGTATCTCTGTTATAGTCATAAGCGCCCGCCCTCCTCCCCGGTGGAGAGGGATATTCATGTAAGGAATGCTACAGGTCTGGCGTGTTACGCCTTCAAAAAGAACTGAAAGTAAAAGGGACCTGCAGTGCATTCTGGGATACTGTGAAGTTCTGTAAAGTTCTCTTAAAGGCACAGTATCCTGTTCTGAGCCACATAATTGCAGCCTATGGGGCCTGTCTGTCCATGTCTTCCTCTCCATCATTCCAGAGGGTTTTTGCTGCTAAAGCAAGGGAAATATGGACAGACTTTGCTGTTTGTGGATTTTTGGTGGAATTTCTAGTTGAAGTACTGGACAGTGTAGCCTGGTGATATAGGCTGCATTATCTGTCTTTAATTCTCTTAAGTGTTTGCAGTTCTGCAT
Source organism: Lissotriton vulgaris (assembly GCF_964263255.1). NCBI lineage: Eukaryota > Metazoa > Chordata > Amphibia > Caudata > Salamandridae > Lissotriton > Lissotriton vulgaris. Next base: position 625,096 of record NW_028255824.1, read on the forward strand.
TTTTCGACACATTAAGAGATTACTTTTGATTGCTCCGGGGTCCACGCACATGGGCGGGACTATTCACTAGATTATGACTATACACAGATACACCTACTACAGAACTGGAGTTACACGACAGAAACTACTCCTTATGGCTCCTCCTTTTGAGCACATACACAAGGCCTCAATGCAGCATCTCACTTGGAAGGTAGTTTTTCTGCTGGCTGTTACTTCAGCGAGAAGAGTTGCCGAGCTGCAAGCTCGATCATCTGTAAACCATTTACTATTTTTCACAGGCATAGAGCAGTATTAAGATGGCATCTCTTTTTAGGTCTCGCCTATCCCATTCCGTAAGGAATGGATAGGGGATATTTCGACGAGTGCATGTGTCTGTGCATGCGCTTCCATCCGCCTGCCTCGCATCATTGCCACCAGCAGCATTTCTCCTCCCCTAATTATTCACTGCCCACGGCCGGCCGGAGGTACTTTACCTTTCTCGGCCGCCAGGCCCTGTCTCGCATTTCTCCTCCCCACATTTACAGTTCTCTCCCTCGTTCACTTCTTAGATGCATCTTAACGCTGTTGTCCTTAACTCATCCATAACCAAATTGTGAAGATTACTTGTTTTCATTCACTTCTTTCACGGCAGCGAGGCAGTGCTTCAAAGGGATCCGCTCCCCCGCCCCCTGCTTTAAGTAAAAGCTTCTTTTGGCGCTTTTTTTTTTGTTTGTTCTGTTGCATCTGTGGATTCACTCCCGCAATGCCAAAGCTTGTTTAGAAATGAACGCTTGAAATCACCCATCTGTGTGATGTCGGCATACTTATTTACGGTGTGGTTTGTAGCAGGGCCCCATAGTTCCGGTTTCACGCTCCCATCACAGCCCCAAGCCCTTGAGGTTTATTTTACAGAAACGTGAGCACCTTTCCGTTTTGAGCAGTGGATTCTTCAAAAACACGGGCTGTACTAATTTATCCCACCTCTTGCGCAGTAATTCATTCGCGGGGCAGTGCTGTGAAATGGATTTTTGAAAAGTCACCAGGGGAAAGACAATGGTTACTTGATGTTGCTTTTTGTCGGACGAACAATCGTTAAGGTGTAATACCACCGCTGTTAACAATTCCACATATTAGAGCGTCCCCCAGTCAATCAATAAAGTTAGCATTCCTCCGTTCATTTTAGTGGTTCTGTGCAAGCGATTGTCAAAAATACACTCAACACACTGAAGCTTTACTCCTTTCTCGCCACTCAAATATCAGTGTCCGGCATTTGTTGACTACGGCTCCAAAAATGTATGAAAAGCCCAGATATTTGTATTGTGCATTTCAATGTATGTGTACGGGTAGCTTCTCATTTCAATGTATGTATACGGGTAGCTTCTGAAGCAAGAGTGGTGCACACAGTACAAAGTGACAGGTTAAGATCCATGACGCCGGAATGAACCACCTACAAGGGACTTGGTGAAAGTTGTGTGCATGATGTGACATTTATTCATAAACACATACACACAAACATGCACATACACACCCCACACAGACCTACACAACGCACACCACACAACACATACCCTGCAGTCAGTCACAAACACATACACACACCAACACACAATACACCCAAACACACACACTCAACCAAACACATCAACACACACACACCAGGTACAAGCAGATCTTCTCTCTCTCTCTTACACACACTGATCAAAACACACACCCTGCACACACGTAGACGCACAGTCACATGCACACACACACAGACATACACAACAAACACTACACAACACATGCAGTCACACACACAAGGACACACAGTCACATCAAAACACATAATCTGGCTCACTCTCTCTCACACACACATATAGGCACATAAAAACACAGACCATACACCATGTAAACACACACACAGCAGACTGACATACCACACACACAAACATTCACACACAATACTTTAAATGATGCTCCTACTTGCATGCAATAAGCTATAACAACATACCTAAAAAACTGGTGCGTCAACAACACAAAGTCCTAAAAAGAATGCCAAATGTATAAGTTACATGGCATCTGGCATCGACTTGAAAGCCAGCGCGCGCCCGGCCTCACTTCCTGCTCCCCCTCTTACAGCAATTAACTTTCGTTCGCGCTGCCATCTGCTTTGCTTTTTTTTCCTGCCTTTCGTCATGGCGCCTCACAACTGTCCCTCCCCACCACAACCACAGAGCGCCCAGATTTTGACCGAATTAAGAGACATTTCACTTTGTTACGATTGTGCTTCTTCACTTGTTGTGGTGTTTGTCGTCGGCTGACTTGTCTTGCCTTCTGCTCCCCTGATTGACCTAGTTTTCTTGTCTTCTGCTTCCCTGATTGTACTTTTTTTCTTGCCTTCGGCTCCACCACTCCATCCATCCATCTCCCCACTCCAATCATCCATCCATCTCCCCACTCCAATCATCCATCCATCTCCCCACTCCAATCATCCATCCATCTCCCCACTCCAATCATCCATCCATCTCCCCACTCCATCCATCCATCCATTTCCCCACTCCATCCATCCATCCATCTCCCCACTCCATCCATCCATCTCCCCACTCCATCCATCCATCTCCCCACTCCATCCATCCATCTCCCCACTCCATCCATCCATCTCCCCACTCCATCCATCCATCCATCTCCCCACTCCATCCATCCATCCATCTCCCCACTCCATCCATCCATCCATCTCCCCACTCCATCCATCCATCCATCTCCCCACTCCATCCATCCATCCATCTCCCCACTCCATCCATCCATCCATCTCCCCACTCCATCCATCCATCCATCTCCCCACTCCATCCATCCATCCATCTCCCCACTCCATCCATCCATCCATCTCCCCACTCCATCCATCCATCCATCCATCCATCCATCTCCCCACTCACTCCATCCATCCATCCATCTCCCCACTCCATCCATCCATCCATCTCCATCCATCCATCTCCCCACTCCATCCATCCATCCATCTCCCCACTCCATCCATCCATCCATCTCCCCACTCCATCCATCCATCCATCTCCCCACTCCATCCATCCATCCATCTCCCCACTCCATCCATCCATCCATCCATCTCCCCACTCCAATCATCCATCCATCTCCCCACTCCAATCATCCATCCATCTCCCCACTCCAATCATCCATCCATCTCCCCACTCCAATCATCCATCCATCTCCCCACTCCAATCATCCATCCATCCATCTCCCCACTCCAATCATCCATCCATCCATCTCCCCACTCCAATCATCCATCCATCCATCTCCCCACTCCAATCATCCATCCATCCATCTCCCCACTCCATCCATCCATCTGCCCACTCCATCCATCTGCCCACTCCATCCATCCATCTCCCCACTCCATCCATCCCTCCCCCACTCCATCCATCCCTCCCCCAATCCCTCCCCCTCTTGCCCTCACTATCTATCGCCCTCACTATCTATCGCCCTCACTATCCTATCCATCGCCCTCACTATCCTATCCATCGCCCTCACTATCCTATCCATCACCCTCACTATCCTATCCATCACCCTCACTATCCTATCCATCACCCTCACTATCCTATCCATCACCCTCACTATCCTATCCATCACCCTCACTATCTCTTCCAGGGGATCCTCATCAATAGTCATAAGCATTAGAATATTCCTGCCCATGCGCGGGACCCCGGAAACACTATATTATATGTGCCCCACATGTGTGTATGTATATGTGTATATGTGTATATATATATATATATATATATATATATATATATAATAGCTGCCAAGTCACATTAGAGCTGAAATATGCTGTGAAGAATTTCCACCATACATGTATAATAAGCATTAGAAACATGAGAAACAACACCAAAGATTGTTTAGAAATTGTTTTAATGCTCAGAAAGCAGTAGAAATTCTCATAACTCACTGAAAGCATAGGAAGCTCCCAGGCTGCATTGCAAGCACACAGTCTAAAAAGACTGAAAAGCTAACCTGTAGCTGAATAGCAATAAACTGACACCGTGCCTTTAAGGCACTCATGACCCCCTCTATCCCATCATGCCCCAGGGGTGACAGTTAGGTCAGTTGTTCTTTCCGGCTCCTTCAGTGAAGGACCCTGGTTACACAGCTCCACTATTTTTCTGGTTTTTGACAGAAAAATACTTCTTTTTTGACAACTTTTACTCTTACTTTGACGTTTAACATCTAGTCAAGTAAGATACTGCTTGTTTTCAGCAGTTTAGTGAACATTTTCCTCTGAGAATGCCTTCACTCTTTGATAAATGTCCTTCTTGTGGCAACAAGAAGGCAAAATCAGACAACCACGACGTCTGTATCCTTTGTCTGCCTGAAGATCATGATCCAGGCACCTGTCCACATTGTGAGAACCTGTCAGGAAGAACTCTCAAAGACGGGGAAAGGATTCGGATTCATGGCCTGGCTCACAGGGCTTCAAGAGGAAGATCTCCAGTGAAGAAGGGCTCCAAGAAGACTCCTACATCTTCAAGAAAGGTCTTCATACCCTTTAACTTCAGCGTCCGGCTCGGCGCTGAGAGAACCACAGGTGGAGTTTTCCTCTTCAAAACTACCGTAGACGGCGGGCTCGCCGTCAAGGAGAAGACCAGGTACGTCGACGACGTCGAAAGATCCAGCTCCGTCGTCGAAATCCCCTCCGCCGTCGTCAACCGGGCGACGATCGGCGTCGAGGAAGGCTACTCCGCCGCCGTCAACCGGGCGACGGTCGGCGTCGAGATCCATTACCCCTCCGCCGTCGACAGTAGCTCGTCTATCGGCGTCGAGGACGCAGTCTCCGTCAGTGCAGCATCAGCGCTCGGCGTCGAGGGTGCCCAATACCCCTCCGCCGTCGTCGCACAGGCATTCGACGTCGAGGCAGAGATCTCCGTCGACGGCCGACCATCGCCGTTCGACGTCAAGGCAGAAAGCTCCGTCGACGACAGGACAGCGTCGTTCGACGTCGAGGCAGAGGGCTCCGTCGACGGCTACTCATCGCCGCTCGATGTCGAGATCAGGCTGTCACCTAGATGGTACAGATCTTTGGACCATTGGCGAGATGCTGGGGCTACCAAGCGTATGCAGGAATATGCCAGCCCACACCACAGGTCTCCTCGCCAAGATCTGGTGGAGGAGATGGACAGGCGTAGCCCTCCCAGGCGCAAATCCCCTGTGAGACTACCCACCAAAGCGCACAGAAGATCCCGATCTCCTAGAGGGGAACCTCGAATGGAAGGTCGGATCAGATCTCGCTCCCCTAGACGGGAGGAGCGTTCAAGGAGGTCACGGGAGCAGAGACTCGGTGCTCACCGTAGACGTCGACGTACTCCGTCTACTTCTTCAACCTCTTCTACCAGATCGTCCAAGAGGGACTACTCCCCGACGTTGACTGACAGTCCTGCGTCCAGGTCCTCCCCAGTGAATGACATTGGCACGTATCTGGATGTGCTGCAAAGAGGAGCGCTTAAACTGAACATCGAGATGTAACGACAGTCATTTTTGAAACTTTACACAAGAAGGCTATCTCCAGACCTCTGCTGCCTTTAGTCACGGGGATTATGGACCCTGTCAAGGAGGTTTTCCTAACCCCAGCAGCAATCAGAGCAGTACCGGCCCGCATTCAGAAGTACAAACCGGCGGCTTCTGACCCAGTGTTTGTAAAATCTGACCCTCCAGCAGACTCTGTGATTGTGGCAGCGGCGAGGAAGACACATGCGGTTGCTGGTTCCTCTTCAGTCCCGCCAGATAAGGACAGCAAAACTCAAGACTCCTGGGGTCGAAAGGTTTGCAACTCTGCTGCTTCCACTCTTAAGGTTGCTAGTGCAGCTGCGCTTCTGGGTCGATATGACAGAGCCTTATGGGACTCGGTGGAAAGATTCAAAGCCAAGCTGCCAAAAGAGGACCAGCAGGACTTTGAAGAAACTGTTAAAGAGGGGTGTCTGGTGGCGAATCAGATAAGCACGGCCGCGGATGGGGCTGTGCTTTCGGCTCATTCCTATTCCCATGGAGTTTGTGCCAGAAGATCGGCCTGGTTGCGTCTTACATGTCTGAAACCGGATGCTCAGCATCTGATTCTGAATCTTCCCTTTTCGGGTTCCGCTCTCTTCGGAGAACATGCGGACGAAGAGATGACCCGAATGAAGACTGAGCTGGATACGGTGAAGGCGGTGGGCTTGGAGAAGAAAAAGGAATTCAAGCCCCGCTTCAAGACCAACAGGGGGAGAGGGGCTCAACAGAGGGTTCAAACCCCTCAGTGGTCCCAAAACAAAACTCAAGGGAAACCCCAGTTCCGTGGCAAGCCCAGCAGAGGTAGAGGAGGTCACCAACAGTCCTCCAACACCACAAGAGGAGGAAAGGCCTGAACAGAGGCTTCCTCTGACGCCGTTGCCCACTCCAGTGGGAGGAAGTGCTTCACAACACCTGGCAGAGTGGGTCAGCATCACAAAAGATCAGTGGGTGCTGAATATACTGCGCAATGGATACAGGATACGTTTCCGTGCTCTTCCAAAGAGCATCCCTCCAAAGAGCTCTTGCCCTCACCAGCTAAGCTTGCTCCGACGAGAGGTGAAAATCCGGCTGCAAAAAAGAGCAATAGAAGAGGTTCCTCTCGCTCTAAGAGGAAAAGGAGTTTACTCCAGATATTTCCTTGTCCCCAAAAAAGATCAGGAGGACAAGTTCAGACCAATACTCGACCTGCGACTATTAAACAAAGTCATCGTCAAGGAAAAGTTCCGCATGTTAGCGCTTCACCAAATATGTCCACATCTTCAAGCCGGAGATTGAATGTGTTCGGTGGATCTGCAAGATGCGTACTTTCACATCCTGATTGCGCAACAACATCGCAAGTACCGAAGGTTTGTCGTAGGGAACAAACACTACCAGTTCAAGGTGTTACCCTTCGGTCTCAAGTCCGCACCACGAGTCTTCACCAAATGCATGGCAGTGGTGGCGGCTTTTCTTCACAAGAAGGGTCTCTTCATTTACCCATACCTGGACGACTGGCTCCTAAAAGGTCCATCTCCGGTACAAGTAACGCACGATCTGCAACTGTGCCTGCACAGCTACACACTCTGCCTCCATGTGAACCTGGAGAAGTCAGTCCAGCGGCCTACACAGTCCATCCACTACCTAGGCTCCGTTCTGGACACAAGCTTGGGAAAAGCGATTCCTTCGGAGGAGAGACTTTTTTCCATGAAACAGAAATGTGGGATTCTGCTAGAGTCTCGGCTTCCAACAGCCCGACAAGTAGCATCTCTACTGGGTTCCATGGCGTTCCGCATTTTTCTCATCCCAAACGCCAGGCTGAGAATGCATCCTCTACAACAGGCTATGGAGGATCAGTGGGACCAAGCGACAGGACGCTGGGAAGATCGAATCAATCTTTCCCAGGCGACAAAAGAGACCATCAGATGGTGGACTCGGAGAAAGAATGTGATGGTGGGGGTGCCGTTTCACCAACCCATTCCTTCCCAGTCTATAGTGACGGATGCCTCCCTGCAAGGCTGGGGAGCACACATGGGTCCGCTTCAGATTCAAGGCCAGTGGTCTGCGCAGGAGCAGACATACCACATCAACATGCTGGAACTCAGAGCGGTATTCCTGGCTCTCAAAGCTTTCCTACCAGCGATCAAATCCAACTCAGTCCTGGTTCAGATGGACAATACGACCACCATGTTCTATCTGAACAAACAAGGAGGCACAAGATCTCGCCCACTATCTCGAGAGGCTCAGGCAATCTGGCATTGGCTTCTCTCTCGAGGTCTCACAGTAGTGGCAGTGCACCTTCCAGGCGAGTTGAACGTCAAGGCAGATGCACTCAGCAGGCACTTCGAAGATCAGCCAGATTGGGTGCTAAGCGACGAAGTAGTAGAAGAGCTTTTTTGTGGCTGGGGTCGTCCATCCATAGACTTGTTTGCAGACGACGTAAACACCAAATGCCACGCCTTCGCGTCCAGGTTCCACAGGCCAGGGACGCAGGGGAACGCTCTACTGTTGGATTGGGCAGGGATGTTCGCATGCGCGTTTCCTCCCCTAGCGCTGATTCCGAGAGTAGTTTCCAAGCTCCTCAGGTCGAACATGGAAATGATCCCGATTGCTCCGGATTGGCCTCGGCAAAGGTGGTATCCGGACCTTCTACATCTGTCTGTGTGTCCACACAAATGGCTCCCTTGCAGGCCGGACCTGTTGAGCAAGATGAACGGGAGGATAATGCATCCCAACCTCTCATCATTGAACCTAACCGCATGGCTCCTGAGGTCCTGCAATATGCACATTTGAACTTGCCTCCCGAATGCATGAGCATTTTAAAGGAGGCTAAGACCGTCCACGAGAGCGTCCTATGCATTCAAGTGGAAAAGGTTTTACTTGTGGTGTAGAGATCATCATTTGGATCCGACTAAGGGGCAGGAGGACGTCATCTTACCATACCTCCTTTCCCTCGCAACTGCTGGTTTAAAGTACACTTCAATTAGACTGCATTTGTCAGCTATTGTAGCATACAGAAAATCACCAGATCAGATGTCTTTCTTTCAGGTTCCAGTGGTCAAGGATTTCCTCCAGGGGTTGAAGAAAGTGTATCCCCCTGTGCGAAATCCTTCTCCTCCGTGGGAATTGAACCTAGTTCTATCAAGGTTAATGTCTCCACCTTTCGAGCCCATCCACAAGGCTTCCTTACAACATCTCTCTTGGAAGGCAGCTTTTTTGGTGGCGATTACCTCTGCGCGCAGAGTAAGTGAGATACAAGCGCTCTGTGCGAAGGAACCATATACTATATTCCACCACAACAGAGTAGTCCTAAGGGCTCACCCATCTTTCTTGCCAAATGTCATCTCGGATTTTCATATAAATCAGTCTATTTCCCTCCCTTCATTATTTCCAAATCCTACGACCCCAGCCGAGCGGTCACTTCACTCCTTAGATCTTAAGAGAGTACTTAAGTTTTATTTGGAAAAGACTAAAGGGATTAGGAAAACGGACCAACTGTTTGTGAACTATGGCTCAATGAGAACAGGTTTTCCAGCGGCCAAGAGGTCCATCTCCAGATGGATTGTCTCTTGCATTAAGTTGGCCTATCAGCTAAACGGCAAACCTTTGTTGATGTCTCCAAAAGCGCATTCCACTAGAGGGAAGGCCGCTACAGTAGCTTTCTTGCATGACATCCAAATGTCGGAAATATGCAAGGCGGCAACCTGGAAATCAGTTCATACCTTTACGAGGCATTACTGTCTCGAATCTGATTCCAGGGCCGATACTCAAGTAGGGAAAGCCTCCTTGACGAATCTGTTAGGGTAGTCTATAGTCTACTCAGACTTACTGATGAGATTACTGTCTTATCATTCCTTTGCCCGCAGGGATGAGGAGAGGCTCGCTACTCTATTCTAATGCTTATGACTATTGATGAGGATCCCCTGGAAGAGAAGGATTAGTTACTTACCTGTAATCCTAGTTCTCTTCCAGGGGTATCCTCATCAAAGTCATAAGCAACCATCCCGCCTCCCCGGGCAAAGGATACTCTTTAATAAGGAGATATTGTTAACCTATTTGTTATTGGGTTTGTTTTCAGTCTCCGAAAAGAACTGACCTAACTGTCACCCCTGGGGCATGATGGGATACAGGGGGTCATGAGTGCCATAAAGGCACGGTGTCAGTTTATTGCTATCCAGCTACAGGTTAGCTTTTCAGTCTTTTTAGACTGTGTGTTTGCAATGCAGCCTGGGAGCTTCCTATGCTTCCAGTGAGTTATGAGAATTTCTACTGCTTTCTGAGCATTAAAACAATTTCTAAACAATCTTTGGTGTTGTTTCTCATGTTTCTAATGCTTATTATACATGTATGGTGGAAATTCTTCACAGCATATTTCAGCTCTAATGTGATATGTATATGTATATATATATATATATATATATATATCACATATAATATAGTGTGTCCGGGGTCCCGCGCATGGGCGGGAATATTCTAATGCTTATGACTTTGAGGATACCCCTGGAAGAGAACTAGGATTACAGGTAAGTAACTAATCCATCCATCGCCCTCACTATCCATCACCCTCACTATCCATCACCCTCACTATCCATCACCCTCACTATCCATCGCATCACCACAGAACCACTCTGCGCAACTCAGCCAACCGCAGCACCCCTCTGCGCAACCACAGCACCCCTCTGCGCAACTGCAGCACCCCTGGTTCAAATATGCTCTCTCAATGTTTCAAGCTTTATTACAAATATCACAAAAAGATGTTAATATTTCACTTCTGTTCTTGGATTTTCATCACAATAAAATATACTAAACATAATCTTCACAAACGTTATTAACAAAAGTTTAAGCTATTGCCATTATAAATTTCAATCACTTTTACTTAAGTATTCATTATTTTAAAAAATTAAAAGCCATTGTTATTTGTAATATCAATACATCTAAGTCACGTAAATACAAAACATGTTGCATTACAAATGCTATAGGTGTCACATTTGCGAAAGGTATAACTATTTGCATTGTAAATGACAAAGCTATTAATTTAGCTATTTTCAAAAACACAAACAAAAAAATTGTCATTTACAAGACCAATAGCTCAAACTTTCCTAATGCGAGACCTATTGCATTGCAAATGCTTGTTGCAAAAATGTTGTCAGGTTTTTGCACTAATCCGATAATCACATTCCCGATATTTTTCAGTGACCCTTCACCCACAAAGAGAAATCTTCTCTCTTTAGATGTTCAGAGTTCTTAAGTTCTGTTTGAATAGAACAAAAGAAATCCTCAAAACAAATCATTTGTTCATAAACTATGGACCTTTAAGAAATGGTTCATCGAAACAAACTATAGCTAGATGGATAGTTTCCTGCATTGCCTGTTTCTCTGTTAGCTACCAAACCCCTACCGGGTAAAACCAGAGGCCATTCTACATGTTGTAAGGGTCACCTGGATGAAAAAATTCCCAATTACAGCAATTTGTAAAGCAGCCACATGGATATCAATTAGTGGTGGGCGGAATTTGCTTAGTCTCTCTACGCAAAGCTCCGCAAAACGGTAAAAAATCTCGGCAAGCACGCAAAAGTTCAGCGAACACGCGGAATTGCTTGTTCCACCCGTTCGTGATACTTTTTTTTCTGTTTGAACGCTGTTTGCGTGCTTGGGGTGAAATATCTTGCGAACACGCATTTTGAAAGCACGAACAAGCAAAAAAACTCAGCGAAGCCGCGGATTGTGGAATTTTCGGCAATTCTGTGTTCTCCACGGAACACTAACTTCCGTGAACGGAATTTACCTATTATCAATTCACACTTTCGCTAAACATTAATGTTTTGGATGACAATTTAAGAGCAAATTCTTTGTTAGGCCATGCAGATCTAAAATTATAAGGTCCCAAATGCGAGACCTATTGCCATTCCAATGCTTGTTATTTCATTTTCTTTCTCTGCAGGTGCTCAATAGAAGACTTTATATTCAACTCGGGGTTGCCTTAATGTCAGATGCTGAAATGTCTCACTACATTGATTTTTTTTTTTTTGTGTTCAAAGGTTTTTTATTAGGAGCTGCAAAGAGATACAACAGTACAAGAAGACCAGTTTCAATAAAATTACGTACAGTGCTGTAATAAAATCATAAAAAAAGAAGTATAAAATTTGGTACTAGTATCGCAAATTGCATTCAGTAAAACAGGCAAGTCCAGAAAAAACAAATAGGGATCCACACATATTGTCTAATAGGCAGATATAGAAGAGTTGAGTCCAAAGTTACACGATGACTTGTATAACATGACCTTCGCCCATCGATGCCCTGAGAGCTGTCTGAGGGTGCTTTTTTGGGACTTTGCTGGCCTTAAGGCACTCGCGCGACCCTCGCTCCGGGCTCAGCCCAAAATGGCGGCGCCTAGTCGCGGTCGGTGTGCCTGATCCACGCGAGCACCGATAGTGCTCTGAATGTCATCAGTCATCCACAGCCGGCGGTAATTACTTTCCAGCCCTGATAATCCGCCCTAAATGCTCATTTGCGGTCAGAAGAAAGTATCTGAACAGCTGTGCAGACTTTAACCGGCTCGTAATGCCTGACCCTAAAATGGCGGCGACACTGTACTCGATCTTCACGTGAATCTTATACTCCGGCTCTCAGAGAGCTTCTAGATGCACCTCAAGAACATCCACTGCCATCCTGAGCCTTGACCTCCCTCCAAGTGAAGGTATGTGCAGCCCCAACCTGCCTCAACACCTCTGTCTGTGTAATGCCTGCACCTGAGTGACTGAGCCCACGTGGTGTTCCTAAACCAACCTCACTGCCGCATGGCTGCATCCTACCACCCATAGTGGAGTTTCTCACCCTTGTTCTAAGAGAGCAACGCACCTCACCTACTATGCAGTGATTGACCTTTGGCCACATGCTAATCTATGCACTCCCTGCCCATATGTAAGCAGTAACCAGTGTCATTCATGCCTTGGATCCTGGCCCCATCCTCTCAGGCGCTCCCAGACGCATAAGCAGTCCTGCAGCCGACTCTCTTTTCACATGAGAGCTCACCCTCATCAGCCAGCAGTGTCCTCCTACAACGCCTACGATCTGACTGTTTCCAGGCAAACGGGTGCATAATCCAGACGCGGTCAGCAATCCTGCGACCCACTCCTATCGCAAAGGTGCTCATCCGTGCCATCCAGCGGTGTTCTCCTCCAACACTATAGGGTCAGGCAGGCTTCCAGCGAGCGAGTACACTCATCAGGCAATAATGTCACTACATTGATTTGATACCTTTCATAGAACAGATAATTTCAGTAAAAAGCAGCCCTGTCATCCCTTACTGAAGGTAACTTCCCCCATGGAGATTCAGGTGTTACCTCCAACTTATGAAGTTCAAGATTTGAAGACAGGGTCCCGGGAGGCATGGGAATAATCTTTGTTTGTGACTTCAGTATGGATACCTACAGTGTAGAACTTGGAATACAAGTAAGTAACTTTTCTTCGGTGTTGTGCTCTCATGCATCATTTATTGGCAGTGCCACAATGTATTATCCAACAGGGTTGGACCAAGTTCTCCAGTATTAGGGGTGTGTCTCATAGATTCACATGCCTGAATCATTTCCCGTCGTCGGAGTGAGTCCCACAGTACATAAAAAAGCAATAATATGCCATAATAAACATAGGAAAAACCAGTAATTCCCAACCAGGAAGTAAAGTAGCCCAAGCTCCAGGAGAAAAAACTTCCACACTTACGACTATCCTAGTCATTTTGTATAGTTCAAACTACAGCAAATCAGGCGACAGCACCCACCAGAAGGTTCTCCCCAGAGGCTCAGGCTTTCAGATTTTGTACTGCACGTCGTGTGAAGGGAAGGTTTCCTGAGCTCTTCTCAGTACTTCTCTATTTTCCTTCTGGAATCTAGTGTTTTGAAGATGTCTTCCAAGAAATCTTTATTCAGACCTTGTGACTCTTGTGGTAAACTCCGGCTTTTTAAAGAAGATCCCCACAAGAAGTGCATTTATTGCCTTTATACTGAACATCAAGTAAAGGACAGCAAGATCTGTAGAACCTTCCTCAGAAGACCCTCAGGGACAGAGAGGGACGCCTGCTTTTCTGGCTACAAAAGCTTAAGGATTCGGATTATCCTGCTTCTGAGGTAGGCAGTATTGCCTCTGGATCTACTTCAGCCTCTAGGAAGAGAGCTGCTGCTGAGGTAACTTCTCCTGGGGCTAAAGTTGCTAAGTAACAACTACCTACTAAGGGGTCTGAGAAGCCTTCCACATCTAAGGCTACTCCCCCTGTTAAGGAGAGAGGTGGTACATCTATGCCCCCGAGAAGATCCACCAAAAAGTTACCTCAGACATCTGAGAAGATTTTACCTCAGATACAGTCGACGAAGCCAATACAGTCGACGAAGCCAATACAGTCGACGAAGCCAATACAGTCGACGAAGCCAATACAGTCGGCAAAGCCAATACAGTCGGCAAAGCCAATACAGTCGGCAAAGCCAATACAGTCGGCAAAGCCAATACAGTCGGCAAAGCCAATACAGTCGACGGAACCATCATTGACTATGACAATAACTGCACTGTCGACGACCTCGTCGTCGTCTAAAGCCAAAAGTCAGGTCGAGTCCTTTGGTGGACCCACAGTCGACGCCGCAGCTATCCTCTTGTACCAGTCTGCAAGTGTGGTCTCAGTCTATGGCTTTTCTGTCGGTGCCAAAACCGTCTTTGCTCCAGAGACGTGGTTCAACCTTGGAACAGTTATCACCTCTGCATATTTCACCGCAAAGGGTACCTCTGCAGGTTCCAGACAAGCTTCTCTTCCAGGGGATCCTCATCAATAGTCATAAGCATTAGAATATTCCAGCCCATGCGCGGGAATATTCTAATGCTTATGACTTTGATGAGGATACCCCTGGAAGAGAACTAGGATTACAGGTAAGTAACTAATCCTTCTTGACTCTGAAGACAGTGAGGAGGATTCTGTCATTGAAGAAATCTTTGGAGCGGCGACAAGTCCTTCCGAACTAAACATAAATTATCAAGAGGACGACTAAGACGATCAACATTCATCTGAACTAATGACATCACAGGTAACAAATGTCCCTGCAGCTCAGGTGCCAATTGCATTGCTCACCAATCTTCAATGCATGCTGGACGACTATTACAGGCGTTTCCCGCCATCAGAATCTACAGGCTCTGTGCCTCATACACCTGCGGTGGAAACGCCTTTACCAGACTTCAGACCTCCAAGGCCTCCTCCTCCTCCGTCCAACCAGCCGGACGAACATTCTTCTGACGAAGGAGAGGTTGATGACGGGTCCATGATGTCGGAGTGGGATGATTACCAAGTACAAACTCCTCCATCTCCTCCGGCTACCTCTGATTCACCACCAGTGGACGTGGGGGGATTCCACCTTCTCATAGAGTGGGCTACGAAGCGCTTCCATATAGACCTGGAACATACGGAGCAGGAATGCTTTCTGTATGATTTTAAAGACCAGCCAAGAAAGCAGGCGAAATCTATACCTATTATAGGCTTCATCTGGAAGGAGGGTATTAAGGTCATGTCTACCCCAGCTTCCATACCTCCGGTCCTGCCACGGATCGATAAGAAATATAAGGGACCTGCAAAATCTCCTGCTTGCCTTATAGGACAACCAAAACTGGATTCAGTCATTGTTCAAGCGACCCAAGAGACCTAGGAAGCCTTCATCTCCAATTGCAGCCCCACCGGATAGGGATGGGAGGCGCTTGGATGCCATTGGTAAACGTGTGTCAACGGAGGCAGCTACCACGGTCAGGGCTGCGTACTCATTGGCCATCCTGGGCAGATATGACCGGCAGATGTGGTTGGATGTTTCCCCATACATAAATCTACTTCCTGAGCCTTCTAAATCTGAGGCACTGAAAATCCTGCAGGAAGGGGAAAGAATCTCGGCTGAGATGATCGACTCGGCGGTGGATGTTGCCTCAACTGGGTTCAGGCAATTGGCTGGTGCTGCTCTCTTGCGTAGACAGTGGTGGCTACGATCCACTTCATTCCGTCAAGAACAAACTAGGGTATTAGATATGCCGTATGACGGAGAGTTTCTGTTTGGCCCGCAAGTGGAGGAAGCCTTGCAGACTATAAAAAAGATACAGAAACAGCGAAATCCTTGGGCACCCTACAATTTCGTAAACCGCCCTTTTGAGGAGCGAGAGGACGTGGATCGTCCTCCAACAGAGGTGGATATACACAACAATCTTCCTACAGACAGGGAAATCAGCGCTACCAAACCCATTGCTATCAGTCCTACGGCAGACGAAGAAATATTCCCAGAACAAGGGGAAACCGGCCTACCGCGAAAAGGACAAACGTCAATGAGACTTGTCACCTGCCACCGCTACTTCCCCACTCTCAAGTAAAAATTGGAGGACCAATATCAATTTTACTCAAAATGGTCATTGATAACATCGGACAGGTGGGTCCTGGACATAGTGGCCAAGGGCCATGCCCTAGAATTCGAACAGTTTCCTCCAAACGTTCCCTCGAAAGGTCCACCTCCAGCTCATCTAAGAGAGCTCTTTCTCCAGATCAATTTGATTTTTAAAAAAGGAGCAATCGAGAGTGTTCCTCAAACTCTAAGGGGAACAGGATTCTACTCCAGATTTTTTCTGGTAAAGAAGAAATCCGGAGAATGGCGTCCGATTCTGTATCTCCGTGCCCTAAACTAATATCTAAAGAAGCTAATGTTCAGAATGTTGTCGCTACAAGAAATACTGAATCTTCTAGCAGCTAGAGACTACATGGCCACCTTGGATCTCCAAGATGCGTATTTCCACATCCCCATCTTACCTCGCCACAGAAAATTCCTGCGATTCAGAGTGGCTGGCAGGGATTATCAATTCAGAGTTCTTCCCTTTGGGCTGCGCTCGGCACCCAGGGTGCTTACAAAGGTTTTGGCTTGTTGGCGGCGCACCTCCGGCTGGAGGGGATACAAATATTCCCATATTTAGACGACTGCCTTATCAAGGCCAGTTCTTACGAGGACGCAGACAATCATGTACAGCAGTGTCTAACCCTCTTTCAGTCTCTGGGTCTCTCCATCAACCTCAGCAAATCCCAGTTGGTACCGTCCCAAAGACGGGCTTTCCTGGGAGCAACCTTAGACACCCAGCTGCTCCAAGCCTTCGTCTCGGACGAGAGACAAGACAAGTTACAGAACATGGCTCAGGATCTACTTTCAAAAAAGTCAGTTTCGGTCCGACGGTTCAAATCCTTTCTGGGGATGGTATCTTCTTGCATTCCATTGATACCGAATTGCCAACTCAGAATGAGGCCTCTTCAGGAGGAACTCAGCTTACAATGGCTGCAGGTCTCCGGCTCCTTCGAAGATCTCATCAAGATTACCCCTAGCATCCGGGGTTCCCTTCTCTGGTGGATACAAAGAAGGAATCTTCAACAGGGATGCGCGTTCCTTCAGGATGCGCTAAACTTTACGATCACCACGGACGCATCCCTCGAAGGCTGGGGAGCTCATCTTCAGGGGCTTACAATCAGCGGCAAATGGAGCCCTCAGCAAAGATGTTAGCACATCAATCTGTTCGAGCTGAGAGCCATCTTCCTTGCACTCGAAGCATTTTGCAATCATCCAAGGAGCCACTGTGTTGGTGCGCACAGACAACACAACAAGCATGCACTATGTCGACAAATAGGGAGGGACAAGATCAGCTCTGTTGTCGCAAGAAGCCCAGGAGCTGTGGGCATGGGCAATTCGACACAGAATCGATCTTCAGGCGGTTCATGTTCCTGGAACAGAGAACGTCCTTGCAGACACTCTCAGCAGTGTCTACTCACGAGTGGGAGCTTCATCAGCAGGCGGTGGATCGGATCTTCTGACAGTGGGTCATCCAGATCTAGACCTCTTTGCTACCAAGAACAGCAAATGCTGGTTCTTTGCAAGTTGGCATCCCCACATAAACACTCAGGCAGGGTAATTCGTTTTCGATCAACTCGTCTCTGATATATGCTTACGCTTTTCCACCAATACCGCTGGTTCCCAGAGTCCTGAGGAAGATGAAGAAAGAACTGTCGGCTGATTCTCATTGCTCTCAGATGGCCTCGCCAATACTGGTTCACAGAGCTCCTTCTCCTATCTGAGTGCGAACCGATTCAGTTGAGTACAATTTGGGACCTACTTTCCATTCAGGACGGTCAGATTTACCATCCGGGCCCGACATGGCTGAGATTAGCAGCCTGGCGCCTGAGTACCTTGAGTTCGCCCATCTAAACATTCCTGCTGATTGCAAGGAATTTCTGGCCAAAGCAAGAGCGCCTGCTACCATAAAGATGTACAGTCTCAAATGAAAACGTTTTTGTATCTGGTGTCGGTCGGCTGGAATTCATCCTTTTTCAGCTAGTCCAGAGGAAATCTTGCCTTTTTTCTTACATCTAGCAAGATCGGAATTGTCTCATGCAATCCTTAAGGTTTTCCTGGCAGCGATTTCAAGATACCGACAAGATGGGACCACTTCTCTTTACTCGTCAAGAATTATACAACCATTCTTTAATGGCCTTTTTAGAATGTTCCCTCCAGTACGTCGTCCACCTCCATCGTGGCATCTCAATGTAGTGTTAGCGCAACTTATGTGCCATCCCTTTGAACCTATCCACAGAGCCGATTTGAAATTCCTTACGTGGAAAGTGTTACTACTTTTGGCTTTGACTTCCTCTAGAAGAGTCAGTGACATCCAGGCTTTTACGGTTCATCATCCCTTCTTAATGACTCTGCGGTGCTCCGCACTAATCCGAAATTCATACCTAAAGTGCCTTCGGATTTCCATCTAAACGAACCTGTAATTTTAAAGACATTGTTTCCTAATCCACAATCACCTGCGTAAAGGGCATTGCATACTCTGTACATTAAGAGATGTCTAAAGTTCTATTTGCAAAGAACATCTACTTTACGCAAATCTGATCAACTGTTTATCACTTATGGTGCAATTCGTAAAGGACAAGCAGTTTCTAAGCAAACAATTGCAAGATGGATTTCTGCAGCTATTGTCTTTTGCCATGCACAAGCAGGAAGACCTCTGCAAGCAACTCCTAGAGCGCATTCTACAAGGGCAGTGTCTTCTTCAACAGCCCTGTTAGCTGGAGTCCCTCTTCAGCACATCTGCAGAGCGGCAACTTGGGCCAGTCGGCATACTTTCACCAAACACTACTGTTTGGATGCGGCCAGTGAGACCGATGCTTCAGTGGGTCGAGCAGATCTACGTAATCTTTTCAACTAAGGTGAGCCTCTAGTCCCACCTCCTATTACTGCTGTCAGACGCTTGCTTTGTTTTTATTGTGCACATGCTCAAGTAACTGCATTTTATCATGCTTTTAATACTGTAATAATTACATATTGCATTATGTGCTTCTCATATTGACAAGCTTAAGCTACTATTAGCGTCTCCCAGGCACGGATATGTACTGCTATCTACTCTGATTCAGGCATGTGAATCTATGAACGACACCCCTAATACTGGAGAAGAACAATAGTTACTTAACTGTAATCTGTGGTTCTCCAGTATTGGTGTCTTTCATAGATTCACATGCAACCCGCCCAGCTCCCCTCAGAGGCTCTTAGGCTACATTGGTTTACCATCACTCCTTGCGAAAAAATCTGAGCCTGAGCCTCTGGGAGAACCTTCTGGTGGGTGCTGTCGCTAGTTTGGACTGTACAAAATGACTAGGATAGTCATAAGTGTGGAAGTTTTTTCTCCTGGAGCTTAGGCTACTTTACTTCCTGGTTGGGAATTACTGGTTTTTCCTATGTTATTATGGCATATTATTGCTTTTTTATGTACCATGGGACTCAAACTCCGACAACGGGGAACGATTCAGGCATGTGAATCTATGAAAGCCACCGATACTGGAGAACCACAGATTACAGGTAAGTAACTATTGTTCTTATGCTGCATGTTTGACTACATTATGCCTGGTTTCTGGCCCTTCTTGACGTCCTCGGTGTTTTAGGAACAGTGTGCAATGACTTCAGGCTTTAAAGCTTGTGAAGCCTGTGCGCGTCAGATGTCTGGCACTGACCTGCACCTTATCTGTATGTGGTGCCTCGGTGTGCACCACGACTCGAAGGACTGGGACGCCTGTCAGAGGATAAAACCAAAGTCCTTGAGGGAGCGGCGTATGAAACTGCTGGCTGCACGGATGTCCTGTACAGCACCCTCCCGTCGCTGCTCTTACTCTCTGAATTGGGCTTGTTCCCGAGGTCGCTCCCGCGACCGCAGCTCGAAAACAGGAAAGCATAAGCACAGGTATCGCTTACGGAGGTCTTCCTCCGATATCCATGCCGCTCCAGCCCATTCCTCTCACACTGTGCCAGGTAAGGGCACACAGCAGCCTCCTCCTCCTCCGTACCCTCCCTTTCCAGGAGTTGGAGCAACGCATACCCAAATTTTGGCTTGTTCTAAGGCACTCCAGGCTTGCTTTGAGTCGCACCCTCTCTCTGGTGTGCTTTCGGGTCCCACAAAGGTTGCAGGCACTCATGCCGGGTCATCGTCTGCGGACGTTTCCCTGGCACTGACTGCGTGTATCGACTTATATTCCGTAGCTGACACGGTGCCGACGAGCCAGGACCCAGAGCACAGCCCACCCCGTCAGTCAGCCCATAGCCCTGAGCGGCTTCCTTCGCTGACGTCCGAGGTGGCACGACGCCAGGTACTACACCAGGCTCGACGCCGGGCCCGGCACCTCGTGCTTCCTCCAGGCAGTTTACAGTGGGTTTGACGTCGGTAGGCATTCTGATCAAGTCCCCTGAGGAGGTAGTCGACGTCCAGGTGACTCTGACACGATGTCGCTCGAGGCCGGTACTGACGTCTATTCCTCTTCCCTTGGTTGAGGTTGTTCCTCCTCCAGACTCATCGGGCGGCGATAGGTCTCCTACGCGGCGTCAGTTGATGCCAGTAGTAGCGATTACTACTCCTCCTTTACAACGTGATGCTTCCCTTGACTTCACGGGTCCAAGGTGCAAGTACCCAGTGTTGCCTGGCCTTCGGGTCAGCCTCCGGCTCATCCACTCCTAATGTCTAGTGGCGTGATTAGTCTTCAACTGTCTCCTACCAACGGTTTAGTCTCACCAACACGGATGGCAACTGAATCAAGTGCTGCCTTCACTCGCGCTATTCATGGGGTGGCTGCTGTACTCTGCTTTCAGCCCCCTGTAGTGCCTCTACTTGATCCTTTAATGGATCTGCTCCACTTGGAGCCTATCTAGGTAGAGCCTTTGTTGCCCTTTGGAGGCTCTTTATTTGACATCCAGCTGTGTGTTTGCACGTGCATCCTCTGCTCTTTGGGACTCAATTGAGAACCTTCTCCCTTCTGTTCCAGAAGTGTCACGGGCAGAATTGCTTCGTCTTCTGCTGCAAGGCAGGGGCATGGCACAATTCTCTCTTAGGTCTTCACTTGATGCAACTGACTCTATGGGGGAAGTTCTTGCTCGCGCTGTGGCTGTCGTTCAATGGGGTGGATCTTTTTTACCGCAACGCGGATTCGGCGGTTTCCTGTCTCTTCTCTGGGCTGCAGTGAATGTTGGTGCCATATTCTCTGCCTTATTTTACGGCGTCAACCTATGCACGGGTTAGTTATAGTGCCCGGTTAGTGTTCAGGGCGGTTTCTGCTACCCACCCACCCCCCCCCACCACCACCACCCCCACCCCTTCCCCCTCGGGGCAGAAAGGCCAAAACAATAGGCAGATCTGCCCCGGAAAGGGGGGGGGGGCAGAAAAAACATGCACAACTTTTGAGCCCCTGTGGAAGCGACCCTTGCCCAAGAGGTTGCTTCCATTTAAATTATTGAATCCCTGGTTAATCCCTGGTGGCTAGTGGGGTTTTATTTCTCCCCCTGGGGGCAGAAAGGCCAAAAAAATAGGCCGATCTGCCCCCAGGCAGAAAAAACATGGCCTAAATTTGATGTTGATCCCCTTTGGAAGCGACCCTTGCCCAAGGGGTTGCTTCCATTTAAAAATAGATACCATCCCTGGTGCCTAGTGGTTAGGGCGAGCAGACCTAAAAGCAGGCGGAGCCTGCTTTGTCTGCGAAGACAACTGTTGTTGGCGTGTTAGAAGGAATCTGAGACGGAGCTCACGCACGAGCGTCGCAGTCTCAGATTCCTCTTCGGGGGCGCGCACGGCACCACACACGCATGCGCATACAGACTCAATCACACACAGTCACGCATGCGCTCACACATTCCCACACGCACACACTCACCCCCCTCCCCCCTCAGGCATACACACAGGCAGGCAGGCACGCACACACACACACACACGCACCCCCCTCCCCCACCACCACCACCACCACTCCTCACGGGGCTCACACGCACGCGCGCGCACACACACATATACACATATCCCCCCTCCACTCACCGTGCTCGAGTCGCCTCGCTGAGCTCCTTTTCTCCACACGCGGGGCACTTCTGTGGATCTTCACGCTACCTCGGCGCTCTCCCTCCATGATGGGAGCCCGCATCAACGCGCAACACCGGCCTCTTCCGGCCGCGTCACAGGCCCCGCCCATGTCACGGGCAAGGATGCCTGACTTCCTGGTTTCGCCCCCGCCAGCAACTCTGCTTCCTGAAAGCGTGCAGCAACCTAGACCGGTAATTTGGGATTGCGGGCAAATTACTTGTTTTACTTGTTTATAATGTACCCTAAATGATTCCAGAGAAGGAAGTGACTTCATTTATGACGTAGTAGCATTCCACAGTTCGGTGCCTCTTGCACTAAGCAATCCATTACCAGGACTCTGGGATCCTGTTTTTCTTGGTATCAGATGCAGGAACATGTTTCAAGCAGAGGTGTTTTCTGGTTTATGTCGCAGTTATGATATAGCGGAACTCAACCAATAGGTAATGGAGTGCTTCACATGAGCAGGATGTTGAGCCTATGCTCGAAGTCGGCAGCTCTGGTCATTAATGCCGATTTCACTTTTAATTTACAGAGCCTTGGAGCAGCAGCGCTAGCCACCGTTTTACAAGCACTTTCACTTTTAATTTTGCAGCCTGTGCGGCTGTCCGGGCATACTAAAGTCTGTTTCAATAGTGCAATGCAAGAAATTAAAAAAACATTTTTTTTAAACACGAAAGAAAAGGGAACTGAGTGTTAACAACAAACAGATTCTGACTTCTAAAGGACTGTTTTTTTATATCCCTTTTTCCTCTAACTGCCTTCCCAGCCCCATTTGGGTGCTTTATGTGTAAGCCTGCTTTCAATGCCCCTGTCCTGGCGTGCCACTGTTGGCATTTACAGTGGTATTCAACGGTGTCGAGCGAGGATGCAGGCATCCTTATGCCATCTGCTCTTTGTGCCTCGCCACAAATCATACTGTACTTTGCAGGGGGCATGTTTTCAACGAATTATTCAGAAGGATGCTGTGCACAGAAATCACTAAACATCGCTGTTACTCGCAGCATACGTTTGTGTAGGACAGCCACTGGAACCTCTGTAAGGCATGTGTGCCTGCAGTGTTGTGCTTGGTGTGCTGCGAACGCTTTCAATGACTGGGCTGTTGATAACCTAGATGTGCACACAAAGATACCGTAGTATATCTGCTCTTAATCCTTCAGTCCCGAATTGCTCGTGGTAAACAATGGCAAAGGCTGCGAAATGTGTATCTAACTGCGTAGAGGGTTAGTGTTGTCTGATAATACAGAGCAGTTTGTTGTTGTAGACCGGTACTGCTGCTGAGAAATAACCAAACAGTTCAACTGGTTCGCTTCCTGTGCGGGAGAACTGTTTCTGCTGAAGGTTTGTTCAAATTCGCCTGTTTGCGGCTGTAATGTTAGAAATGAAAGAATAAAGTTGCCGATAGCAAAGGCAAAGCCACTAGGTATGGTTTTAATATACTACAGTCTGCAAACATAAGCATCTACAAATACACACAGGCCTTTTGTTCCATGTTTGTGTAGCCTGAAGCACAATAAAATGGGCAAGTTTTTTAAAACAAGCATTTGCAATGTAATAGGTGTCACATTTACAAGAGTTTGAGCTAATGGCATTGTAAATGACAATGCCTTTTGTATTTATGTGTTGATTTTTACAAACTGATAAATAAAAGGCATTGTCATTTACAATGCCATTAGCTCAAACTCTCGCGAATGCGAGACCTATTGCATTGCAAATGCTTGTTTTTCTTATGTTTCTACATACTTTTTCAGTGCCTGGAAATTTAGGCAAATGTAGTTTTTTTTAAACTACGTACACAATCAATTCTGTTTTTCAGAAAAATCGTTGGCACATATTTGGAGCTTCCCTGTTATTCGTTCATGGCATTGTTGTTTGTATGTGGTCCAAGTAGTGTTCAAAATACTTACTAGTCTAATGGCAAGTTTTAAGCACATGTGAATGACATTCAGAATTGTGTGTAATAGATAGTAAGATTAGAACATATTAAGTGTGGCAACATTTTCAAGTGCTTTTTGTAGACTTGACTGATCAGAACGTAATATTTTCTTTTTCTTGTTTTTACAGAACAAAACACAGTCTCACAGCAGAGGGGAATACAATGTTTACAGCACTTTTCAGAGTCACGAACCAGAATTCGACTATTTGAAAAGCTTAGAAATTGAAGAAAAAATAAATAAAATTAGGTGGTTGCCACAAAAAAACGCTGCTCAGTTTTTATTGTCAACAAACGGTAAGCTGTCTTGTCATTTTTTTCAAAACATTTTGCATTTAGAAATTGAACACAACGATGTAAAGGTTGAGAACACAGTTTTACCCTACTCTTTTGGGTATTAAATTTGCCAATATCTTTCACCTACAGCTCCTAGTTTGGCTGATTACGCATGCGGCATGGAACTGGATGCAGCAATGCATGCATGGAAGAAAACTGTTCCATCTTGCAAAGTTAGAGCAGTTTAATTTGCTAGAAAGCCTCAAGGTATCTTGAAGATCTTTCAAAATCATATCTGGGATTTTAAAAAGACTATGAAAATGGAGCATGTTCTTAGGCATGTAAGAACAGTTAGCTAGAGCCATTGCAGTCTGCATGAGTCATAGGCATAGAAGTAACCCTTCCTCAACATGCCCACCGATGTGCAGTATGCAGAGGACAAGTGCTCCCTACAGAACTAGTTTATATTTTAATTATTTATACAACACAGAAAAATCACTGAAAAATATAATTTAGTACAAGAGCATTATACAGGTTCCATTAAAGCGAGATTGTTTATTGACCCCATAAACCACAACTCTGTAGGCACTACGGAAAAAGTGGGTGTGACGCGGCCACTGCAAAAACACAAACCAAAGGCTCAGTAAAAATAGTGCTCAAAGGTACAACAGTATGTTGGAATACAAACAACATATAGTTAGACTACAGGAGGTTACCCGTAAACCCGATAGAGACCAGGGTAAATATTGTATAGCATAGACCGTGTCTAGAGGGGTATCGCTTGGTAGGAAAATAATTAAAAATGCACAATGAATTGCAGCGAAAGGGCGAAGGGGCACATTGAAACAGAAGCCCGTGAAGCAAAAAGATTTAAGGAAATGCTTTCCACATATATTTAATTATATTATACAATCAAAACACAAATGATTAAACCATCATAAGTGCACTGTTACATTAAATGTCATCTAACCTGTGATATTGTGCACAAGTACTTGTGAGAGGTTAATGGCGCTAGTGACACATGAAGGAATATATACAGCAGGAAATAAGACACAAACAAGGTTGTATATACAGAGAAATCAACTAGGATGCCCATACAGTTAGTACATTTATGGACAAGTTAATTCTTCTGGGCAATCACAGAAGGCGCTGTGAATTATGCAATGGGGGGTCGACGTCGTTTGGCCTATATACAATGTCAGGTCATCAGGACCAGGTTACAGATTTGGGATACAGTGTTGTATGAACGGTAGGCAACCAATAGGGGCTCATAATCAGACGTAATTGTGGGGTTGGATCAAGTAGAGTCCAGTAAGGTATTTCAATGTTCGAGGCATGTGGGCCGCTAAATTCATATCTTGTGCATATATCGCCGCCTAGTGTTGGGTCCGGATGATTGCACCTTGTTGTCCTGGAAGAGTCTTTGAAGTATCACGAGATAGGTGGCTCCTCCCCTGGACTACAGTGCGCATGGGCATCTCCATCCTCCGATTGTTTTTTTCCGCCATTGGGTTCGGATGTGTTCCGTGACTCTCGTCGGAACCTATAGGAAAAACTTGTTTTCTTCAGACCAAAAGGCCTCTTTAAGCATCGGTATTGTACTTCGTTCGGTTCTGATTTAACTTATCCGGTTTCCCGGATACTTGAGCACGTGTGCTCCCAGCTTTTTAGGCCCGATCGAAGATTGACATCGACAATGGAATTCCAGGCCCCTTTTAAACGTTGTCCAGTCTGTAACGCGAAGTACCCTCTCTCAGACGTGCACCCTGTGTGCAACAGATGTCTGTCTCCAGACCACGACGAGAAGAGTTGCTTGGCCTGTTCGAAATTCAGGTCGGAAGAGGCGCTCGTTCTTCGACGTGAGGCGAGACTATCGGCGTGGAGAGCGTCGGATGTGGAGGATATCTTCGAGGCTGGGGACGACAAGGGCGTCCAAGAGGAGGAACCGGAGCACTTCTCCGACCCGGCCTCCTGTCAACAATCTTACTACGGAGAAGAGGTAGGCGATGAGAACATCGAAGATGATGAAGCCGTCGAGGTAAGAGACGACGGTATGGCTATTGGAGCCCCAGAGGGCGGCTCCAGCGATGAGCAAGACCCAACCGAACCTTCGGGGGTCGAAAGTGACACTGTCTTGTCAAAGGCTCAGGTTGAAGCATAGCCGGAAGGCCTTAGCCAAGATCTTTATACTCATTCTACAGCCCCGCAACCTGGCCCGGCTAAGAATATTTCAGAGCCTTCTGTGGGTACGCCTTCGAAATCGAAACTGAAACTGGTCAAACCAGTATTCTTTTCGCAAAGTCTCGTTCCATCAGATCATAAGAAGGCTTGGAGTGTCATTGCCCCTTCGGGGTCACAAAAGGGTGCCAACCCGAAGATCGGTGCATCCAAGAAGGCCAACAGACGGTGCAACGTCATCTAAGGCTGCCCTCGGGGGCGTGGACACTGAAGACGGACTTGAGTCGCAGCCGCCCCTCAGTCCGAATGCATACAAGTTGATGCTGGTGAAGGTTCTCGAAGACCAGCACAAAATGGCCGCGTTGGAACGTGACGCATCAAGCCGTGGCCATTTTGGGAATCCCAGCGCAACACCTGGCTCGAAGTTGGCGATGGCCGTGAAAAAAGTCAGCCATCGGGGCCTCCACCTATAGTTTTTGGACTGCCTCCGACTGCAAGACCTAAAACGTCTAAGCCCGCACAGGGCACCGACCCTGGTAAAATGATGTCAAAACTTAACCCCTTCCATGCTCATGACAAGGTTAGCTCGTCATGAGGCACAGTGGAGCTGTGCTTATGACGAGCTGACCTTGTCCTGAACAATGGGGAAAATCACTTTTCAGCACACAGCGGGAAAACCCTTAGCAGCCAAGGTTTTAAGGGACCGACCGCCACTCCTGAAGGCGTCGGTTCCACTCCACCTTCTTCTGAAAGCTCAAAGAAGTTGTACATTGACTCTGCAACCGGAAGACTAACCCTTTTCAAACGGGAGATGTTGCCGGAGAAGCCAATGGAATCCTATCAAATTCCACTTAAAAGGAAAAGAGAGTCTGCTTCCTCTCCAGTTCTTTTCGAGTCCGTAAGGCCTTATGGACAAGCCTTTACACATTCCCCCACATGCACTGAGGATGGTGGGGGGGATGACCAGAATGACGAGCAATTCAATTATCCTGATGAATCTAATCAGGATGACTCGCAGGATGTGCTCGACGATCAAAGCACGGCGGACACCCAGTGTTACCAAGTAAATACAGCCCCCGCAGAGGATACTGCGGCGTTCAACGCTCTGATTGAAAGGGCAGCGTTGAACCACGATGTGGTCATACATGCAGACCCGGTTGAGGAGGACTTTCTGTTTGATACCTTCTCTACGTCGGACAGATCAGTGAAGACGCTGCCGATGCTGAAGGGTGTCCTTAAGCACGCCAATGACCTTTTCAAGGACACAACCAGAGCAAGGGTGGTGAACCCACGTATTGAGAAGAAATACAGGCCTGCTCCTGTGGACCCTACGTATATAAGGGGTCAATTGCCATTGGACTCTTTGGTGGTCTCCAATGCCCGGAAGAGGGCGAACTCACAAACAAGTGGTGATGCTCCTCCCCCAGACAAAGAATCTAAAGTATTAGAAGCCTCTGGGAAGCGGGTTGCTGCACAGGCGGCGAATATTTGGAGAATAGCAAATATACAGGCTCTACTGGCTAGATACGATAGGGCTCACTATGATACACTAGAGCAATTGTTGCAACACTTGCCTGATGAATATAGAGAGGGGGCGGACATGTTGATTCAGGAAGGGAAACTGATATCAAACGCTTCTATCAAGTGTGCACTAGATTTAGCAGACACTGCAGCCAGGGCCATTAACACTAGTGTAATGCTAAGGAGGCAGGCATGGTTACGAATTTCAGGATTTAAGCCAGAAATACAAACAACTTTGCTCAATCACCCCGTTAACCCAGATTTCTTGTTTGGGCCCGACGTTGACACAATTCTTGAAAAGATCAAGAAAGACACCGAGACGGCTAAGTCTATGGGGGCCTTGCAGTCTCAACAGTTCACAGGGGGTGCTTTTCGTCGCTCAGGTAGTAGAGGGCCGTCAAGAGGGCAAACATCTCAGCAAACACAATACAATAAAGGTGGTGCACAGACCACCTTTAACAAAAACAATAGAGGTGGATACCGTGGTAACAGCACCAAAGGCAGAGGACGTGGAAATAATAACACCAGGTCCTCAGCAAATACCAAACAGTGACGTCTTGTCACTGCCCCCGGACCATGTAACACTGGTCGTGGGACGACTCCAGCAGTTCCTGCCAGTCTGGGAAGGCATTACCACAGACCGGTGGGTGAGGCAACTTATCCAGTACGGGTATTGCTTAGAACTGACATCCACTCCACCCGACATACCACCAAGACACCATCCTATGTCTGCAGAGCACTTACTCTTATTACAGCAAAAAGTGGCCAGCATGCTGCAAAAAGGGCCATAGAGCTGGTGCCTCTAGAGGAGCACGGAACAGGGGTGTACTCTCTCTATTTCTTAGTCCCAAAGAAGGACGGGTCTCTCAGACCCCTCCTGGATCTGAGACCCTTGAACCTATACATCCTTTCAGAACATTTCCACATGCTGACTCTGCAGCAGGTCCAGTCAGGTGGATTTCCTGGCAACTCTGGATCTGAAGGATGCATATTTCCATATACCCATACATCAGGCACACAGGAAATACCTCCGGTTCACTATACAGAACAAGCATTACCAGTTCAAGGTACTACCCTTTGGAGTGACCACTGCTCCCAGAGTGTTCACCAAGTGCTTGGCGACAGTGGCGGCACACCTTCGGAGACAACACATTCATGTCTACCCTTACCTGGACGACTGGCTTGTGCAGGCGAAGTCGGCCCAGCAGTGCGCCAGCCACGTGTCCTGCACGATTTATCTTCTGCAAAGTTTGGGATTTTGTCTGAACTATCCCAAGTCGCATCTTCAACCCGCTCAAGTACAGCAGTACTTGGGAGCGACGTTGGACACTGTGACAGCTACAGCCCAGCCAAACTTGGTGCGAATAGACCGCATGCAACTGCTGATTCGCAAATTCAGACCACAACACTCACTACAGGCGCGAGTGTTTCTGCAGTTGATAGGCATGATGGCCTCCTGCATATTCATAGTCCAGCATGCGAGACTGCACATGCGTCCGCTCCAAGAGTGTTTAGCACGACAGTGGAATCCGGCTCAAGGACAATTGAAAGACCTAGTGTTGGTGACCGGTCGTGCGTATAACTCTCTGCATTGGTGGAATCCACGCAACCTTTGCAGGGGACGAAAGTTCCAAGAGCCTGTACCACAAATAGTGCTCATGACGGACGCATCCCTCCTGGGGTGGGGGGCGCATCTCCTTCATTACACAGTGCAGGGACTATGGTCGGATCAACAGAAGAAGATGCACATCAATCTGCTGGAATTGATGGCAATCTTCATGGCACTGAAGGCTTTCAAGATACATCTGTGCAACAAGGTTTTGTTGATCCGGACGGACAACATGACTGCCATGTATTACATTCAGAAGCAGGAAGGTACTCAATCTCCACAGTTGTCACACTTGGCACAGAGCATGTTGAAGTGGGCCACTCAGAGGAATGCCTCCCGGGCCAGGACAACCAGATGGCAGATCTGCTCAGCAGGCACAGCCATCAGGTGCACGAGTGGGAGATTCATCCTTCGGTGCTGCAACCGTACTTCAGGCAGTGGGGACATCCAGAAATCGACCTGTTTGCCACAAACGAGAACGCAAAATGCCCAAACTTCGCCGCCAGGTTCCCACACCACAGGGCAATGTGATATGGATGAACTGGTCAGGCAGATTTGCGTACGCTTTTCCGCCAGCCCCGCTCATACCTCTGGTGGCACGGAAACTCGGACAGCACTCAATTACTCTCATCCTGGTTGCTCCAACGTGGGCGAGGCAAGCATGGTACACCACGCTCCTAGAACTTTCCGTGGTGCCTCATCAAAGACTGCGTCTTACACCCAGTCTTCTCACTCAGAGCCATGGCGAAGTTCAGCACCCAGGTCCGCAACAGTTAAACCTTGCGATATGGCTCCTGAAGTCATAGAATTTGGGTATCTGAATCTGCCTCCTGATTGTATGGACATCATCAAGGACGCAAGACGGCTAACCACTAGGGCCTGCTATGCTGCCAAATGGAAACGTTTTGTCATTTACTGTTCCAACCATGACATAAACCCGCTGGATGCATCAACACAGAACATTATTTGTTACCTGTTACATTTATACAGATGCAATCTGGCATACAGTTCTATACTTATTCATTTGGAGGCGGTAGCGGCTTACTTACAGAACAGGCAACACCTTTCTCTGTTCAGAGTGCCAGCCATAAAGGCTTTTATGGAGGGACTCAAACGAGTCATTCCACCCAGAAGACCACCTTCTCCGGTCTGGAATCTTAATATAGTTTTGACCAGACTGATGGGACCTCCTTTCGAACCTTTCGAACCTCTCCACTCTATTGAGATACAGTTCCTAACTTGGAAGGTTCTTAGTAGCGATCACGTCGCTGAGACGGGTTAGCGAGCGGCAAGCCCTAACTATTAAAGAACCTTTTATACAGGTTCACGCAAATAGGGTGGTACTACGCACCAACCCTAAATTCATGCCCAAGGTATTTTCTCAGTTCCACATTAATCAAACTATTGAGCTGCTAGTTTTCTTCCCTAATCCAGACTCAGTGGCAGAAAGATCACTGCACACATTAGACGTCAAACGAGCTCTCCTGTACTATATAGACAGGACGAGAGATTTCAGGAAGACTAAACAACTCTTTGTTGCTTTTTCACCACAGCACAAGGGCAAACCCATTTCCAAATCAGGTATAGCCAGATGGATTGTTAAGTGTATTCAGATTTGTTATCAGAAGGCTAAACGCACACTAACAGTCCCCCCAAGAGCGCATTTAACACGCAAACTAGGGGCATCCATGGCTTTCCTGGGTAACATTTCATTAGAGGACATATGTAGGGCAGCCACATGGAATAACATACATTCACCAAACACTACTGTGTTGATGTACATTCCAAGCAGCAAGCTGCTGTAGGACAGGCTGTTCTAAAGTCCCTCTTTCAGGCTGCTGCAGCTGGCTCGGGCAACCACCGCTAAGGGAGAAACTGCTATTTATTCTATGCACAAGATATGAATTTAGCGGCCCACATGCCTCGAACGGAATATGCTACTTACCAGTATGCATCTGTTCTTGGCATGTAGGGCCGCTCACATTCATATCGCCCGCCCATCCTCCCCGGTGCCTGTCGCAGCTGTAGCAGTCAGAATTATTTGTAAGCATGGTCATCAAGTATTGTATTGGACTCCATCTCTGCCACAATGGCGAAAAACAATCTGAGGATGGAGATGATGCCCATGTGCACTGTAGTCCAGGGGAGGAGCCACCTATCTTGTGATACTTCAAAGACTCTTCCAGGACAACAAGGTGCAATCATCCGGACCCAACACTAGGCGGCGATCTATGCACAAGATATGAATGTTAGCGGCCCTACATGCCAAGAACAGATGCATACTGGTAAGTAGCATATTCCATCCTGAAACTTGGTCCGGAGGGGCGTCCAAATGAGTCATGGTGATCGCAGGGGCAGCCGGAGTCTATCAGCGGGGGACTGGAGCAGCCTGGTTCAGTCTGCTTGAGACCAGAAAGAGCAATGCGGTTCCGGCGTGAGTCCGGAGGAGACTGAATTATTAACCCCACAAACCACAACTCTGTAGGTACCATGGAAAAAGTGGGTGTGACACGCCCACTGTGCAAAAACGCACACCAAAGGCTCAGTTAATAGTTCTCAAAGGTACAACAGTATGTTGGAATACAAACTGCACAATTATTAGTCTATAAACGGGCCCACAGTTGCCTGTGAAAGTGTTGATTCAGGTGAGGACATTTATTTTGTTTGTACTGCATACCAATGAAATTTTCACCACCTACCCCTCCCCCTTCTGTGCCGCCCCAAAAAGGTCTCCGGACGTAAGGGGAATGTAGAATAAAAATGAAAAATTAAAAGAACCCCTGCATGGAGGGAAATCCCAAGGTATAAAACCAGGCTGTGACAGTATGGCATGCAAAGTGTTTTCAGGGTTGATCTCCTCAGTGAAAAGTCAAGTCAAGTAATTTATATAGCGCGCTACATACCCAGAGGGTCTCACGGCGCTTGAAGAAGGGTGGGGAATTAAAAGTCGAAAATCCAGGTTTTAAGTTGCTTTCTGAATGCAAGGTGGTTCTGAGTGAGGCGAAGGTGAATGGGAAGTGAGTTCCAGGTTTTAGCCGCCAGGTAGGAGAAGGATCTTCCTCCCATGGTGGTTTTGTTGATGCGGGGTACAGCAGCAAGGGCTTGGTTGGAAGAGCGTAGCTGGCGGGAGGGGGTGTAGAAGGAAAGTCGTGTGTTGAGGCATTCGGGTCCAAGTTCGTAAAGTGCTTTGTGTGCGTGGGTTAGGAGGCGGAATGTTATCCTCTTATTGACGGGGAGCCAGTGGAGGTTTTTCAGGTGACCAGAGATGTGGTCTTTACACGGGATGTCTAGTATGAGTCTGGCTGATGCGTTCTGGATGCGTTGGAGTTTTTTCAGAAGTTTTGCGGTGGTGCCGGCGTATAGGGTGTTTCCGTAGTCCAGGCGGCTTGTAACCAGAGCGTGGGTGACCGTTTTTCTAGTTTCGGTGGTGATCCAACGAAATGTTTTTTTGAGCATGCGAAGAATGTTGAAGCAAGATGAGACGGCGTTGACTTGTCTGGTCATCGAGAGTGAGGAGTCCAGGATGACGCCCAGGTTCCGTGCGTGGTCCGTCGGGATGGGTGCTTTTCCAAGGGCCTCTGGCCACCAAGAGTCGTCCCAGGCGGAGGGGGAGGTACCTAAGATAAGGACTTCTGTTTTGTCTGAATTCAGTTTCAGACGGCTGTGTTTCATCCACTCGGCTACTTCTTTCATTCCTTCATGAAGGTTGGTTTTGGCGGTGTTAGGGTCTTTGGTGAGTGATCGTATCAGTTGAGTGTCATCAGCGTAGGAGATGATGTTGAGGTTGTGTTGGCGTGCGATGGCCGTGAGGGGGCTCATGTATACGTTGAAGAGGGTGGGGCTGAGTGAAGATCCTTGTGGCACGCCGCAAATGACTTCAGTGGCCTCTGACTTGAATGGTGGGAGGCGGACTCTGAGTACTGCCGGCAAGGAATGAGGTGATCCATTCCAGTGCTTTTCCTTGGATTCCGATGTTACTGAGGTGTTGTAACAGGGTGCTATGACAGACTGTGTCGAAGGCTGCGGAGAGGTCGAGGAGGATGAGGGCGACTGTGTCTCCATTGTCCAGTAGAGTTTGAATGCCGTCTGTTGCAGCGATGAGTGCGGTCTCAGTGCAGTGTTTGGCTCGGAAGCCGGACTGTGAGGAGTCGAGGGATTTGTTGGTTTCGAGTAAGGCGGCGAGCTGGTTGTTGACAGCTTTCTCGATGACTTTGGCCGGGAATGGAAGGAGCGAGATGGGGCGGTAGTTTTTGAGTTCGGTGGGGTCAGCTGTGGGTTTTTTCAGAAGGGCGCTGAGTTCGGCGTGTTTCCAGATGTCCGGGAAGGTGGCGGAGTTGAGGGAGCAGTTGATGACGTCTCGGAGGTGTGGTGCTATGATGGAGTCTGCTTTGTTGAAGATGTGGTGAGGGTATGGGTCTTTTGGGGATCCTGAGTGGATGGAGTTCATCAGGCGGATGGTGTCCTCAGTAGAGATTAGGTTCCAGTCATTAAGGATGTTCAAGGGGGGTGAAGGTACGACAGAAGGTTGGGTGGGTTGGTCTCCGGGTTGGTTGTCGAAGCTGTTGTGGATGTCTGCGATTTTGTCGTGGAAGACAAAGCTAGGGAGTCGCAAAGGGTTTTAGAGGGAGTGATGTCGTTGGAGTTGGCAGTAGGGTTGGTAAACTCTTTGACGATGTTGAATAATTCCTTGCTGTTGTGGGCGTTGTTGTCAAGTCGGTCTTTGAATGCGGCTTTCTTGGCAGTCCGGATCAGTTGGTGGTGTATGCGGGTGGCGTTTTTAAAGGCGTCCCTGGTGCTGGTGTTTGGGTCTTTTTTCCAGGCCTTCTCAAGGGAGCGACAGAGTTTCTTGGATTTCTTAAGATCATCGTTGAACCAGGGGGCGTTTTTGCTGCCTAGTTTGATTTGACGTTTTTTCAAAGGTGCTAGGTTGTCGGCGCTGTTGGTTAGCCATTGAGTTAGGTTAATGGCTGCTTGGTTGGGGTTCGAAGAATGGGCAGGGGGAT
This sequence comes from Lissotriton vulgaris, assembly GCF_964263255.1. NCBI lineage: Eukaryota > Metazoa > Chordata > Amphibia > Caudata > Salamandridae > Lissotriton > Lissotriton vulgaris. The sequence goes on from NW_028255824.1 coordinate 659,516, forward strand.
TTTGTAGAAGCGATGAGGAGATCTGGTCGATGGTGATTTTGTTCCAATTTCTTCGCAGAGTAGGTTGAGGATGGTTGTGGGTTGTGGTCTTTTTGTAGACAAAGTGAACGCAGCTGTGGTCCGTCCAATGGAGAACTGTGGTGTGACTGAAGGAGATATGTTTGCTGGAAGTGAAGATAGGGTCGAGTGTGTGACCTGCGTAGTGAGTGGGGGTATTAACAAGTTGTTTGAGTCCGAGGTTGGCGAGGTTGTCCAGAAGGGTGGTGGTGCTGTCGTTGCACTTTTCCAGGTGAAAATTGAGGTCTCTCAATAGAATGTAGTTCTCGGAGGGGAGGGCGTGTGGGATGTCTTCACTGAATTGTGCACGGGGTCCTAGTGTCCTGTAGAGGAGGGTGCCTCTGAGTGTGGTCTTGGGGTCGGTGTGGATCTGGAAGTGAAGGTGTTCGGCGCTAGCGAGGTTGACGTCTGAGCTGGTTGAGATGCGGAAGGAATTCCTATGGACGATTGCGATGCCTCCTCCTGTCTGGTTGGTACGGTCTTTTCGGATGATCTTGTAGCCTTCCAGGATGGCAATGGTGATGTCTGGGGCTGAGGAGGCGTTCATCCATGTTTCTGTTAGGAAGGCGACGTCAGGAGAGATGGTGTCTAGTAGATTCCAAAGGTTGATGGCGTGTCTGTGGACCGAGCGGGTGTTGAGCAGGATGCATTTTAGGTGGTTGGTGTCAGATCTCTGTTTGGTGTTAGTGGATGAAGAGTTGGTCTTGGTGCCGTCATATTTGCAGGAGTTGCATGTGAAGGGTCCATGGGTGTGTCCAGGAGCGGCTTGGGCGCAGTTGGGGAGTCAACCGGGGTTTAGGGCTAAGAGGGTGGAGGCGTCTTATGTAATGCGGGTGGGGTGGGTGGGACGGGGGCCAGGGGGTCTGGCGCTGGGCGCGGTCGGGCGTAGACGGGCTTACCTTTGGCGCGACCGTTGCGCGTGGACGCTGCGCGTAAGTCCATCTGTCCATAAATGGATAGTGGGGGGGGCGGAGCGTGGGAGGGTCAGCTGGGAGGCGGGAGCGGGGAGGAGACACGGTGACAGTAACAACAGCAAAATGGTGGTAGGGTAGCGCGATCCAGAGCAGGGGCACAGTCTACCTTCAAATTGCCAAAATACAGTACACGCGTTTTTGATTAAATAGTAAATAATGTTGCCACTATGCAGGAGCACTGAGCAAATTAATAAATTAATCAGATGAAAACGATACCAGGCAAATTAATAAATTAATTAATCAGATGAAAACGATACCAGGCGCTATACAGCAGCGCTGAGCACAAACGATACCAGGCGCTATGGAGCTGCACTTTCTCTGGACAGGCAGGGCTCGAAGAGGAGCGAGTGGGAGCAACCGCTGAGTGCGAGAACCAGACGGTCACAGAGGCAGAGGAGGACGGGGCCTGCAGAGCGATGCTAGTGTGTGGGAGGATCAGCTGGGAGGCGGGAGCGGGGAGGAGACACGGGGACAGGTAAACGCCAACAACAGCAAAATGGCGGTAGGGTAGCGCGATCCAAAGCAGGGGCACAGTCGACCTTCAAATTGCCAAAATACAGTACACGCGCTATTGATTAAATAGTAAATAATGTTGTCACTATACAGGAGCACTGAGCAAATTAATAAATTAATTAATCAGATGAAAACGATACCAGGCAAATTACAATGACCTGGCTGCAATCGAAATGAATTAATTATCAGAATAATATAAGGGTACATATTTAAACAAAATGGCAAAATAATTTTTATTGCATAGTTAATTGAAACCTTTGCAAATGCCAAAGAAAGATAGCTTTCAAAACATTATATGGTTCTGGTTTAAAATCAACTACTTAAAACGTGAACGTGCTAACACTGTTAAGAACATGTACAAGTGTAGATAAAATACCAACACTTAAGAATGGATCAAGTATGAACCGGTCTGTTTGGCTAAAAGACCAGTTTATTGGCTACTTGGGTGGGGCAGAATTTTTTTAGCCCCAGTGTCTAGAAATGTAATCACCTGGGATTTAAGCCCATGTCTGTCCCATTGTAGCACTCTCACAGCTTGCCTACAACTGCTCACACCCAGGAACTTGGATGAAGAGCACAACAAGAGTTTGCTCTCTGAAGGAATTCTGGACAAATGCAAATCACATTAAATATTGATACTTTTTATTAAAAAAAAAAAGATTTTATTGACCGATCACATCTAAATCTCAGAGATCTGTACCCCAGAGGTATTTGCCAGGCAAAGATACATGTGTATGAGATCGCAAACCATCATGACTTTTGCATATATAACCAGAGAACAGAATCAATGCAATTAACAGCCCCGTCCCCCCCTACCCAACCTCCCCTTCCCCCCCCGCCCGGATTCCCCCCCTCCCTCACCCTGCACGGTTACTAACTTTTTGGCAATCAGCATAAACACAACCATCTACACAGCACTCTCATGTCCTGTATCAGGTCTTGTTCTGGCGGAGGTTCGAGCCATAGACCCCTGATGTCAGCCCACCGCTTCCAATATTTTATAATGCTTACGAGGGCATCCCATCGATTCTTGTACTTGATGGCACCATCTGCATGTTAAGTCTGTGGTTCTGCCAACCACCTGAGCTGATAATCCATAGTTGTAAAATTACCCAGACCGTGGATCATAAACTGAGTTTTGAGTGACGACTGTCTAGGTAGGGCTGCCTTCGGATCTACTTGTAGTAATTTATTGTGATGCAAGTATTCTTCCCCTTGGCAAACGTTTTTGTTTTCAAAGACCGATAACTAGTGTGAATAGTTTTTTTTTGTGTATTTTTTTAAACATTGCAAAAGAGAGGCAGATCCCAGAGCTCTTGTGCTTGGCGTGCTTTCAAACTGCTCCGAAATCGTTTTCCAGTCTGGATTCATTATTTCTTGCTAGAGGGGGTGGTCCAGCGAGGACGGGCTGGCGTTTTTAATTTAAAACAAAATTTCACGTATGCCATTGGTTTACAAGGCCAAACTAGTCCAATTTGGGCATATTTAAACCTGTAATTTAGAATATCATTAAGGGTATTGAATCTTACCTGTATCTGTGGTAGATTAAATGTCCAAATTGCTCATGAGCACAAATTAATCATTGGAAGTCTGACTAATAGTGCCCAGCCCATTGAGAAGGTCTGTATGGATGTCTGTGGCTAAGAGAAACAGTCAGACAACGTTCTGGAGCGTGAGCACACCAGTATCAAAGATAGCAGCTCGTGGGAAAGAAACTTGAGATGCGGTGCGTTTCAGACAAGACACCACAATTTAACGAGGAACAAGGTCAAGACTGCATAAGTGTTCCTTTCCCAACTTCGGTTGGATCTGGATAAGCTACTGGACAATGGGATGCGACTCTAGAAATGGTCAATCAGTGGTGAGTCTACAGCGGTAGAGATATCTCTCCATGGATGTCTGTTCAATGGGGCAATAATGACATTTTTACATCATCCTAATACACACAATTAATACTAGATTATGTTGCCGAAGTGTGCTGAAATCACCTAATTCAATTTATGGTGAAGAGACTGGCAAAATATATTTCTGCTGAAAAAATTGTGGATCCCTTATGCACTCATTTAAATAGTAGTTAGAACTCAGGTTCAATGTTTCAAATGGGTGGGGTCGACGTTTGTCACACGATGCCTTGTGTCTTGAATTTGAGGAATCTATATATTTCTGCATCATATTGATGTAAGCAAGTGACAACAACAATTTGGTAGTGGTGTTCCCTGAAAGGGAATAACCGCACCTTCACATGCGTGTTGGATGGAATAGTAATTTGGAACACCGTTATTAGAGATATTATAAATCTAGTCCGAGTGCTAAGGAGACCACCGTCACTCACTACCAAGGATGACTAAACGCAGATCCGAAAGATCTGCAAGAACAAAATTGCAGAAAGGAGTCGATTAAGCACTATCCTATGAGCAGTGTCAAAAGTGACCTATTAGTCATAACAATTTTATATCCAAAGTAATCATAACATTGCACTTTTCATCAACAATGTTCTCCTTGAGACAGGATGATAAAGCCAAAGTCCTTTTGTATATATTATTCCATTTATTCATAAACATCAGAAGAAACAGCCAACACGTGTTTCATCGGTACACAGTCCGTACCAAGACTTTCTCAAGGCTCGATGGATGAATGAAACACTTTAAGTAGAAGATTGATGATAGGCACGAAAAAATAAATCCTCCCAGACCCCTACAGTAATAGTGTCGCAGAGCACAAACCTCAATTGCTGTTAAAGGAAAATGTAAAAAGAGTAGCGAAGATAACCGTGGATAAACTCTCAGTTGCCAACCGGGATGGAGTTACAATGTGGCCGGATTGTGTGTGCACAATGTGTATCTACTAATGGCGACGGTGTGGATCAGAGAATTTCCAGAGTGTCAATCAAAACTAGAGAGTCCTTGTTATTTGCCAGTCCAGTATGCTGAAAAACAAGAAGTCGCTATAAGAGCTTGAAGTCGTCGTGTAGCAAAGTGAAACGCCACATCCGTAATCCGGAGTTCCGTTAGTCTGTCCACTTGATAACACGACTTGCCAATTCATGCATGGGGAAATCAATCAAATTGTATTGATGTATAAGTCTAAGAGCATAGTTAATTAATGAAACCAGGCACAATTTCTTTCTGGTCTACTTCTAGTCCATGTTAACCATACACTATCATAGCACTGTCGGGCCTTTTAGCAATCGGCTAAAGAATGAAAGGCACATCATTCCTCCATAGTATTCAGTCCTTATGCAACCGAATTCTTGCATGCCAGTCTTTGCAAAGTATACAACAGAACTCCACCTCTTGGAAAAGGATACGCTTTTCAATAATCTGTCATTTGATATCATCCGCTGAGTGGTTGTGTTTGATGAAATGCACAACCAATTTAGTATTGTGTAGTGGCATCTGATATAACTCCATGTTGGCCAGTCCTTGCCTAACCTTGCTGCGGTGTACAGGTACCAGGTGCAATATACAATATTAGCAGAGTTACAGTTGGTGTGAGATCTTGGCTGTGTAAATTGCGATTATTGAAGTATTTAGTGTTGATGAATTGGCATGCAACATGGACTCCACATTTATAATGGACTCTGACTGTTCTCAATTCCCAGCAAAGTGTTGGGTCTAATAAGTTTGTCACTGGCATGAACTATGTGCTGTTTGTTGTTTTTACCCCTTTTAACCGACAAAATGGGTAGATCAAAGGAGGCATCACTGTGTTTCAAAAATGTGCTGATCGATTATTTAAAATCTTAACTTTGTGTGGGGTTCAAAATGTAGAAACACACACAGGTTTGTCCATGGGATGTTTGACTCCTTGTTTTAGGAGTTTCCTCTGGTATTGTACCAGACAATCCTATGGCTGCTTTGACCAAACGTCTTGGATACTCTTTCTAACAGCTTAATAGCTAGCAGATTAGTTTCTCAGAAGTAATCCTGTTTATGGGTGCAGCTGCAGCACACTGCGGACCTGGCCATGTAGGTACTCCTTTCTCAGAACACATGTATGGAAGATTTTGTTGAAGAAGAATGTTCCAATAGGTTTGTGATACAAAGATGTAGCCAGCTTGTTCTCCTCATGCTTGGTCAAGAGGCCTACAAATTACACACATTCATGCTCACTATTGTGAGTGAACTTGATTACACTGGCTATTCAAATAATCAAAAAACAACCCTAGTTTAACCTTTTCGCTGCAGCGGACATTTTGCCGGGGTGCGGCCGAATCGGACGTGCGTGCAGCAAAGGCCCACCGTGACGTCGGACGGCATCGCAAAGACTATCTTCCGAGTCAGTCCAGATCATGAAAACATTTTTGTGTCTCTTCCAGTGTTTGATTGAATGTTTAACTCGGTAAATACTTCAAAGGGTGTGAGTCGTGTCGAATCTGTTTGATCTCTATACTTTCCTTTTTGGTATTTATTGGTTTGCAGAGACTCTGTATAGTGTTACAAACAGATCACTGTTCAGGTTGAAAACCATGCCCTCATAAATGTACTCTCCCTTCCATATGTCTCAAATTTGAGGGACAAAATCCTTAATAAATGTATTGATGTGTTCTCCCAGTGGTTCAATGATTGAGCCATAGCCTGAAAGTGTTGGCTCCCTGGAGGATGTGTACTGTTCTTGTGACTTTTGAGCAAAGTGCAAAGTACTGGGGTTCTGGCATGTTTATTTAAAGGGGGAAAAATCAATTTGTTGTGAGTTAGAAATTCCTTTTCCTTTCGTCTGGTAATGATCCTCAGGATTTTCTCTTTCATCTCAGCTAAGGGATTTTGAGTACGTTTCACATAGTGAGCTGTCTTGCTTAGTAGTTTCTCAATTTCTTGGTCCTAATCTTCCAGGATTTGTACTTCAATTTGACCCCCCCCTCACCCCCAAATGAAGGTGGCCTTAACTGGGAGGAAGCACCTGAGTGATTCAGATTATTGGGGATACATTGGGGGGGGCATTTGTCTTGCATACATAACTAAATTATACATTTTGTGTGGACCTCTGTTCCTCTGCATTTTAATTACCCAGGCCCACACAGATAATCTGACTTTCAGCCGCAGATTCGTTACTTTAGACTATTCCTCGGGCATCCAAATGGATACAAATGTTTTCTACCCATACTCCTGACTGAAGGTAGGTGACGTTGCTTGGCTTGGTTTCATCGACATTGTCTGTGCCAGAAATGTTGTGCACAGTGCCGATATTGGCACCTCCCGTTGGTTCTTTCCTTCCGCTCTAGATAGCGCTGATCTGTGAAGTTATTTTCTTGACTCTTGTGTTCTCTTCTCATGTGACAGGAGATGTTTCCAAAGAAACCTACTGGTTTTACAAACCATGTGGTGTCTTTGACAGATACTTGATTGTCTGTGCAGCTTGGAAAGATATTAAGCCTCAGAGACCTGTGAGGGCTTCTGGGTCATGCATCCGAAGGTACTGAGGGGGCGTTCCTATAAGCTCCTTGCAGCCGATGACCGAGTAACGTTCAAGATACCGGTCGAACAGAAGGTCCTAGGACTAAGGATAAATTCTGCAAGAAGTTTGTCACCTTGTTCTAAGTCGTCTGGTAAAAAGTTGAAGAGGTGTTCGACTTTGCACCGCTTATCTAAATCCTCTGACACTCTGCAAGAACGTTTTCACCCCAGGCGCAATGCTTTGGTGGAACTTGAGACCGGGCTTACTACACTCTTCACTGACTTCGCAGCAGCGACGCCCAACTAACAAAAATTCAGTGACCTCATACACCTCATATTTTGATGGCTCGACCCCTCTAGAGTGACTTGGGGTCCCACGGATTTGGGAGGTTCTCCCCTACCCCCACCCGCACCTTTATTGGCGGGATCGCTCTTGGTGCCAGTCAGGCCCCTTGATTCCTGTGTTGGATCTGGAGCATGGCTACCTGCGAGATGAAGACCTTCCTCAATACCCGATTCAGTACTGACATTCCCCGTTCTTCTGACATCTTGATAGTTATTCCCGACACCATCACGGAGACGAATGGTTGCTGCCAGGCGCTGGTTCTGACGCAGACCAGGCCCATGCCCTATGAATTGGAGCCATTGCCTTTTACATTCAACAAACTTGGAGAGGGAGAGATGAATGGGAGGAGTCTGAGGACCCTTATGGATACCAACATCCCCTAGATGATGCTGAGCACAGCTGGTGTGAGGAACTGGTGGAGGCCAGTAGGCTAGTCACCCCACCAGACACTAGCTTGGTGGCTCCACCCCCTCCCCCTACTGTGGCTACGGAGGAGGTTGCCTCATTCTCTGTGGTGGTGCTTAGGGTGGCTGAGATCTTGGAACTTCAGTTGCCCTCATTGGCAGTCCAGTCTAATGTCTTAACAGAGGTGCTCCAATAGGGAGTTGCTCCATCTCAACCTTTACTGCCATTTAATGGCCTGGTCAAAGCACTGCACAGGACAGTTGCCTGCTGCCATCGCCCTGCTCCTGGGGACCGCAGTTTCCTTACCAAGCACGCCCCTCCTTAGAATTTGGTGGTCCAAGCTTCCACCTCTAGGATTCCATTTCACTGGATGGGGAGTCCAAGAGGCAGTATACCTTTGGGGGGAAAGGATGTTCTTATGCCAGCATAGCACTGCGGTTGGTGAACAAGGTGTGCCTCTTGAGCCGATACTCCCATACAATCCGGGTTTGAGTTGCGCAAGTGCTGCCTTTGGTCTCGGAGGAGTCCCGAGCTATACTCTGAAGCTATTGCTTACACAAGATGCAGCAAAGTTCATCATATGTGTGGACTGGACATGACACTCTGGCTGAGCGATTTCATAGTCATTGGTCCTTCGGTGCTATGACTGGTTCCGAAACACTGGCTTTTCTGGGGATGTCCAATCCTTGTTCATGGATATGCCCTTTGATGTCTTTCTTCTTTTTTGGTGCAAAGTCAGACTCTGTGCTAGAGCACTTTTTGCGGCTCCTCGCTAACCTCAGTCCTCTTTCCTCCTCTTTCGTGGCCATGGGAGGGGTTTCCAACCACGCTCATACCCTCCCAACCACCACAGTCAACATGCTTCCCAGTCTTTTCTTGGCTGAGGACGTGGTTCCCACAGACCACATGGGACAGGTCGCCAGAGGTTGTGCCAGTCTGTACCCTTACCCCCTCCCCCCAAACCAGGAGCTGCAACCTCCAATCCTCTTTTGTTTGCCCTCCTACAATCACTGGCAACCAGTGGAAAGCAGGATGCGCCATCACTGGCATCACTGGAGGGACAGTAACCGACTGTTGGGTTTTACTGATTGTCCAAAGGAGCTACTCCATTCCCTTTGGGAAACCCCCACCCACCCCTATGCCACCCATCGACAACCTTGAGGACCACCTCTCCTTGCTCAATCAGGAAGTGTTGGCTCTCTTGACTAAGGGAGTCATCGAGAGGATTGAAGCATAAGAAGTAGGTTGTGGTTGCTATTCCTGCTACTTTCTGATGCCATAAAAGGACTGGAGTCTTCTTCCTATCTCATGCCTTCTCAAACTACTTGTTTTCCCCTGAGGCGGAAGCCGGGGGCATTTTGCTTTCTTTTCTAAATACTAAATTCGAACCTGTATGATTGTGTGCTCATAAACTGTTTGTGTGGTGACATATGACCTGTATGCAGTCGCGCTGACCTTATTTTAAACACTGTAATTATTTTAATTGTGGCTATTTTAAAAATCGGTTACTGACCACCTGTATGTTTGGACGAGATTAAATCGTCACAGGGGTCCCGATCTCCACTTCTTCACCGGTGCAGCCGAGCACAGCGCTCTCGCCGGCTGGGCAAAGCGGAACCGCCATCTTGGGGGGAGGCAGGGTAGCGCTCCAGCTCCTGGACGCTTCCCGCCCTCCCTCACTATTTAAGGAGTGTTAGTTATTGTGGTAACTGACTACTTGTTTTCCCCTGAGGCGGAAGCCGGGGGCATTTTGCTTTCTTTTCTAAATACTAAATTCGAACCTGTATGATTGTGTGCTCATAAACTGTTTGTGTGGTGACATATGACCTGTATGCAGTCGCGCTGACCTTATTTTAAACACTGTAATTATTTTAATTGTGGCTATTTTAAAAATCGGTTACTGACCACCTGTATGTTTGGACGAGATTAAATCGTCACAGGGGTCCCGATCTCCACTTCTTCACCGGTGCAGCCGAGCACAGCGCTCTCGCCGGCTGGGCAAAGCGGAACCGCCATCTTGGAGGGAGGCAGGGTAGCGCTCCAGCTCCTGGACGCTTCCCGCCCTCCCTCACTATTTAAGGAGTGTTAGTTATTGTGGTAACTGACTACTTGTTTTCCCCTGAGGCGGAAGCCGGGGGCATTTTGCTTTCTTTTCTAAATACTAAATTCGAACCTGTATGATTGTGTGCTCATAAACTGTTTGTGTGGTGACATATGACCTGTATGCAGTCGCGCTGACCTTATTTTAAACACTGTAATTATTTTAATTGTGGCTATTTTAAAAATCGGTTACTGACCACCTGTATGTTTGGACGAGATTAAATCGTCACAGGGGTCCCGATCTCCACTTCTTCACCGGTGCAGCCGAGCACAGCGCTCTCGCCGGCTGGGCAAAGCGGAACCGCCATCTTGGGGGGAGGCAGGGTAGCGCTCCAGCTCCTGGACGCTTCCCACCCTCCTCCCACTCCTTTCACGCTATGGATATAAAGAAACGTTTTTCCCGTCCGCGCAGCGGGCGGGCGCAGCGGGCGCGCCGATGGCGCGCCGAAGGCGCGCCTAAGGCAAGCCCGTCTACGCCCGTCCGCGCCGGACCCGCGCCCAGCGCTAGTCCCCCTGCCTCTCATACCGGCATGATCACCTGGCCCTCGGAGCAACTTATATTGCTACGCCGTAATACTTGCAACCCGCACAAACTTTGTAACCCCCAAACTTTGGACTACTGCTCTTATTCTTGCCCTGAGTGTAATCTTTTTATTCCCGCTTGCATTACACGGTGTTCACCACCCAACAATGGTACTCACTGCTCTTCTTCGCCTACCATTCATGCTGGCTTAATTAACTGCCGATCTCTTCCTGCACATGCATCTGATATTTGGCTTCTACTAGATACAAACAAGTGGGATATTTTATTCCTTACTGAAACATGGCTTAAAGATTCGTCCATGCCAGATATCAACTTGGCCATTCCCTCCGGCTTTCGTGTGGTAAGCATTAATCGTGATGGCACTAAACCTGGAGGGGGTCTGGCGATTGTTGCTAAATCTCACTTGATTTTGAGCTCGACCAAAATTATTAACCTCGGCTCGATCGAGGCCATGTATTTTGTAATTAAGGACGCCGCCTGCACTATCTTTGCTGGTATCCTTGTATATAACCCTCCTCCTGTTACTGCCAGTTCTCTCAGTGCCCTTGTGCACACAATTGCGGACTTTTCCCTTAAACACTCGCACTTCACAGTGCTGGGAGATTTTAATCTTCATATAGATAGTCCTTCTTGTGTTCAAGCCTCTTCAATGCAGGAATCCCTTCAAGGACTGACCTTGTCCCAACTAGTTAAAGGCCCTACGCACAAAGCCGGTCATACTTTAGATTTGATTTTTTCAAATCATCCTTGCATTACTATTTCTCCTTCTCTCCCTCTTACCTGGTCCGACCACTTTCTTATCCCTTTTCATATTGACAGACCTCCCCTTCCCCCTACCTCTTCTCTTAGCAGAGATAGTGGTCGTAAATGGGTCAAGGTGACCTGTGAAGCCATTGAGTCTCAATTTCAGTTCCATTTTAATCAAATGGTGGATCTGGACATGGAAACGGCAAGATACAACTCGGTCCTTACCTCAGCACTTGATTCCATTGCTCCTCTTGCTCCCCTGGCATCTGCCAGATCTCGCCCTTCGGCTCCCTGGTTCACCCCCCTCCTTCGCGAGGAAAAAAGCAAATGCAAAAGGCTAGAACGCATGTGGCGTCAGAAATATGATCCAGAGGCTAAACTGGCCTATAAATCTGCATTAAATAAATTTCAAATGCTCAAACGTTCCTCCATGAGATCTTACTACTCCAACCGTATTCAACAGGCACAGAATTCATCAAAAACTCTTTTTTCAATTGTGAAAGATTTTGTTACTCCTCAGGCCATAAAAACTCAATGCAGCCCTACCCAAGATCTTTGCAATGGCCTCTCTGATTTTTTTCAGGACAAAATAGCTAAACTTGCTTCTTCATTTGTTTCAGCTATGCCCAATTCAATTCCAGACTCTTCTTCCCTTACGCTAAGTTCCTTCAACTCTTTTAATGAATTATCATTTGAGTCTGCTTTATCTCTTCTTCAGCAAGTCAAGTCTGGCTCACCTATAGACCCTGTTCCTGCTAAAATAATGGGCAATCTTGCCCCTGTCTTAATTAACCCCCTTCTTTCCATTTGGAATGCCTCCCTGACCCAGGGTCTTTTTCCTTCAGCTTGGAAACAGGCTAGACTGCTTCCCATTCTTAAAAAACCTAATGCAGATCCTTCCCTGTTCTGCAGTTACCGACCCATCTCGCTTTTGCCTAAGCCAGCTAAGATATTGGAGAAAGTTGTTCAGAAGCAAATGGCCCAGTTCTTGGAAACAAACAAATTGCTTCACGATTCTCAATCTGGGTTTCGAACTGGCTACAGCACTGAGACAGCGTTGCTGGAAGTCTCAGAGACAATTAGGGAATCGGTGGATAGGGGTGAGGAGGCCATGCTGGTTCTCCTCGACCTATCCGCCGCATTTGATACGGTTTCCCATGTCATTCTTACATCTAGACTTCAGCAACTAGGGATTGGGGGCACTGTCCTAGCATGGATCAAATCCTTTTTATCCGGACGGACCCAAAGGGTACTGTTGCATCCTTACCAATCTGAAGATAAACCCCTGCTGTGTGGCGTACCCCAGGGCTCAGCTCTGAGCCCTTTATTGTTTAATGTTTACCTGGCCCCCCTTGCCAAGGTAGTTGAGTCTTACGGAGTCAGGGTGGTCTCTTATGCTGATGATACTCAGCTTGTTTTTTCATTTAGAGACCATTCTGACTCCCTCTTTTCCAACTTTCGAAGCTGCCTTGGCAATATTTGCACTTGGATGGCTGCTAACCATCTTGCCCTCAACACTGAAAAAACAGAGGTTCTTTTCTTCAGCCAGAAAATTGCTCCTCCTTCTTCCCTCTGGTGGCCTACCATTCTGGACCCTCCTCCTGTACCAGTGCATTCAGCCCGCAACCTGGGCTTTATATTTGACAATACTTTGTCGGGAAAAATCCAAGTTAATAAAGTGGCGGCTGCTTGCTTCAATAAACTTCGCATGATTAGGAAGATATTTCCCTATCTCCCCCAGTCTTCACGCAGAACAGTGGTTCAGGGACTCATTACGTCTCACCTTGATTATGCCAACTGCCTCTATGCCGGTGCCCCCCAATACCTCATTGATCGACTCCAGATTATACAAATAGCGGCTGCTAGGCTGATTGGCAACATCCCTCCACGCAACTCGGTCAGAGCCTATCGAGAGGAGCTTCATTGGCTCCCAATTGCTCGCCGCATTGATTTTAAGGTTCTGACCCTTGCCTTTAGGGCAGTTAATGGCATTGGCCCCTGCTATTTGAGCAAAAGGCTTAAAATAGCGTCTTCAGTAAGGCATCTGAGATCTAATAGTTTACGCCTGATGACGGTTCCTCGCTTTAGACTCACGCGTACTGGTGGCAGAACCTTTACTGTTGTGTCCGCTAAGCTTTGGAACAGCCTTCCTTTGGATCTCAGGTTTTCCGAATCAGAGCAAGTCTTCCGCCGTAAACTGAAAACTTGGCTGTTTTCTAAACACTAGCCTACAAAGCTTTTGCACACTTTTAGTTTTTTTTCATGAACTCAGTATCCCCTCTGTGACAATCAAGTAGTCTTAGCGCCGGGACACCCCCTTTGGAGGTAGCCGTGCGCTTTATAAAATTCTAAATAAATATAAATAAATAAATAAATCTCTTCCTAAAAATGGAGAGATTCAAAATTTCTGCCCTGGACCTGGGAGACTGGATCTTGGCATTGGACTGGCAGGAGGCATATTTCCACATTCCCGTCCTACCTGCCCTCAGATGGTACCTGCAGATGACGGTGACCCTGTAGCACTTTGTGTGAAGTGCTTCCCTTTGGCCTTACCAGTGCCCCTCTTGTGTTCTCCAAGCTGATGACGGAGTTTGCAGCACGTCTGCGTAGGTTAGTGGTTCCAGTCTTCCCACACCTCGACGATTGGCTTTTGAAGGCTGGCTTGCCATACAGTCGGCTCCCACCTTCCGACTAGGGTGAACATTCTGCACTCGCTGGGGCTCACCATCAGCATGCTGAAGTTACACCTGACTCTATCTCAGATTCTCCATTTCATCAGAGCTTTTCTGAACATAGTGCAGTTTCGGGCTTATCTTCCTGAACGGTGAGTCCAAGATATTCAGGCTATGATACTAATGTTTAAGCCTCTATCCTCCGCTTTGGTCACAGTTAAAAGATAAGATACTTATTGCCCATTTCAGCATTTTTACAGTTTCCGGACCAACCTTCCTTGTTCAAGTCACCTGTGGCTAGATTACTCAGTGTTCCAAAACGTTTTCTCCCAAGCCATTCCTTATGCCCCATTGGGACTTCAATCTGGTCCTGACATTTGTGATGCTTGCACCCTTTAAGCTGCTTCACAACTGCGTTCTCAAGTTATTAACTGCCAAGACTGCTTTTCCAGTGGCCAGGAGGTTCAGAGAATTGCAGACTCTGTGCACCCTCCATTTGCAATCTTCCATACAGACATCCTTCCTCCCCAAAGTTTTTTTTTCTCTCAATAGAGTCCAAAACATCACCTTACCCACTTCCTTCGCTCTGCTTCATTTTTCTGAGGTGGAGGAGGAGAAGCTCCATCGTCTGGCCCCAAAAGGAGCATTGTCGTTCTACCTTTACCGCACAAACGAGTTCCGGTTGGATGATTAAGTGTTCATAGAGTACGTTGGGACCATGAAAGGAAATGTTGTGCAGAAATGGACCGTCTCAAGATGGATAGTACTCTGCATAAAGATCTGCTTCACACTGGCCAAGAAGCAACCTCCTGAGGGCTTGCATCCTCAAGCCAACAGAGAAAAGTTTGCCACCACAGTGTTAGCTCGCAGAGTCCCTGTTCTGGATATCTGTCAGGTAGCAATGTGGGCAGCTCTGCACACATTTACCAAGCACTACTGCTTGGACAGTAAGGTCCACTGTGACAAGCACTTTTTCCGTTTGGTTTTGCAAGACTTTCTGGTTTAAATCAGTTTCGCAGACCCTTTGGTGAGAAATTGCTTGGGTATCTATTCTAAGGGAAGGAATCTGCATCTAGAAGTCTTACCTTTTTGTAATGCCTTATCTAGTAGCGACTCTCTTGCCGCAGATTCCTTACTGATCCTCCCTTCCACTCCTCTCTGTGAACTGATAAGTGTGAGAGTCATCCTTCTAAGGTCATTAGAAATTCACACCGGTTGTCATACTTCATCATGGCTATGGTAAGGAAAGCCTTGAACTTATGAGATCTGGTCAGGGTGGCGCCTATACAGCTACTTTGCACGTCAATTCAGACGTTGACGACACTGGTTTGGAGCTGAAGGACACCACCTACTGGCACACAGTGGTATTGTTCAATCTACCAGGTACAGTGACTCCTGGTAAATATTCTATGGGAAGGAGTCTGTGGCAAGATAGTCTAGTCTTGTGCTACTAGTTTTTAAATCCAGGATGCTAGCTCCAGTGTAGGATTTTTTTTCTTTCACGCAAGAGATTATTTATAGGAGTGCAGAAAAAGAGCAACTAGAACAAGTTTTAGTAGTAGTTTTCGAAACTGAGGATCTGTTAGATGTGACATGGAAGGTCGCAAGTGTGCCGAGAGCCTTGAGAAGAGGAGCCTAAGCCTGCGTGGTTAGTATTTCTTCTCAGCCCTCTTTTCCCCAAGCATTGGAAAGCTTGACACTTTGTGGAAGGACCTGTGGTAGAGAGTGTGCCGTTACCACTAACTGATCACATGATTGTAAGGTTATTAGCACAATTTGTAGCTTGAGAGAGAAAGGTGTGTGTGGAATGTGGCACTGATTATTTCTGTCGCTTTATTGCATTTTGGTATGTTTCTTCTACTGTTTTATTACTTCTAATGCAGACTGTTGCACTGTAAATCATAGTTTAAATCCTTGCCATCTGTGTAAAGATGCTGTCTTTTTCAGATAAAACAATAAAGTTGTGGAAAATCAGTGAAAGGGACAAGAGACCAGAAGGATACAATTTGAAGGAGGAAGATGGAAGATACAGGGATCCTTCAACAGTTACAACACTTCGTGTAAGTGTATTTTACTTCATATTTATCCAAATACAACCTGTTAAATATGAGCAGGCTCTTTCTCTTTTTAGCGTTAGAAACTAACACCAAGCAGCAATGTGTTCTTTTATTTTTTTAATTGTATTTCATTATGGAATGTTAATTCACATTTGTACAGCGCCAACCACTGTTAAGGCACCACCGCACATTCTCTGACTATGGACCTTTTTGTGCACGTCTCAGAAGGCCATGCGTCAAACTCTAGAAACCCTTGTATGTAGACAAGCTGCTCCTCTAGTTCTTGTACGACAGATGTTGCCTTTAACTGTACCCTTTTAATAAACAATACTGCCACCCCTCTAGAAAAGGAGGTAGAGGAGAAAGAGTATAGACTTCCCATTAATCTCTTGGCTAACCAGGCTCATTTCAGAGCATTGAGATGTGCTTCTTTTGAAATGGCAATCCTCTTATCCTTACACCTAATTAATAATAGGACCCTATGTCTTTTAGTACAATAAAGTTCCAAAACTTCACAAGATATGAATTTCATAGCTCCAGATATAATGTATTTGCATACCTTCTAGTAGATGGGAGTTTCGTGGGGAACCCTAGCCCATCTCTTAGTAGATCCCAACACTCGGAAACCGAACTATGAAGTTCACGGTTTGTCACACCACCCTATCTGCCAGTCAAACATCAATAGAAAAATCACTAAAAGCAGCTTCCCCCTAGAACAGTTCAAAAAAGATCCATCTTATAAAAAACATTTTTCATCCACTGATTGTTCAGGCTTAGTAAAGAGTGAACAATAACTTCCTGCTCCACATTTGCTAAACTAATACTATCTTCCAAAACAAAACTCCCCACATAAATAGAACCAAAACCAGCATAACACCCTAAGCAGTTGCATGCTGCAGCACTCGTACTTTTGGTATTCACTCATGTGAGCTCCAAGAGCACCTGTTACTTCTCCAGCAGGGACCATTGACGACCACATGGTGTGGTGGTGTATACTAATTCATGTAGACCCTCCACACTTAGCTTTCTCATCTTCACCATATTTAAACCTTTAACAGTGTCCTCCAAACGAGTCTTAGATCACACTAGTATCCTCCAACACTTGTTTGTTTCAGCAAATAGCCACTGCCATACACCACCATACATCTGGCAGAGTGGATAGTAGTGTTGCCTGCCCATCACAGAGACCACCTGGTCTACAAGCGGTCCTTCCTTTCTACTGCCAACGCCCTGTGAATGCTCTCTGATAAATGTTTGGAGAGACCTTGTGTCTGTCTTTCAATGCTCTGCTTCTCAAGGAAAGGTTTAGCCAGTGGACCTTCTGACCTCCGAGAATACACCCGAAAGAAAACCTAATGCTGCTTTTCTACTCTACTCCGTTGGCCACATAGACTCCTGTAGGCCTTCACTCCACTTGACCTGCAGCAGATACCGAGATACCTGAGCCATTTTCTTCCCATACACCCATGGGCGCAATAGTCCCATTGATACAGCCTGCATATCTCTCCATGGCCTGCACTTGGTCACTAACCAGTCAGGCTGGCTTGCCCCTATGTTATTGTACAACTTATAAATAATCCTGGGCAAACCCGATAGCCACAAGTTTTAGTAATTTTCCTACCTCATAAATTATTCGTGGCTGATGTACGTTTTATTCTATAGAAAATCCCATATTGATGTTTCCACATGCTTCTTTAGACTGGCTTTGTTTGGTTCAGTCTAATGCCACAAGCCCTTTGCCATGTTTTCCTTTGCACTAAATAGGGATCAAGTCTGACGATTTCAGTGTTGTGGCCCATTTGAACACAGTCACTAGTGTGATTTCACATTGTGGTTCCAGCTGATCTAAGATTTCCCATACCTCCACTTGACATCTTTCACAGCCGATCCTATTTCCAGTAGGTGCCTACTTTTGGCACAGCAGTTTGGTTCATTGCACCCTGAAATGGTTGTTTCCCTACTAAATTAGCAGCTACCTGTGCAGTCTCTTATTTTTGGTATATATATTCCATTAAGAATATGCGCTTCTATGTCTATTTGGTATGTAGCTCCATGCCAGGTGCATGTGAACGTTTTTAATCTAGCTGTCCTTCGGATTGTCCTGACCAGGCATTTGAAGTAGTCAACAGGCCGAAACACCCTTACAAGGCCAACTCCTCATAAAAAGCTGATATATGAAGACCTTTTGTTATAGAGGTGATGATTTTGGGATAAACTGCTCCATCCCATATTGCTATAATTGTGGGCCTCCTTACAGCAAATCTACTTCAACACTGAATATTGAATTCCCCAAAGTTCACTTAAAGGATATTTTTTTTTTAACCTTTTGATACTTTCATTAGATATATGCCCATATGCTTTATCATGCAACTTTTTGTAAAATTAGCTAAATATTTTTTTAATCTCTTTTCAACATAAATGTGTCTATGATGTAATATATGCTTAATGAATTAATGTATTTATTTTGGACGATTCATCCTGACGTGTTGCCAATAGCAAACAATTCACAATCTACAACCTCCTATGATTTAGTCCTTCCCCTTGTGTGCAAGTTCCTTCTGATTGGTTTACTTTTCCCCATCTCGTTGAGGTCGTAAAGAACACCTTATGTTTTGTTTTTTAGTAGAAATCTGTGCATGTAAATCGCGTTGTTTGGTATAGTTTTGACAGTAGCATGTATACCTTTGTGCTTCGAGTTCCACTCTAAATAGGTAATCTCTACTAAAGCTGAATCAGTAATGTAATGCATGGCTAAGTCTCGAAGGTTTTTCTTGTGATCTGCACTTGAGTACTCCGCCTCCCATCCTGTCCATTCAGGGGATCCTGGAATGGCTCAGGGTTTTGGGCCCTTGTAGTCATTCATACACTAAACTATATGTTCGAGGCATATGGGATGCAAATCACAAACTAGTCCACAGATCGCCATCGGGTGGTGTGCCTAGATGATTACACTTTGTTGTTGTCCTGGAAGAGTCTTTGTTTGGTAGATGACTCCTCCTGTGGAGCATAGTGCGCATGGGCATCGACTCCATCTTCAGATTGTATTTCTCCGCCATCGGGCTCGGATGTATTTATCAATCTGACCTGTTAACGATCTCCTTTCAACTTCCATTGCTCAATTCAGTTCGAGGCATGTGGGCTGCTGAATTCATATCTGTGCATAGATCACCGCCTAGTGTTGTGTCCGGATGATTGCACATTGTTGCCCTGGAAGAGTCTTTGAAGTATCACGAGATAGGTGGCTCCTCCCCTGGACTACAGTGCGCATTGGCATCCTCTCCATCCTCAGATTGTTTTTTCCGCCATTGGGTTTGGATGTTACTATCTTAGCTCAAGTTAGGAAAACTTTCTACGAAGCCAAAAGGCTTTCAACAGCGTCGGTATTGTTTCGTTCGGTACCAATACCTTTGCTTTGAGAGGACATCGAGGAATCAGACGGTTTTTCTTCCACTTTCGACCCGATCTTCGATCTACGATGGAAAGAAGCACATTCAAAAGGTGTCCACTTTGTAATGCAAAATACCCGCACATCGATGTCCACCCGGTGTGCAACAAGTGCCTGTCCCCGGATCACAACGAAGCCAACTGTATGGCCTGTGCCCGGTTCAGGTCGAAGAAAACTCTTCTGATTCGACGCACGGCTCGATTGGAGTCGCAGAGATCAGCGCCTGTTCCAAAAAACATCTTTGGGACCGAAGACGAAGAGGTCGTTGATCTGGAGGATCGGGAAGGACACTCAGATCCGGTTTCGGGCCATGACTCAGAGTATGACGACGAAGAAGTATTAGAAGAAGACGAAAACGTCGTCGAAGAGGTAGGAGACGACGCAGAGGCCCTTGGGGCCGAAGAAGATAGCTCAGGTGAGGAGCTCGCCCCAACCGGCTACGCGGGGGCTGACGATGAAGCACTCACTAAGGCTCAGGTCGAGGGATCGCCACAGGGCCTTACCCGAGATCTACAGACTCGTTCAACAGCCCCGCGTAAAGGCCCGGCTTCGAACATATATAAAGAGCCATCGGTATCGAAACCGCCTTCATATATAAAGAGCCATCGGTATCGAAACCGCCATCGGTCGATCCAAAGACATCGAAACCGAAAGCATCACTGCCAAAACCGAAACCAAAAGTGCAGCTAACTCTGGTCGGCTCCAAGGCCTCAAACCCCTCGGAGCCGAAGAAACAGAAAAAGGCCGTCGATACCGAGAAGCCCAAGAAGGTAATCGAGCCAAAGGTTGGGGCACCAAAGACTAAAGTCAAGGCTGTCGGACTGACGAAGCCGACACCGAAGGGAGTCCACACACACAAAAGGCCCGAACCAATAGAAGGGTTCGATCCTCGGTCGAGGCCTGCGGACAAGACAAAGACTGGCTCCAAGGACCCTGTAGAGTCGACGCAACCGAGCCCATTCATAGCCAAAGAAATGTCGGAGTCACTCCAACGCATCAAAGATAAGGCTACAGGAGTCGGGCCGAAGAAGGCCCCAACACCGAAGCTGGTCGGAAACGTTCAGCCCACATCGGCACCAATCAAATTCGGGTTGCCACCGACGGTGCGTCCGAAGATGTTCGAACCAAAGAAAGGTATCTGAGCCATTAAAAAAGTGTCGATGGAAGTGGAGGCTACAGAGGAGCCTGAAGAATAGGAGTCGAGGCAGTTCATCGACTCGGAAACTGGTAGACTGTCCATATATAAAAGGAAGATCATACCAGAAACACCCATGGAGTCATATAGGATTCCCTTAAAAAAGAAGAGGGATTCAACATCACCAGTTCTTCTGGAACCTCTCCAATCCAATGGTCAAGAACCTCAGACTTTTTCACCCACATACTCAGATGTGGATGCAGGGGATGACGAAAATGAGGATGACACTTATCATGTGGACACTGATCCCGATGATCAAAACCAACCATGGGCAGACCCAGCTGACCCAAAAGATCCGCAGACTGCCCCTGGCACACATGTATACAGTGTAAAACATCTCCCACTGAGGACACTACTGCCTTTAACGCCCTTATTGAAAGAGCGGCAAGTAACCATGACGTGCAACTACATGCTGACCCTGTGGAGGAAGACTTTCTGGTCGACACCTTTTTCCACTTCAGAAAGAACAGTCAAGACCCTGCCCATGCTAAAAGGGGTCCTTAACCACTTGGATGCTATGCTTCTGCTGGAGCTTCAATGTAATTTCCATTGAAATCAATGGAAACTCCATGACGAGTTACCCTTGTCATTAGCGCTGAAGGGGTTAAACATGCTGGTGACATTTTTAAGGAAACCGCCAGGGTATTAAACCCAAGAATTGAAAAGAAATATAGACCGGACCTGTGGACCCTACTTATCTAAGAGGATAGTTGCCATTGGACTCATTAGTTGTTTCTAATGCACGTAAGAGAGCAAACTCCCAGACTACAGGTGATGCTCCTCCTCCGGACAAAGAGTCGAAGGTACTGGAAACTTCAGGAAAAAGGGTGGCAGCGCAGGCAGCTAACATCTGGCGCATTGCCAATACTCAGGCACTCATAGCCAGATATGACAGGTCCCATTATGATACCCTTAAGACACTGTTGCAACACCTACCAGATCAGTACAAGGAGGGTGCAGAACTACTAATCCAAGAAGGAAAGTTTATAACCAATGCTTCCATCAAGTGCGCTCTAGACGCAGCTGACACTGCAGCCAGGGCCATTAACACTAGCGTCATGTTAAGGAGACATGCCTGGTTAAGAATCTCGGGATTCAAGCCAGAAATACAAACTTCTATCCTCAATCAGCCAGCTAACCCGGACTACTTATTTGGACCTGAGGTTGACACCACCCTTGAAAAAATTAAAAAAGACACCGAGACTGCAAAGTCTATGGGGGCTCTGCAGTCCCAGCAGTTTTGGGTGGCTCTTTTCGTCGCTCCAATACTAGAGGACCTTCAAGAGGCCAATCCACACAGCAGACACAAAACAATAAAGGAGGTACACAATCCACCTACTATAAGAACAACAGGGGTGGATATCGTGGAAACAACATCAAGGGCAGAGGAAGAGGAAACAACAATTCCAGATCCTCTGCCAATAACAAACAGTGTCGCCCTGTCACTGCCCCCGACCATTTAACACATGTCGGGGGGAGACTACAACAGTTCCTGCCGGTCTGGAAATCCATCACCACATACAGGTGGGTGAGAGACATTGTCCAGTACGGGTATTGTCTGGAATTAACATCCACTCCACCCAACATACCACCAAGACACCGTCCTATGTCCGCAGAGCACTTACACTTATTGCAGCAGGGGGTAGTCAGCATGCTGCAAAAATGAGCCATAGAGCTCGTGCCTGTAGAAGACCAAGGCTCAGGGGTGTACTCTATGTATTTCTTAATAACCAAAAAGGACGGGTCTCTCAGACCTATACTAGACCTCAGACCTCAGGCCTCTGAACAGTTACATTCTGTCAGAGCATTTTCATATGCTCACCTTACAGCAGGTTCTGCTGTTACTCAGTCAGGGAGACTTCCTCACAACACTGGATCTAAAAGATGCGTATTTTTCCTATACCCATACACCCATCACACAGACGGTATCTCAGGTTCACTATTCGGAATCAACATTATCAGTTCAAAGTCCTCCCTTTGGGAGTAACAACGGCACCCAGGGTGTTCACAAAGTGCCTAGCGACAGTAGCAGCACACCTAAGGAGACAGCACATACATGTCTACCCTTATCTGAACGACTGGCTTATTCAAGCAAAGACGGCCCAGCAGTGTGCCAGCTACATGTCCCACACGATTCATCTTCTTCACAATCTGGTATTCTCGCTGAATTATCCAAAGTCACAACTTCAACCCGCCCACGTGCGACAGTACCTGGGCGCGACAATAAACACTCTGGCAACCAAAGCTCAGCCAAATTCAGCGAGGATAAACAGCATGCAATTGCTGATACAAAAATTCAGATCTCAACACTCGCTTCCAGCAAAAGTGTTCATGCAGTTGATAGGCATGATGGCCTCCTGCATCTTCATAGTCCCGCACGCGAAACTACATATGCGTCCGCTTCAGGAGTGCTTGGCACGTCAGTGGAATCGGGCTCAAGGACAATTAAAAGACCTAGTGTTGGTGAGCGGTCGGGCATTCAACTCTCTGCATTGGTGGAACCCACAAAACCGTTGCAAGGGCCGACCGTTCCAGGAGCCTGTGCCACAGATTATATGGACGACGGACGCATCTCTCCAGGGATGGGGAGCTCATGTACTCCACTACACAGTGCATGGACTATGGACAGCACAGCAGAAGAAAATGCACATCAACCTTCTGGAACTGATGGCAATCTTCATGGCGATGAAAGCTTTCAAGGTACACTTGTGCAACAAGGTCGTGTTGATCCGGACGGACAACATGACTGCCATGTACTACATACAGGACAATCAGACGATGATGATCCAATTCCAGCTGGTCAACAAGTCGTGAGTACAAGCGTCGACCCTGTTCACACCCCCATACTGGGCCAGGCTTCGGTTCCACCTTCACCTTCGGGTACAGATGCACACCGGCCACAAACTTCTGACGCCTTCCTTCCGGCAACAAAGACTACCAAAAAGCCTCTAGGCGACTTGGGCTCGATTCAGCCTGTCGGTCCAGATAAACAAAAAGTCCTTAAACCAAAACTAACTCAGGCACCAAGCAAACCTCGGTACCCACACTGGTCAAGCCAAAAACAAGCTTAGCACCGAAAACAATTTCCACAACAAAGACTCATCGAACCGAAGCCAACTCGGGTACTGCAATAAGTCGAACCAAAGTCTACTTCGGCACCAAAACACACTTCAGCACCTAAAGCTGTTGCACCGAAACGTGCTTCGGAACCAAATACTATGGATCCAAAAACATCCAATCCGAACAAAAAACACAACATGAAGAAAGGTTCTGACCACAAGTCTTCGGAATCTAAACCAAAATCTGCTCCGAAGACCGTAATAGACACGGCTAAACCTTCTAAACAACTCGGCCCCAAGCAAGGAAAGTCGGTACCGAAAAAGGATATTTCCACAGAAGAGCTTATCCGTCCAGACCCAAAACAAAAGACTCTTATTCATCCAAAGACTGGACATGTCATTACTGTGCCTGAAAAAATGAAGCTGGACCCTCCCGCCACACCTCCAGTAACTCTCAAAAAGAATGCTCAGACTTCTCCTATAAGGGTACATTCACCACTTCATGAACTACCAGATCCTGACATTTCCCCTGCACATTTACCATTCACCCCACACAGCCTGCACCAGCAGATGTTGAGGATGATTATTCAAGGGAGATAGAGGATGAGCAACCCATAGATGACCCAGAGGATATTCCTGGACCATCAGATGATCCTTGGGAAGATTATAATGCGCCAGATGCCCCTGATCTGCCACACAATGACGCATACCCTTCTAGGCCATCTCCTCCAGATGACACTATAGGGTTTACATAACTCATTCATAGAGCAGCCACCTTTCATGGGGTCGATCTACACACTGACCCAGTAGAAGAAGACTTCCTTATGGAAACACTATTACCATCACATAAAACCACAACCACATTACCAATGCTTAAAGGGGTTGTAAAGCACGCGCTAGAGGTATTCAAAGACCCCGTCAGAGCCAGGGTAATTAATTCCATATTGGAGAAAAAGTATAAAACGGCTCCAACTGACCCAGCCTACATCAAAGACCAGTTGCCATTAGACTCATTGGTAGTCTCAAACGCCAGGAAAAGAGCTAATTTGCAGACAACAGGGGATGCTCCACCCCCTGATCAAGAGTCCAAACTTTTAGATGCTTCAGGCAAACGCTCCATCTTGCAGGCAGCCAACGTTTGGAGAATTGCTAACACTGAAGCTCTATTATCAAGGTATGATAGAGCTCACTACGATGAGCTTGAAAACCATATGCAACATTTGCCAGACAAATAGAAGACCAGGGCTTTTGACTTAATACAGGAGGGTAAGGTCATTACTAATACTTCAATCTGTTGTGCTTTGGATACTGCCTATACAGCCTCAAGGGCAGTCGATACAGGCATACTTTTACGTAGGCATGCCTGGCTGTGCATCTCTTGTTTCAAACCAGAGGTACAAACCAGTATTCTTAATCAACCTTTTGACCAACATCATCATTTTGGTCCTAAAGTTGATAATGCACTAGAAAAAATTAAAAAGGATACTGACACGGCAAAGTCCATAGGAGCTTTACAAATTCAGAGTCCCAGAGCGTCCTTTTGTCGCTCCTCTTACAGGGGCGCCTCCAAAAAATTTCCAACAAATAACGTCTCCTCTTCTTACAAAGCACCCTCCCAATCCTCACCCAATAGAGGTTATTACAGAGGAGGATAGAGAGGTAACAACACTAAAGGCAGAGGTAAAAACAATCGCAATGCCTCCACTCCCAAGCAGTGACTTCCCTCCCCTTCCTCCAGACCATTCCACTCCTATCGGGGGGAGATTACAACAGTTCCTCCCTGTCTGGAACTCCATCACAACAGACATGTGGGTGAGACAAATAGCTCAGTCAGGTTATTGCCTGGAGCTCACTTCCACTCCTCCAACAATACCACCCAGACAGCGTCCCATGTCACAAGAGCATCTCACACTCCTAAAACAAGAATTTGCCTCTCTACTGCAAAAGAATGCAATAGAACCAGTACCAGTACACCATCAGAACACAATCAATCAATCACGGCATTTGTATAGAGCACTACTCACCCGGGAGGGTCTCAAGGCGCTCCCGGTGAGTAGTGCGCTATACAACAGTTTACTCCCTAGATTTGCTTATCCCCAAAAAGGACAGCTCCCTCAGACCTATACTAGACCTGAGACCCCTAAATCTTAACATACAATCTGACCACTTCCATATGGTCACATGACAGCATGGCCTTCCTTTGTTTAAACAAGGCAACTTCCTTGGTACCCTAGATCTCAAGGCCTACTTCCACATTCTCATCCACCAAGCTCACAGAAAGTACCTTTGGTTCGTACTGGATGGTCAGCATTACCAGTTCAAAGTACTCCCTTTCTGTGTGACTACGGCACCTTGAGTTTTCACAAAGTGTCTTGCAGTAGTAGCGGCACACTTGCGAAGGGACAGCATCCATGTCTTCCCAATCTCGACGACTGGCTAATAAAAGCCAAGTCATACCACCAGTGCGTGCAGCACACACACCAGACCATTCACCTGCTACACAAGCTCGGGTTCACTATAAATCAAACTGTCACATCTACAACCATCCCTGTCTCAACAGTATCTGGGTGCCACAATAGGTACCTCCAAAGCACTTGCATCTCCCAATCCAGCAAGGATACAAAGTATGCAAGCTCTTATACAAAAATTCCAACCGCAACACTCACTACCAGCTCAAGTGTTCATACAATTAATCGGAATGATGGCGTCTTGCATCTTCATAGTACCACACGCAAGACTCCAAATGCGCCCCCTGCAAGAGTGCTTAGCAAGCCAATGGAACCAGGCTCAACAACAATTAACAGATCTAGTGGTGGTGGACGACCGGACCCATCGCTCTCTGCAGCCGTGGAACACCAAAAACCTTTCCAAAGGACTGCCGTTCATAGAGCCAGTTCCACAGGTGGTGCTAACCACTGACGTATCCCTTACAGGCTGGGGAGCTCATTTAGCAGAGCACACAGTACAGGGCACATGGATACCACAACAAAAGCTACTCCACATAAACCGTCTGCAATTGCTAGCCATTTTTCTAGCTCTAAAGTCATTTCAACATTACCTATCAGGCAGGGCTGTATTGGTCCGCACCCACAATATGACAGCCATGTACTACATCCAAAAACCGGGAGGAACACACTACTTGCAGCTCTCCCGGCTGGCGCAGAGCATATGGAGGTATGTCATTCCTCAAAAAATCTTCCTGTTGGCAGAACATCTATCAGGAGTTCACAATCCGGTTGCGAATCTGTTAAGACAACAGATACACGAGTGGGAACTTCATCCTCAAGTTCTTCAACCTTTCTGTCGCAAGTGGGGCCAACCAGAGATAGATCTGTTCGCCACACACCTCAACACCAAATGCCCAAGCTTGGCCAACCGGTATCCACACCCATTGTCCAAAGGCAATGCGATATGGATGAGTTGGTCACAGATTTGCGTATGCTTCTCGCCTCTACCACTCATTCAGTTAGTGGTGCGCAAGTTACAGCAACACTCCCTCACATTGATTCTCATTGCACCAACGTGGGCAAGACAACTGTGGCACACCACACTCCTAGAGCGCTCAGTGGTACCACATCAGAAACTAAAACTCTCTCCACACCTGCTAACACAGAACCGCGGAGAGATCATGCATCCGGACCCCATGCAACTCAACCAAGCGATTTGGCTCCTACGGTCTTAGAATTTGGATATCTCAATCTCCCGCCTGATTGCATGAATGTTATAAAAGAAGCTAGACGTCCCACCATTAGGGCATGCTATGCAGCCAAGTGTAAAAGGTTTGTTGTGTATTGCACAAATAACATTAACCCACTAGATGTTTCCATCCAAAACAGCATATGTTACCTGCTCCATCTACAAAGATGTAGTTTGGCATACTCCACTATCAGGTTACATCTGCTGCTATAGCCGCTTACCTTCAAAACAGACAACATCTGTCATTATTCAGAGTACCTACCATCAAAGCATTCATGGAAGGACTCAAAAAAATAATTCCTCCCAGAGTTCCACCCTCACCTGTATGGAATCTAAACATTGTTCTCACTAGGCTTATGGGTCCTCCATTTGAACCCTTGCATATGTGTGACTTACAATTTTGTTTCATGAAAGTTGCTTTTTTAAATGCTATTACTTCACTCAGAAGAGTGAGATCCAGGCATTAACAATTCAAGAACCATTCTTGCAACTCCATCACAACAAAGTGGTTCTAAAGACTAATCCCAAATTTCTTCCAAAAGTCATTTCAACTTTCCATCTGTCTATTGAGTTGCCAGTATTCTTTTCCCAACCTCAAACAGTTGCTGAGAGAGCTGTCTGTACATTAGATGTCAAAAAAGCTCTCCTCTACTATATTGATAGGACAAAGCCATTTGGTAAATCAAAACAGCTTTTTGTGTCCTTTTCTCCTCCACATAAAGGTAATCCCATCTCAAAAACTGGGATTGCCAGGTGGATTGTCAAATGCATTCAAATTTGTTAACCAAAAAGCAAAACACACTCTATCCATTCCCCCTTGGGCTCATTCCACCTGTAAACTAGGGGCATCTATGGCATTTTTAGGAAATATTCCCTTAGCGCGGGGACTCACTGTCTTGAGTGTAACCATGCGCTCTATAAGTGGTTTTATTATTATTATTATTGGATGATATCTGCAAGGCAGCTACATGGTCTACACCGCACACATTTGCAAAGCACTACTTTGTAGATGTGAAAGCAAAACACTATTTCAAGCTACTGCATCAGATACTGGTGGTCGCTGCTAAGGGAGAAAACCGCTATGCAATCAATGCACTAGTGTGTGATCTGCAGCCCATATGCCTCGAACGGAAAATGCTACTTAGCAGTATGCATCTGTTCTTTGCATGTATGGCTGCAGATACACACATGCCCACCCGCCTCCCCGGCTACCTATATCTGTTCCAGTAATATCTTAATTAGATACACTATACATGGACTTGTTTCTGTTCTCACACAACTCCATCATTTTCCCTAATGGCGAAAAACAATCTGAAGATGGAGTCGATGCCCATGCGCACTATGCTCCACAGGAGGAGTCCTCTACGAAACAAAGATTCTTCCAGGACAACAACAAAGTGTAATCATGCGGACCCACCACCAGAGGGCGATCTATGCACTATTGTGAATCTGCAGCCCTACATGCCAAGAACAGGTGCATACTGGTAAGTAGCATTTTCCTTTTGGTTTGTCCATCACCTAATGCAACTTATGCGCCTGACAGAAAAATAACACAAATCGCACCCTTGCCAAAAGTTTGCCTTTAATCAGTTGTGCAAATCAGTCCTGACTCTGCTCCAAAACAGTCCAGCCCAAACAGCGTAGCCAGGACCTCCCTGAACTAGAATCTAATGAGCCCACAAATAGGGCAAAACCCGGTCCTAAGTTCCTTTTATTCCGTTTCAGGGAGGACCTGGCTTGGCAGTTCGGACTGGAGTGTTCCCATTGGGCCATGGTGAAGACTGGTTTGCATATGGCTGGGTCCAAACTGAAGTGTCATGGTGGGTGAATAGCGATAGATTGGGTTGTGACCCAAGCGATTGCCAGTTGTTGGGAGTTTAAGCATTCCATCCACCTTGTTGTTGCTTTACTTATAGTGGCTCCCATATGTTCCCCTGGCTTCATTTAATATACCGCATGAGATCATAATTAGATTTCTAGCTTTCTGATGTGTGCGCCTTTTTAATCTGTGCGCTGACGCAGTGTGAGACTTTTGGCACTTGAGACTTATTTATATCTCTTCTCTGCTGCCTGTTAGTAAGTTGCAGATGTCTGTTCCGCATCCCTGTGCAAGTTTTTTCCCTACACGTTGGTACTTCGAACTTGTGCTTCTATTTCTTCGAAAGAGATGTGACACTTTCATGTAGGGTACTCATGCTGTCTGTATTCTTCTCTCTGCCACTCCTCTGAGAACGAGTAGAGGCTTCACCAGTTGAATCCTAAGTTTGTTTGTTTCTGTATTGATGAGGCAAAGGATCACCAAGTAAACGGATCAACTTTTTGTTGGGTTTTCCGGTGGATAGAAAGTGAAGGCAGCCCAGAAACAGACCATGTGAATGTGGATTCTCTTTTTCTCTCCAACTGTGCTATGCTTTGTCCAAAAAGGAGCTTGTAGAGGACCTTTGGAATCATTCCACCAGTATAAAGGCTGCTACCACGACCTTGGCTAGAGGCCTACCACTGTTGTACATGTGCCAAGCAGCTACATGAGTCTGTTTATACCTTCATCAAGCATTTCTGCATTGACTTTCAGGACCATAGTAAGGACCGTTTTGCTTGCTCGACCCTGTTGGACTTGCTGTTATGAAGTATATTTTTCAGATTTACCTCCTTAGGGAGCGTGTTGCTTTGGTAGATTTTCAAAAGATGATTAATCTGTAGTTAGAAGTAGCCAGCAAAAAAGCAGGTTGCTTACTTTTTTGGTAATTGGATAATTTAACTGCAGAGCCCTCCTCCCAGTTCTAGTAATAATGTTCCAAACTATATTTTGCAGACTATCAAGAACTCAATTGTCAGTTCCTCTGTCGGAAAGTGTGCAAGTTTCTATTGATAAACTGATGTTGGCCTGCACAGGTAGTAACAGGAGATTGTTTGGACGTGTTTAACTAAGTCTATTTAGACAAACCCCTTATGACACATAACGTGGGTTTGGTGTTTTTATTTCACCTTTTACTGTAAGCATTTGTCTGTGAAGCATACATAAAAAACCCATTACATTTATATCATAGAAAAAGGACCTACATGTGACCATTCAACTAGACATCAAATAGTAAATACACTGTAGTTGACATTTAACAAACACGTGACAAAAAACCATTGACATCATAAATGACCATTCCTTGAATTAGAAAGGAAACAATAGCGGAGCAGACTTATTTATGATTTTTGTTACTGCAACCTGCTGAACAGCTAGTCGACATTAGAATTACAACCGGCTGAGTGCCTTGTTTGCACACTGAATCATTCAGTGAAATCATGATGGTTGTGGCCAGCTGTGTGTGGTCCATAGAAAAAGGACATACATGTGACCATTCAACTAGACATCAAATAGTAAATACACTGTAGTTGACATTTAGCAATACATGACCAACAAGCATTTGCAATGCAATAGGTCTCGCATTAGGAAAGTTTGAGCTATTGGTATTGTAAATGACACATTTTTAATTATGTGCTTGTTTTGAAAATAGCGAAATTAATAGCTTTGTCATTTACAATGCCAATGGTTTTATCTTTCGCAAATGTGACAACTATAACATTTGTAACACAATATGTGTTGTAGCACTGAGTGGTATTTGGAGTGTATGTTGCATTGAGCGTAGTGTAATTATGTGGCGTGTAATTATGTGGCACTGAGTGGGGTTTGTGAGTGCTGTGTAATTATGTGGCGTCTAATTATGTAGCACTGAGTGGGATTTGGAATATGTTGCATTGAGTTTAGTGTAATTTTGTGTCGTGTAATTATGTGGCACTTGAAGTGTATGTTGCATTGAGCGTAGTGTAATTATGTGGCGTGTAATTATGTGGCACTGAGTGGGATTTGGAGTGTAAGTTGCATTGAGTGCAGTGTAATTATGTGGCGTGTAATTATATGGCATGAGTGGTATTTGGAGTGTATGTTGCATTGAGTGCAGTGTAATTATGTGGATTGTAATTATGTGGCACAGAGTGGGATTTGGAGTGTATGTTGCATTGAGTGCTGTGTAATTATGTGGGGTGTAATTATGTGGCACAGAGTGGGATTTGGAGTGTATGTTGCATTGTGCGCAGTGTAATTATGTGGAGTGTAATTGTGGTCCCCCTCCAAAACAGTATCCATAGCGATGTAATTCTCTTCCCATTGAATATTGCAGTGAAGTCGGAAGTAATACATTCGTTAATTTATACATATATGGGAAACTGTAACTTTAAAAAAAGAGCATATATTTTACGCAATAGATCTAAATAACCAACTGGTTTTAATATGACCGTTATCACCTATTCATTTAGAAGGATCAACCTACTGTATGTTTACATAATCAAACTCAATATACAAGGCATATCAAGAATTTTTTTTTGGGATAAACACAGAGGAGGTGGTAACAGAATGGGAGGTGGAGGGAGAGCCACAGAGAGCTAAAGAAGAGAGGGAGGTATAGAGGAGGGTACAGAGATATAGAAAAGAGCTGAGTGAGGAGGTAAACGAGTGTGGGTGGGGGGGACCCAAGGATAGATGCAAATAAAGGCAAAGATTGAGGAGGGAATGGTACAAAATGTGGAAGATTGAGAGGGGAAGGTCCAACGGGAGATGAAGGAAGTGGGGACGGTAAGTGGTCGGGAGGAGTGAGTTAAGAGACGAGGGAAACATTATTGAAAGGGGAGGAATGGTAAAAACTGAGGAGAGAAAAAAAGTGAGAGGAGCAAAGACTGAGATAACAAAAGACAGGTGCATGTAAAGAAATCAGGAGGGAGCTAAATTGGTGAAGGGGACAGATGGGAGGAAGAGAAAAGGGGAAGAATGAAAATAAAATGGGAGAGAAAAAATTCGGCTGAATCTACCCCTGAATGCGAGTGTCCAAAAGAGGAGGGAGTTGACGCCTAGACTCTAACCCGGTTTCCCAGTTCCAAAGTCAGCAGCTTTTGCAGTTATGCCACATTCTGACTCAAGTAATAGGGCCTGAAGACAAACACGAACATTATTGATCAAAATATTGTCTGAAAAGTTCTGTTATTTACAGCTCTGCGCTATGTCCGGGTTTAAGAACACGGGAGCGGGAAGACAGTTGCCTGTTTCAGACCGACGCCCGTAAGCATCTTCGTTCATGGAGGGGGCGCGAGCTGAGTGGCGGGAGACTGAAGTGCGAGGAGGATGACGGCATCTAAAGAGGAGCGCCATGTGGGTCGGCCAAGGAGGATGAAGGAGCTAAAAATAAAATGCTGTGGGGTTTGAGCGGCACATGAGCCGACCTTGGCATTTCTCCACACACCTGCCCACAGAAGCATTCTCGCCTTTGTAATGGTATTTCTCTGTAATACTGACCAGTTCCTCGCTCGTCAAGTTGCCAGAGCGCAGGGTTCTCAAGCCCTGCCGCCATGTGGCTCTATCCAATACACTCAATTGTGATAACAGATCAAGGCAATCAGAAATGGCGGCTTTGGAACCCGGGCCACCAGAGGCATCGATGAACAGCCTCTTTATCCCGAAACAACCAGAATCAGACATTGTGGCACTAAGAGAGCCATTTCTGCTCATGAGATGGGGTTGTTAGACCACTCTAACTCTATAGTAATTTAAGGCAAACAGACCCTGGAAAATGAAGAATACGAGGCTATTAAAAGAAGCACTGTTAAAGAGAACAGGTCTTGTTTTTATGTGCTAACACATACAGCAGTAGCGCATTCAAGTGAGGCACACAGCAGGGAGTCCGCAGGAGGGGACAAACGGGGCTTTAGCTGAAGTTTAATTGTAAGGTAGGAGCAGAGGCGGAGGGCTACCACTAAATATCATTAGGCGAGAGATAAATAATGAGGCCGAGCGAAGACATGATTAACAAAGTCTCAAACTACTGGCGGAAGGAGGCTCGTGGAAGCAATCCGATGGATGCAAGGGGCGGAAGTAAATAAAAATAAAAAATAGGAAAAGTTGAGTCAGTGCCCTGGCACAGCTCTGCGTCTGTGTTCATGTGTTTTTGCAGTTTTATATAGCATGAACTCGACGCGATGGTATAGGAGCGCTTTTTAAACGAGCACAAGTTGCATTACACAAGAACACATTTTTGTTAGCAATGGAGATTAAGTGATTTGCCCAGAATCACAGGATGTTGAGCCGACGCCTAGACTCGAACCTGGTTTCCCAGTTCCAAAGTCAGCAGCTTTTGCCGTTATGCCACATTCTGACTCAAGTAATAGGGCCTGAAGACAAACATGAACATTATTGATGGAAATAATTTCTGAAAAGTTGAGTTCTATTATTTACAGCTCTGCGCTACGTCCGGGTTTAAGAACACGGGAGCTGGAAGACAATTGCCCGTTTCAGACCGACGCCCGTAAGCATCTTCGTTCATGGAGGGGGCGCGAGCTGAGTGGCGGGAGACTGAAGTGCGAGGAGGATGGCGGCATCTAAAGAGAGGAGCTCCATGTGGGTCGGCCAGGGAAGATGAATGAGCTAAAAATAAAATGCTGTGGGGTTTGAGCGGAGAGCAAAGATCCTCTTTAGACTCCAACATTAAATCAAACCCTTAAACTGACCTAGTTACGCTAATGTTACATAAAATTACTTCACTTAAAAAGGAACCTTAACCTAACCACAACTGTAACCCCAATTTAAAATATATGAAGTTAAGTAACTTTAGACCCAATATTAACCAAAATCACCAAAACTAAGCTAATGTAATTAAAGCAGGGGGCGGATCCCTTTGAAGCAAGGCCGTGAAAGAAGTAAACAGCAGAGATGTAATTAGGGGGAGGAGAAGTCTCGCTGGGGTGAATGCCTGAGGCCAAGCTGCCCGTGGGAGGGAGGCTGATGGCTGTGATGTGGACGCGCGTCGTGAACTAGCCTCTGGTTGCCTGTGGGAGGGAGGCTAATAGCTATTATGTGGACGCGTGCCGTTAACTGTCGGAAATCCGCTGGTTTAGCCTCTGGTTTAGCCCCAATAAGCTCGTCCTATTATCCCTTGCGGGATTAATAGGACGAGCCCTAAAAAACCATTGACAACATAAATGACTAGTCATAGAAAAAGGACATACATGTGACCATTCATCTAGACCTCAAATAGTAAATACACTGTAGTTGACATTTAACAAATATATGACAAAAAACTATTGACAACATAAATGACCAGTCAGTGTATTTACTATTTGATGTCTCTTTGAATGATCACATGTATGTCCTTTTTCTATGTTATAAATGTAATGTTTATGTATGCTTCACAGACAAATGCTTAAAGTAAAAGGTGAAATAAAAACACCAAACCCACGTTATGTGTCATAAGGGGTTTGTCTAAATAGACTTAGTTAAACACGTCCAAACAATCTCCAGTTACTAGTTTGATTGGTGGCCTAGTTGGGCGTGAATAAAGGCCCAACCCCCCTATTGGTAAAAAAGACGTGCACAGGTGGCACCTTTTATGAAGCTTTGTCTCATCCCATCAAAATGTGGTACCGAGCCATCATGCCAGGGGCTATTGCATGGATTTTCAGGTTCTCAGTGGCACAATGGGAAATGAAAATGGCAAGAATTCAAGGCACTATCCTTAGCAAAGGAAGCTTTATTAGAGGAAACTACTTAAGTTCCTGTATTTGTGCACTTCATGAACATTTTATGGTTAACTATTGGTTATTGTGGACAAAAATACATTTGACTTCATCTCGGGTAAAAACTTTGCGCCAATCTGATTGAAATAGGTCCATTAAGACTCATGGGGTTGGGGGGCGGCAGTTGGCATGTAAAGACAAAATCCAGCATTCTGGGCACCACTTTTAACTACTGTCTTCCGTGCACCTGCTAAGGGAGACAGTCCTCATTCCTCGAAGGAGTCCATGATTTTCCCCCTTATTTAAAAAGGGGAATAGAAGCCACCCCTCATGTTATTGGCCCATCTCCCTTTTGGACTTGTCAAAGGTATTGGGTAGTGTCCTTTTAAAGACCTTGGAAAGATGGGCCCTTGACAGTACCTTTTTTCTGACATACAATACGGGTTTAGGCTAGGGGTTTGTACAGTCGAGCAGAGTTTAAATCTCCTCTTAATTTCAGGGAACTATATTCAAGCTAGGGGTGGAGCTCTTCACTTGGCCTTTATGGGCCTCTCTAGCACCTCTGACATGGTTGACAGTGGCAAGCTGTGATCTATGATATGCAATGCAGGGATTGGCCCTGCCCTGGTTGATTTTCTTGCACGCTTGCATAGTGACACCAAGGTTCAAGTTTGCTATAATTCAAATGGAGATTGCATTTAACCATTTCACTCAACAAAGGGTGTGACAAGGTTGCATTTTGGCACCTTTTCCATTTGCGTTTTATATAAACCAGCTTGTTTAAATTTTGCTTGCAAAAGGAAAAGGCCTTCCAAGGGTTGGCGTCTGGTGGCAGTTTCTCTATACGCTATGTGGTGGTGATCGCAAGCACTGCCAATGGCCTGTAATTGCTCCTCAATATTTTTAATACTTTAATGGGTGATCTAAATTTAAACATTAACCATCAAAAATCACATATGACCTGTGGCCCAGAAAAAACTTTCTCCCCCTCTTTCTACATTGATGGTATCTCTATCACAAAATTTCAAAGTTTCAACCACCTTGGCATAATTTTCTCAGAAAAATTGAGCTGGGAAGATCTGCTAAAACAGAAGGCCTGTAAGATTGCATCGGCTATAGATGGTATTTTTAGATTTTTGAAAAAATTAAGACAAGATCAAATAAAGGAATCTGATAGACATCTAGCTGAAGATTCCTTAACTTAGAATATCCCCAGGCGCCAGACTGGATCTGGAATTTTTTTTGCAGCAGCACCTCTGCGCTCTGGGGGGGGACGGCGCCACACGACCCCGCCCTGACATCGTCCACGTACGTGACATCAGCGAGGTCATATAAGTCCCTCCTGCTGTGCTGACGTCCGTTTTCTTCATTTCCTTGTGCAATGCGGATCCGGAGTTAGCGGTTCCTCTGGCCTGTTTTCAGGCCCCTTTTTGACGCTTCGCATCTGGAACAGTGTGCAATGCCTTTGGGTTTTAAAACTTGTACCTCCTGTTCATGGGCAGATGTCCGCGACGGACCCGCACCATATCTGTATTGGTGTCTGGGCGAACACCACGACTCAACGGACTACGATGCCTGCCAAAACCTCAAGCCGAAATCCCAGCGGGAGCGCCGGATGAAGCTCCTTTCGGCTCGCCTGTCCCGGTCGGAGTCGTTTCTATCTCCGGCCTCATCTGCAGCAGGTCCCTCTGGCAGTGGTTTTCCGTTGTGGCGTTGGTCGCCCTCTGGGGCCTGGGGGCGTTGTTCGCCCCTTCTGGGTAAGGCACGGCGCATGTCGCCAAGAAACTCTACCTCACTCCCCTCAGTTGTTGGGGCACTAGTTCCCGGAGCCCTCCAGACGTGCGCCCCTAAGTCACCCCTCCCCGCCTTTTCTATGCGCGGGGGCGACTCGGACACAGATGGAGGCTTATGCCACTGCCCTGCAGGCTTTCCTTGGGTCCTCTCCTGTCCCTGGGGCGTCCTCGGGGCCTCAGCTACGTACGGGATCTCCGACTGGCTCGCCGGTGGGTTCGCCACCGGTGCCATATGAGCCCTTGCCCTCCAGGGACGAAGGAGATATTGGGTTGTCAGGGTGCGGCCCGGCTGGGTCCCCCTCTACGACCCATAGCACTCCTGCTGTGCCTCATAGTCCCGTGGGGCTCCCTGTGGTGTCGTGGGTGGTTGCTGGTGCTCAAAGCCTTGCTTTGAAGACACCTGTGCCTTCCGGGCAGGCGGACGCCGGTCCGGAGCTGGGGTCGCCGCTGTAAACGCGCCTCCCCGGCTCCGACTCCGCTTCTTACTTAGGAGTCAGAGCCTGTTGTGGTTGAGGCTGAGTTGGCGCCAGAGCGGCGCCATAAGCTTGCTGCTCTATCTTGCCTCAAACAGTCTTCCATACAGAACGAGAGAAGCTAGCATATCTTGAGTGCCAGATCTTGCGCCAAATATGGAGGGGTGCTAACTGAACTAAGTCCTCCAGAAATGGGAGGCCGGCCTCCATTTGGACAATGAGGCCAGGCATACTTTTGGGAGTCGCAAGCAACCTGTGTAAAAATCTATTCTCAATTTTCTGGAGGCTAACCAGGTAAATGTACCCACACACATCTGCTCCGTAATACCCAAAGGAAAATAATTTGTTTTTATATAGAGTTAACGTACTAGTTACTTACCTTCGGTAACGATTTATCTGGTAGAGATGTTGTCTAGCCGCAGATTCCTTAATTTAGAATATCCCCAGGCATCAGACTGGATCCGTAAAAAATTTTGCAGCAGCATCTCTGCGCACGGGGACGGTGCCACACGACCCTGCCCTGACGTCGCCCACGTACGTGACATCAGCGAGGTCATATAAGTCCCTCCCGGCGCGCTGACGTCTGTTTTCTTCTGAAAAACTTTTCCGCGGCACAGCACAGAGCCCCCAACAAAAACTGTGAAAGTATGGGAACAATGTGCGAAGGATGAAAAATCCATAAAATAAAGAAGGCGGATGGTGTAAAAAAAACATCATAAAGGACAGTATCTGACACTGTCTCATAAGTGAAAAATCAACGATCATGTTTCCATCTTATGATGCTTGATGCTGCTGGATTATTCCAGTTTTGGATTATATCTCTTTTGGCCACTATCAAACCTAATCCAACAAATAGTTGTTGGTATCTCGTGAAAACCGAGTTATCCAGAATACTAAATAGGACTATTCTTAATTGCCCATTACATCGTTGCATTCTATTTTTCTTTGGCCCCCAG
Source organism: Lissotriton vulgaris (assembly GCF_964263255.1). Classification (NCBI taxonomy): domain Eukaryota; kingdom Metazoa; phylum Chordata; class Amphibia; order Caudata; family Salamandridae; genus Lissotriton; species Lissotriton vulgaris. Next base: position 697,489 of record NW_028255824.1, read on the forward strand.
CATCCCTGTAGGACTCAGCACTGTGCAATAAGCCTCCTTCCTCTGGAAATTCTGAGAAATATATGTGAGGAATCTTGTTTAATGCACCAGAGCTTAACTCTGGTATAGTATACATGTTGTAGGTATACTGTGAAGAGCCGTTCAATAATCACTAGGCGATCTTCTATTTCTAGGCCCTTGTTGTAGGTTGCCTTATAGCATTACATCATGGACACACAGGTGGCTGTCTTATTCTGCCAAAGAAAGGATCTTTTAGAGGATTTAAGCCTTTGAAAGAATGAGGAATGGGAAAAGTGTAAATCTGCAGTGTACATTCTATTCTAGGAACTTGTACTATTTTAATGAATGCAATCCAGCCCACTATGGAGAGGTGAGTGGATTTCATAGTTCAAGGTCTCATTGTAGGTTGTTAGAAATGGGAGTCTCTAGTTGGCAATGATTTGCACCTTTGTCCAAGTATAGACTCTTCCTTCTAATCAGGATAGGGTGGGGGATACACTACTGAAATAACCCATGCTCACCCCCTTGGTAGCTTGTCACAAGCAGTCCGGCTTATCTCAGTGAGTGTGTAAAGCATTTGCACATAACCCACAGTAATACAGTGAAAACACTACAAATGGACACCATACCAGTTAAGAAAAATGTCCTATATTTTAAACAAGACCAAAACAATAAAAACCCAACCTACAGTACTCAAAAATATGCACTTTGCAAGAATAACCCTAAAGTGCAGTTTATTGAAGTCGGTAGCTCTGTCAGATGCTACCACAATGCTGAAAACAACTGAATCCAACAGTTCCATCGGACCGCATCGGTCGGGGTGTGGGCAGACTCGTAGACAGTACCTTTTTGTTGCGGCTGATCATGTTGGTGTGGGCCAGTTGTGGCTATCATTGTGATTGCGAGGTGTAGCGGTGCGACGTGCGATGCCCTCAAGTCGCAGTGCAGGCAGCGGGGACTGGTCCAGTAGCGTCGGTGAGACCAAGGCTGCAGTGCGGAGGAGGCCTGGAAAAAAGACCCAAACACCAGCACCAGGGACGCCTTCAAAAACGCCACCCGCATACACCACCAACTAATCCGGTCTGCCAAGAAAGCAGCATTCAAAGACCGTCTAGATAACAACGCCCACAACAGCAAGGAATTATTCAACATCGTCAAAGAATTTACCAACCCATCAGCCAACTCCAACGACATCACCCCCTCCCAAGCCCTCTGCGACTCCCTAGCTTCCTTCTTCCACAACAAAATCGCAGACATCCACAACAGCTTCGACAACCGACCCGAAGACCAACCCACCCAACCTTCTGCAGGACCTTCACCCCCCTTGAACATCCTTAACGACTGGAACCCAATCTCCACTGAGGACACCATCCGCCTGATGAACTCCATCCACTCAGGATCCCCAACTGACCCATGCCCTCACCACATCTTCAACAAAGCAGACTCCATCATAGCACCACACCTCCGAGATGTCATCAACTGCTCCCTCAACTCCGCCACCTTCCCGGAAAGCTGGAAACACGCAGAACTCAGCGCCCTTCTGAAAAAACCCACAGCGGACCCCACCGAACTAAAAAACTACCGCCCCATCTCGCTTCTTCCATTCCCGGCCAAAGTCATTGAGAAAGCTGTCAACAACCAGCTCGCCGCCTTCCTCGAAGCCAACAAATCCCTCGACTCCTCACAGTCCGGCTTCCGAGCCAAACACAGCACTGAAACCGCCCTCATCGCAGCAACAGACGACATTCGAACTCTACTGGACAATGGAGACACAGTCGCCCTCATCCTCCTCGACCTCTCCGCTGCCTTCGACACAGTCTGTCATAGCTCCCTTCTACAGCGCCTCAGAGACATAGGAATCCAAGGAAAAGCACTGGAATGGATCACCTCGTTCCTCACCGGAAGAACACAGAGTCCGCCTCCCACCATTCAAGTCAGAGGCCTCTGCAGTCATCTGCGGCGTGCCACAAGGATCGTCACTCAGCCCCACCCTCTTCAACGTATACATGAGCCCCCTTGCGGCCATCGCTCGCCAACACAATCTCAACATCATCTCCTACGCGGATGACACTCAACTGATCCTATCACTCACCAAAGACCCTAACACCGCCAAAACCAACTTACACGAAGGAATGAAAGAAGTAGCCGAGTGGATGAAGCACAGCCGTCTGAAACTGAACTCAGACAAAACAGAAGTCCTCATCTTAGGCACCTCCCCCTCTGCCTGGGATGACTCTTGGTGGCCAGAAGCCCTTGGAAAAGCACCCATCCCGACAGACCACGCACGGAACCTGGGCGTCATCCTGGACTCCTCACTCTCGATGACCAGACAAGTCAACGCCGTTTCATCATCTTGCTTCAACATTCTTCGCATGCTCAAAAAAACATTTTGCTGGATCCCCACCGAAACTAGAAAAACGGTCACCCACGCACTGGTCACGAGCCGCCTGGACTACGGAAACACACTATACGCCGGTACCACCGCAAAACTCCAGAAAAAACTCCAACGCATCCAGAACGCTTCAGCCAGGCTCATACTAGACATCCCGCGTAAAGAACACATCTCTGGTCACCTGAAAAACCTCCACTGGCTCCCCGTAAATAAGAGGATTACTTTCCGCCTCCTAACCCACGCACACAAAGCACTTTACGAACTTGGACCCGAATGCCTCAACACACGATTATCCTTCTACACCCCCTCCCGTCAGCTGCGATCCTCCAACCAAGCCCTTGCCACTGTACCTCGCATCAACAAAACCACCATGGGAGGTAGATCCTTCTCCTACCTGGCAGCTAAAACCTGGAACTCACTTCCCACTCACCTTCGCCTTACTCAGAACAACCTAGCATTCAGAAAGCAACTTAAAACTTGGATATTCGACAAGTAATTCCCCACCCTTCCTCTAGCGCCTTGAGACCCTATGGGTATGTAGCGCGCTATATAAATCTCTTGACTTGACTTGACTCGTTGCGGTCCTGAAGGATCACCGTGCAGGCGACAGAGCGGGTTGCGGGTAACTGTTGGTCGGGCCAAACGGCAGTGTGGGCCGGGGCGGTGCGTCCTACGAGCGGTGCCCCCTTTAACCACGGTGCGTCACAGGAATCAGTCAGCGTGGAGTGACGTTTGTGAGACCAGACTAGTGAAGTGAAGTGAGGCGGGCGGAGAGTGGTGCCCACAGATCATGGTGCAAGCAGCAGCTAGGTGGCGGCGGCAGTCGTCGTCGTCGGTGAGACCAGGGTTGTGGTGCGAGATGCTACAGTGCCTTCAGGACATATAGCCAGCAACAGAGTTGGTTGCTTTTCCCCCTCTGTGGCAACTAAATCCCACGGTTCCAGAGGCGGTACCCAGAGGTGAGTGACTTTTTTGCTGTCCCTGAGACTTCGTGAACAGGAGGCAAGTTTGGTTTCAAGCCCTTGGAGATACTCAGCACAAGTTAAAGTTCAATACAGTCCTTTCACTGCCCAGGACAGAAGCCACAACTGCAGGCCAACCCAGCAAAGCAACAACACAGCAAAGGGGCAGCACTCCCCCTGGCAGTACTTCCAGCTCTTCTTCTTGGCAGGTTCCTTGATTCCAGCAAGTTCTCTGAAGCCTTTTATGTCCCTGAGACTTCCAACAAGAGGCAAGCTCCACTTCAAGCCCTTGGAGAAAACTCTAACAGCAGGATGATGAAAGTACAATCCAGTCCTTTCCCTGCCCAAGACAGGAGCAGAAAGCAGCAGACCAACACAGCAGAGCACGCCTTAAAGTGGCAGTTCCTCCTGACAGCTTTTCCAGCTCTTCTTCCTGACAAGTTCCTTAGTTCAGCAGTAATCCAAAGTTCTGGGGTCTGGGCGCCAATGTTTATACTCTGTTTTTCTTTGTTATTTTGGACAGAGTGTCTGTGCTCAGTCCAAACCAGTTCTGTCCTCTCTGGTCCAGCTTCGTGGCAGGAGGTGGAGACAACATTGTGCAAGGGAGACAGGGCCTATATTCAGGTGCAAGGATAATCTCCTCCGACCACTCTAAATGCAGGTCAGGCCTATTCAGGTGCTAGTGAAAACTCCTCCCACTTCTCTGAATGTAGCCCAGGTCTATTCAGCCCGCTCTGAGTCGTCCACGAAAGGCCGGACACACTAGAAATACCTCTGCCCCCTCTCCCCCCCCCCCCCCCCCCCCCCGCCACCCTCCCGTGGCTATCTACAGTGAATGCACATCCCCAGCCACTCCAAAGCCAGACAGTCAATCCACAACCCAGCAGAGGTACACAGGATGGCTAAGCATCAAAATACCCACTTTCTAAAAGTGGCATTTTCAAACACACAGCATAAAAATCTTTACTAAGTTCATGCATACTAAATCCCATTTCTCTATCTAGTCCCAATGGGCAGATGTGCACTTGTCATGTTGACATGGCAGTTACAAACTGCGCGCAGACACTGTAGTGGCAGGTGCTAGAACTTTTATGGGCTGCTTGAGTGTATGGCACAACCAGTGCTGCAATCCCACTACCAGCATTCGATTTACAGGCCCTGGCACACCTTTTGCTCTCTACTCGGGACTTACCAGTAAATCAAATAAGCCAAACATGGAAATACAAATCCATAACCACAATTTACATGGAGAGCATATGCACTTTAGCATTGAATAACCGTGGTAAAGTGCCCAGACTCCTAAAACCATCAAAAACAGGATCAACAACAGGAGGTCAAAAAGCAAGAAGTCTGGCGGTAAATCCGCCGAAAAAGCCAAGTCTAACAGTTATGCATCATGAGGATTATATTTTCCACCAGGAAGGAGGGTTCTGGGTTTATGTTCATGCCTAAATATTTGAAGGAGTGATGGATTATCTTTACCCCTTCACTGCGGCGGCTATTCCGCCGCAGTGCTAAGGGGGGAGGGCGGCCGAGCGGCAGGCGCCTGCTGGTGACTGAACCGCTCCGTCACCAGCGTCGGTTGTGCTGCGCTCATGACGGAGCGGTTCCATCACGGCCCCGCCCGCTCAATAGAACGCTCAGAGCAGGCGTGCCGAGCGGGCCGTGACGGAACCGCTCCGTCATCAGCACAGCGCGACCGCGGCTGATGACGGAGCGGTTCCGTCATCAGCAGGGGAGGGGTTAATCGCAGATTGTCAGGCTGACTGGATTATCCTCTGACGTGTTTAAAGGGGGAAACACCAGATTTATCCCAATTTTTCTTGAACAAACTCTTCCTTTTTTTTTAACCACATGGCTGCTGTGGGGATTTTTGCGCTGTGCTGCAAATTGCTCTTTTGCTGCAGTTATGACGAGCTCAGCTCGTCATCAGCACACGACACCCGTGGGTGATGACGAGCTGAGCTCGTCATCAGCAGCGAAAGGGTTAATGACCTGTGATGCTTGGGTGTTCGAAGAAGAGCAAAAGATAATCGGCATATAAGAAGGCCTAGTCCTCCTTCCCGGATACCCAGCAGAAGCTCACTTTTTCTTCAACATGCCAAAGCCACTCTGCTGAAGACTCTGTCCATCCCAAAAACTAATGCGGAGAGGTAGCTCCTCTTGTGTATCCTTCTATTTTAATAGGAGTCAGAGTCCCATTAGTTTGCATTCTTGTCGTAATGTCAGTGTATCCAAAACATTTTGACCCGAAATTCATCTTTTGTATTAGGGAGATGAGGTAGCCCCAGGTTAACCAAGTTTTTTTCAAAATCTACCAGACGGTGTCAATGGTTTCTCAAGCCTATGGTACAGTGCAAAAGTGTGATTTGCTGTTTAAATGTTTTGCCTGGTGGATCTGCGTGTCTGAAGCCACTTTCCATTTTAGTAGCTTAGAAATTCCTTTCAACAGACAGCCTGGATTTTAGCTAGGGTTTTGGGCTCTGTAATTATAAGCGAGATTGGTCTGTACAGACTGGTTCGAGGCATGTGGGCTGCTGAATTCATATCTGTGCATAGTCCGCCACCTAGTGTTGGGTCCGGATGATTGCACATTGTTGTCCTGGAAGAGTCTTCGAAGTATCACGAGATAGGTGGCTCCTCCCCTGGACTACAGTGCGCATGGGCATCGCCTCCATCCCCAGATTGTTTTTTTCCGCCATAGGGTTCGGATGTGTTTTCGGTTCCCTCCTTCGGAACCGATAGTTGTTCGATTTTACTTGAGACCAAAAGGTCTTTAGGCTGGGCGTCGGTATAGTTGCGTTCGGGTTCTCTTACTGACTCTCAGCTCCAATCTCCTACTGCCCTTCCACGTGCTTTGACGCGGACGGGCCTACACTACCGCATTTGCTATGGAGCGGACTCCATTCAAGAAGTGTCCGCTATGTCACTCGAAATATTCGCACCTCGACGTGCACCCCGTGTGCAACACATGCTTGTCACCGGATCACCGTGAAGACACCTGCATGGCGTGTTCAAAGTTTAGGAGTAAGAAAACTTTGAAGATTCGCCGGGCTAATCGACTCCAGGCACAGTTGTCGGCTTCGGCTCCCCCACCTGATGACATCTTTCAGGAATCGATCGAGGAGGAGGACGACGTACAAGAGTCGGACTCTGGCCCCGCGTCCGAGGAAGAGACCTACGACGCGGACGAGGAGGCCTGCGACGAAGTCTCCGGTGAGGTAGGGGACGACGAACTGATTTGTGCCACGATGGGAGATAGCTCAGAGGAAGAGCATCCCCAACCGGACTCCGGGGTTTCCCCCCGTCATACGGCCCAGGTCGAGGGATCGCCTTCGGGCCTTACCCGAGATCTTACTATAAGTCCTACGTCCCCGCCTCCGGGCCCGGTCACGGACATTTCTAGCAAGAAAACGAAAGTGAAGCCAACCGGTCCCGCACCCTCGGATGCGAAACCGAAACTGGCGTTGGTGAAGAAGGTTCTGGAGGCGTCAACTTCCACGAAACCCAAAATGGCCGACTCGAAGAGCCACGCCAAGATGGCCGACCACAAGAGCCGCGCCAAAATGGCCGACCCGAAGTCCTCTGGGTCGGCACCAAAGGTGAAGACTTCCGACGCGGCTGCGTCGGCACCGAAAGGGGTCGCGGACCCGAAGACGGCTTCGAAGAAGCGTCACGCCGACGGTGCGACAGGCCAAGGGGTGTCGGCACCGAAGAAGAGGCCTGCCGGCGACCGGGCTCTCGGAGACGAAGAGTCGCTCGAGACGGTTCAGCCCTCGGCATCCCTTACAAAGAAGGTGGGAGAATCCTTGAAGCGGATCCAACAGTCCACTGTGGTTCCCAGCCAGGACACTGTCGTGCCTAGGCCCACGCCGAAGCCTGCCAAGGAACAAACGCCCATCCGTTTTACCCTTCCTCCCAAGTCGGCGCCGAAGGCCTTCGCGCCTAAGCAGAGCGGACATTCTCAGGAAGTATTGACGCCGAAAGCTGCCTTGGTGGTGTCGAAGCTTCGGCTCCAACCGCTCGCGGTGGAGGAACGTCGAGAGGTGACCATCGACGCCAACACCGGAAAATTGTCGCTCCTCAAACGAAAGATTACGTCGGAGCCGCCATTGGAACCTTTTAGGATTCCACTTAAGAGCAAAAAGTACTCTACGGACTCTTCGGCTCTGATGGAACCTCTGTCTCCACAAGCCATGGAACGCTCGCCGGCCCATTCCCCAGTGCCTGATGTGGACGACGAGGACGACGAGTACAACTATCCTGCGTACTCGGATCCGGAAGAGGAGCAGGTGCCCTGGACGGCAGGAGGCGACACGGACGACCTGCAGTCAGGCCAGGACACTCAACTTTTCGCCGCGAAGACGTCCCCGACGGAGGACTCGGCGGCGTTTAATGCATTGATAGAGAGAGCTGCAGCGAACCATGACGTCGAACTGCACTCAGACCCTGTGGATGCGGACTTCTTAGTCGACACCTTCTCGGTAGCCGAAAAGCAAGTCAAGACGCTACCTATGCTCAAAGGGGTGCTGAAGCATGCACAGGAGGTATTCAAGGAGCCCACCCGGGCGCGGGTGGTCAATCCTCGCATCGACAGGAAGTATAAGGCGGCGCCCACGGATCCCACGTATATTAAGGGACATTTGCCATTGGACTCCCTGGTGGTGTCCAACGCTCGAAAGAGGGCGAATTCGCAGACTACTGGTGATGCTCCTCCCCCAGACAAAGAGTCAAAAATCTTTGAGGCATCAGGCAAACGCATTGCTGCACAGGCAGCAAATATCTGGAGGATCTCTAACACCCAAGCCCTGCTTGCACGTTATGATAGGGCCCATTATGACACATTAGAGGCCATCCTACAACACTTGCCTGACCAATACAAGGAGGCGGGGGAGATGCTCATTCAGGAGGGTAAACTCATTACTAATGCATCCATCAAATGTGCCCTAGATGTAGCAGACACTGCCTCCAGGGCTATCAATACAAGCGTGTTACTTAGACGCCATGCCTGGCTTCGAATTTCTGGGTTCAAGCCCGACATACAAACCACATTACTGGGTCAAACGGTGAATCCTGACCATCTGTTCGGCCCTGAGGTGGATGCCTCCCTAGAAAAAATGAAGAAAGATACCGAAACTGCCAAGTCTATGGGGGCTTTACAAAGTCAGCAGTTTCGGGGTGGTTCCTTTCGCCGCTCCAATTCAAGAGGCACCTCAAGAGGCCAGGCATCCCAGCCCACGCAATACTACAAGGGTAACACCCAGTCCTCGTATAACAACAACAAGGGCAGGGGTGGCTACAGAGGCAATAATATCAAAGGCAGAGGACGTGGAAACAATGCCTCCAGGTCCACCGCCTCCAACAAGCAGTGACGTCTTGTCACTTCCCCCCGATCACACAACACCTGTCGGGGGGGAGACTACAGCAGTTCCTGCCGGCGTGGAGGTCCATCACCACGGACAGGTGGGTGAGGTCTCTTATCCAGTACGGGTACTGTCTAGAACTTACGTCCATTCCACCGGACATACCGCCAAGAGGCCGTGCTATGTCCGACGAGCACTTGACCTTGTTGCAGCAAGAAGTACTAATCATGCTGCAAAAAGGGGCAATAGAGCTCGTTCCATTGCAAGAACGGGGAACAGGGGTTTACTCCCTGTATTTTCTAATCCCCAAAAAGGACGGATCACTCAGGCCGATCCTGGACCTCAGGCCCCTGAACTGGTACATCAACTCAGAGCACTTCCATATGCTCACATTGCAGCAGGTGCTTCCCCTGCTTCAACGGGGGGACTTCCTAGCAACGCTGGATCTGAAGGATGCCTATTTCCATATTCCCCTGCATCCTTCACACAGAAAGTATCTCAGATTCAAGATCTTAGACCAGCATTACCAGTTCAGAGTCCTGCCGTTCGGGGTCACCACGGCACCGAGTTTTCACCAAATGCCTAGCGACTGTAGCAGCGCATCTCCGTCGCCAGCACGTCCATGTCTTTCCATACCTAGACGACTGGCTTATTCAGGCAAAAACGGAACAGCAGTGCGTAGACCACGTGTCACGCACCATTCACCTCCTGCACGATCTGGGATTCTCTCTGAACTACCCAAAGTCCCATCTCCAGCCCGCCCACGTGCGACAGTATCTGGGCGCGACGATCAACACTCTGGCGGCCACTGCGCAGCCGAGTTCAGTGAGAATCGCCGGTATCCAGGCGCTGATCCAACGATTCAGACCCCAGACCTCGCTTCCAGCGAGGGTGTTCATGCAGTTGATAGGCATGATGGCCTCCTGCATCTCCATTGTCCCGCACGCGAGACTACATATGCGTCCGCTTCAGGAGTGCCTGGCACGTCAGTGGACTCAGGCTCATGGGCAACTGACAGACCTAGTGTTGGTGAGCGGTCGGGCGTACAACTCTCTGCATTGGTGGAATCCACAAAACCTTTGCAAGGGCCGACCATTCCAAGAGCCTGTCCCACAGATCATCCTGACAACGGACGCCTCTCTCCAGGGATGGGGAGCGCATGTACTCCATTACACAGTGCAGGGACTATGGACACTTCAGCAAAGGAAGATGCACATCAATGTGTTGGAACTGATGGCAATCTTCATGGCCTTAAAGGCGTTCAAGGAACATCTGTGCAACAAGGTCGTGTTGATCCGGACGGACAACATGACGGCCATGTACTACATCCAGAAGCAAGGGGGAACACACTCTCCACAGCTGTCTCATCTGGCTCAGAGCATGTGGAAGTGGGCCATTCAGAGGAACATCTTCCTCATGGCAGAACATCCCCCAGGCAAGGACAACCAGATGGCGGATCTGCTCAGCAGACACAGCCATCAGATGCACGAGTGGGAGTTACATCCATCAGTACTCCAACCGTACTTCCAAAGGTGGGGTCATCCAGAGATAGACCTGTTCGCCACAAAGGAGAACGCAAAATGCCAAAGCTTCGCCGCCAGGTTCCCACACCCCCAATCACAGGGCAATGCGATGTGGATGAACTGGTCAGGCAGATTTGCGTACGCTTTTCCCCCAGCACCTCTGATACCGCTGGTGGCACGCAAGCTCAGGCAACACTCGATGACGCTCATCCTGGTTGCTCCAACGTGGGCTCGCCAACCATGGTACACCACGTTTCTGGAACTCTCCGTGGTACCGCATCAACGGCTTCATCTCACTCCCAGCCTTTTGACGCAGAGCCATGGCGACATTCAGCACCCAGATCCGCAACAGCTCAACCTGGCGATCTGGCTCCTGAAGTCCTAGAGTTTGGCTACCTCAATCTTCCTCCCGACTGCATGGACATCATTCGGGAGGCGAGAAAGCCCACTACTAGAGCTTGTTATGCGGCTAAATGGAAGAGGTTTGTCGTCTACTGCGTGGAGCACAGAATTGACCCGCTAGACGCTTCCATTCAAGACATCATATGCTACCTCTTTCACCTGTATCGGTGTAATCTTGCCTACTCTTCCATCCGCATTCACCTGTCGGCTATGGCAGCATACCTCCAAAATAGGCAACACCTGTCACTCTTTAAGGTCCCTGCTATCAAGGCTTTTCTGGAAGGACTCAAAAGAGTCATTCCACCAAGGACTCCACCAGCTCCGGAATGGAACCTCAATGTGGTTCTTACAAGGCTGATGGGTCCCCCCTTTGAGCCACTACACTCTTGCGAACTGCAGTTTCTGACCTGGAAGGTGGCTTTCTTAGTAGCAATCACATCGCTACGGAGGGTTAGCGAACTGCAGGCGCTCACCATCCAAGAACCTTTCTTCCAGGTACATGCTAACAGGGTGGTGCTCCGCACTAACCCTAAATTCTTGCCCAAAGTGGTCTCACAGTTTCACATAAACCAAACTATTGAATTGCCGGTGTTCTTCCAAAACCCAGAGACGCTGGCGGAGCGGATGCTCCACACTCTTGATGTGAAGAGGGCCTTGATGTATTATGTGGACAGGACAAAAGATTTCCGCAAAACCAAACAACTTTTTGTTGCTTTTGCCACTCAACACAAGGGAAATGCAATCTCCAAAGCAGGAATAGCTAGATGGATAGTAAAGTGCATTCAGATCTGCTACGCTAAAGCAAAGCGCACTCTCACTATACCACCGAGGGCCCACTCCACTAGGAAGTTGGGGGCCTCTATGGCATTCTTAGGTAACATTCCCTTAGAAGACATCTGTAGAGCAGCCACATGGTCTACCACTCATACTTTCACTAAGCACTACTGTGTAGACGTGCACTCAAAACAACAGGCAGCTGTTGGTCAGGCTGTTCTAAGAACGCTTTTTCAGACTGCTGCAGCTGGCACGGGCGGCCGCCGCTAATGGAGGGACTGCTATGTATTCTATGCACAGATATGAATTCAGCAGCCCACATGCCTCGAACTGCAAATGCTACTTACCAGTATGCATCTGTTCTTGGCATGTAGGGCTGCTGACATTCATATCGCCCACCCTCCTCCCCGGCGCCTGTAGCAGCTGCAGTATGTATTCATATACAAACATATGCTCATAGCATGGTCATCACTCACTTCTTCACTCCATCTCTGCATATGGCTAAAAACAATCTGGGGATGGAGGCGATGCCCATGCGCACTGTAGTCCAGGGGAGGAGCCACCTATCTCGTGATACTTCGAAGACTCTTCCAGGACAACAATGTGCAATCATCCGGACCCAACACTAGGTGGCGGACTATGCACAGATATGAATGTCAGCAGCCCTACATGCCAAGAACAGATGCATACTGGTAAGTAGCATTTGCATTCCGAAGCAGGACAGTTGTGTTAAGCAGCACAGGGATGGCCGCCTCGCGCGTCTCTGGGGAGGGTGCCCGTTTCTTTATCTGATTTGAAAACGTATGTAGTGGCGCGACTAATAGAGAGGTGTAGACTCCAAGGAACACTTTCCAGTAAAACATTTGAGACAGTTTTTGTTGTTGAATTCTTTGACTAGCTAATTGCCTCTGTTACCAGTTTAGTCGTAATAGCAATATCAAGTCAAGTGATTTATATAGCGCGCTACATACCCAGAGGGTCTCAAGGCGCTTGAAGAAGGGTGGGGAAATACTTGTCGAATATCCAGGTTTTAAGTTGCCTTCTGAATGTTAGGTGATTCTGAGTGAGGCAAAGGTGAGTGGGAAGTGAGTTCCAGGTTTTAGCTGCCAGGTAGGAGAAGGATCTGCCTCCCATGGTGGTTTTGTTGATGCGAGGTTCAGTTGCAAGGGCTTGGTTGGAGGATCGTAGCTGGCGGGAGGGGGTGTAGAAGGAAAGTCGTGAGTTGCGGCATTCGGGTCCAAGTTCGTAAAGTGCTTTGTGTGCGTGGGTTAGGAGGCGGAAAGTAATCCTCTTGTTAACGGGGAGCCAGTGGAGGTTTTTCAGGTGGCCAGAGATGTGGTCTTTACGCAGGATGTCTAGTACGAGTCTGGCTGAAGCGTTCTGGATGCGTTGGAGTTTTTCTTGAGTTTTGCGGTGGTACCGGCATATAGGGTGTTTCCGTAGTCCAGGCGGCTCGTGACCAGTGCGTGGGTGACCGTTTTTCTAGTTTCGGTGGGGATCCAGCGAAATGTTTTTTTGAGCATGCGAAGAATATTGAAGCAAGATGATGAGACGGCGTTTACTTGTCTGTTCATAGAGAGTGAGGAGTCCAGGATGACACCTAAGTTCTGTGCGTGGTCCGTCGGGATGGGTGCTTTTCCAAGGGCCTCTGGCCACCAAGAGTCATCCCAGGCGGAGGGGGAGGTACCTAGGATAAGGACTTCTGTTTTGTCTGAGTTCAGTTTTAGACGGCTGAGCTTCATCCACTCGGCAACTTCTTTCATTCCTTCATGTAGGTTGGTTTTGGCGGTGTTAGGGTCTTTGGTGAGTATCGTATCAATTGAGTGTCATCAGCGTAGGCGATGATGTTGAGGTTGTGTTGGCGTGCGATGGCCGCGAGGGGGCTCATGTATACGTTGAAGAGGGTGGGGCTGAGTGAAGATCCTTGTGGCACGCCGCAGATGACTTCGGTGGCTTCTGGTGGAAGGCGGACTCTCTGAGTTCTTCCGGCAAGGAACGAGGTGATCCATTCCAGTGCTTTACCTTGGATTCCGGTGTTTCTGAGGCGTTGTATTAAGGTGCTATGACAAGCTGTGTCAAAGGCTGCGGAGAGGTCGAGGAGGATGAGGGTGACTGTGTCTCCATTGTCCAGTAGAGTTCGAATGTCATCTGTTGCTGCGATGAGTGCAGTCTCAGTGCTGTGTTTGGCTCGGAAGCCGGACTGTGAGGAGTCGAGGGATTTGTTGGTTTCGAGGAAGGCGGCGAGCTGGTTGTTGACAGCTTTCTCGATGACTTTGGCCGGGAATGGAAGGAGCGAGATGGGGCGGTAGTTTTTGAGTTCGTTGGGGTCAGCTGTGGGTTTTTTCAGAAGGGCGCTGAGTTCGGCCTGTTTCCAGCTTTCCGGGAAGGTGGCGGAGTTGAGGGAGCAGTTGATGACGTCTCGGAGGTGTGGTGCTATGATGGAGTCTGCTTTGTTGAAGATGTGGTGAGGGCATGGGTCTGTGGGGGATCCTGAGTGGATAGAGTTCATCAGGCGGATGGTGTCCTCAGTGGAGATTGGGTTCCAGTCATTGAGGATGTTCAAGGGGGGTGGAGGTCCTGCAGAGGGTTGGGTGGGTTGGTCTTCGGGTCGGTTGTCGAAGCTGTTGTGGATGTCTGCGATCTTGTTGTGGAAGAATGAAGCTAGGGATTTGCAGAGGGCTTGAGAGGGGGTGATGTCGTTGGAGTTGGCTGAGGGGTTGGTAAATTCGTTGACGATGTTGAATAATTCCTTGCTGTTGTGGGCGTTGTTATCTAGTCGGTCCTTGAAAGCGGCTTTCTTGGCAGTCCGGATCAGTTGGTGGTGTATACGGGTGGCGTTTTGAAGGCGTGCTGGTGTTTGGGTCTTTTTTCCAGGCCTTCTCAAGGGAGCGACAGAGTTTCTTAGATTTCTTAAGATCATCGTTGAACCAGGAGGCCTTTTTGCTGCCTAGTTTGATTTGACGTTTTTTCAACGGTGCTAGGATGTCGGCGCTGTTGGATAGCCATTGGGTGAGGTTAATGGCCGCTTGGTCGGGGTTTGAGGAGTGGGCAGGGGGGTTTTGAAGAAGCGATAAGGAGATCTGGTCGATGGTGATTTTGTTCCAGTTTCTTCGCAGAGTAGGTTGAGGATGGTTGTGGGTTGTGGTCTTATTGTAGGTAAAGTGAACGCAGCTGTGGTCCGTCCAAAGGAGAGCTGTGGTGTGGCTGAAGGAGACATGTTTGCTGGAGGTGAAGATAGGGTCGAGTGTGTGACCTGCAGTGTGGGTGGGGGTAGTGACAAGTTGTTTGAGTCCGAGGTTGGCGAGATTGTCCAGAAGGGTGGTGGCGTTGCGGTCGTTGTTTTTTCCAGGTGAAAGTTGAGGTCTCCCAAAAGAATGTAATCCTCGGAGGGGAGGGCGTGTGGGGTGATAAAGTCCGTGATGTCTTCACTGAATTGTGCACGGGGTCCTGGTGGCCTGTAGAGGAGGGTGCCTCTGAGTGTGGTCTTGGGGTCGATGTGGATCTGGAAGTGAAGGTGTTTTGCGTTAGCGAGATTGACGTCTGAGCTGGTTGAGATGCGGATGGATTTCTTATGGACGATAGCGATGCCTCCTCCTGTTTGGTCGGTACGGTCCTTACGGATGATCTTGTAGCCTTCCGGGATGGCAATGGTGATGTCTGGGGCTGATGTGGCGTTCATCCATGTTTCTGTTAGGAAGGCGACGTCTGGAGAGATGGTGACCAGTAAATTCCAGAGGTCGATGGCGTGCCTGTGGAACGAGCGGGTGTTGAACAGGATGCATTTTAGGTGGTTGGTGTCAGATAACTGTTTTGTGTCCGAGGATGAGGAGTTGTTCTTGGTGCTGTCGAACTTGCAGGAGTTGTAAGAGAAGGGTCCATGGATGTGTCCAGGAGCGGCTAGGACGCAGTTGGGGAAACGGCCGGGGTTTAGGGCTAAGAGGGTGGTGGCGTCGTATGTGATGCGGGTGGGGTGGGTGGTACGGGGACCAGGGGGTCTGGCGCTGGGCGCGGTCCAGGCGCGGACGGGCGTAGACAGGCTTACCTTTGGCGCGGATGGGGCGCGATCGCTGCGCGTGACAGCATCTGTCATAAATGGGTGGGAAGGGGGGAGGGGCGAGGGAGGAGCAGCTGGGAGGCGGGTGCGTGGTGGAGGGGGCGGGCTCAGGGCAAAACAACAACAACACAGCAAATGGCGGCTACAACGCGAGTGCAGACCGGGTTGGGGGAAAATGATGAGGTTCTTGCCAAAATTAATAACAATCAATGAACAAATGCAGGCACAGTCGAGTGCACAAACAGGCAGGCACGTTCAAGTGTAGTGTGAAATTTGCCATGTAAGCATGCCTCTGGTAGGGTGTCCGTAAGCGGCCAGCTCCTCGGACTGTATTGGGTCATGGGGACCACAAAGTTTTTGGTGAAACTGAGCAAATGGTTGTTCTAGATCATGCGCATAATTAATTTGCCCTTCTTATTTTTGTTTCCCTCCTACCAACCAACTATTCCCCCTCCTCCCCTCCCAAAGAAACGTTCTGTCACTTAACTCCGCAGCTAAGCCCGTGTAGCATCTTTCCTGTTTTGTTGCTGTGCTCATAATCAGCTCTGTGAGGCTTCCTGTTCCAGTTGTACAACGCTTTGTTGTTGTGGTGTTTTATTTTTTCGGAAGTTTTAAATTCTTATTGGGGAACATTTGTTGCTTCCACTTTGGCTTATTATTCAAATTCTGTTGGTGCTTTACCCTGCCTGTCGATTGTTTCTGACTTTTCTTGTTTAATAGAATGTAAATATCCTTCCCCTCTTAACACAGGTTTAAGGACCTCCTGGCATCCCACACTCCCATTCCCATTATGATATCTATGGGAATGTTAGTTTTTTTTAATGTTGAACTTTGAATATTGAGCACAAATTAATAATTTTTAAATTGTGTAGGATCGTAACTGATGAGCTAATAATGTTGCACTTGAAACTAATCAAAATATTATGTTAGTGTGATCAATAACGTAGACTAGTTCTGCCACATTTTTGTGAAGACACGACTTTATTAAAAATGGATGCATTTTCTGGTGTATTGCTCATTGTGCTCCTGCTCACTCTACCTCAAAATCAGTGTCCCTCTGAGTTTTCACTCCACACAATTTCGCGGAAAATCGAGTAATGTGATGTAACTATCTTTAGAGGGCATGCATTGTAAAAAAAAGTTTATGTTCTTGATGTAACGTTTCGAAGTTACACTTCCGCTGGAAGTTCTGATTGTCCTCTTGCTAGCACAGTAGCGAATTGGTCTTAGAAAATGTTTCATTTATTTTTGCACCTCCGATTTCTTTTGCTGTGGACAGTAACAGAAGGTTCTTGATTATTCTTAGTAGTGGGTTGGTGTTATAAATTTATTTGTGTTGATCCAATTTCTGATTTGTCCAAAATATGCTGTTGATGATCACACGATGCAGAGTTTGCAGTTTTTCTCATTGTTTATGCATAAATTGTGTATAAACCCCCCATGGTCTTATGTGAATTGGACTGACTTTTATTTTTACATATGAAACTCTGTGTGATCAATACTTTCATTTTCATCACAAACTGTCCGATTATTATGTTTACTTGTTAGTGCTCTTTGTGGACCTGACAAATATCGAATATTTCTGATTTTGTATCTGTGCCTTCATGGCTAACCATTTATTTTTTCATAATGCCTATTTTGATTTGTAATAAAATCCTTTCAACTTTAATGAATCTAGAACTCAGTTTTCGAGTGGTACCAGTAAATTTCGATTTACCCTGCTAATTTGGTTGTGATGTTGAATAGGGTAAAGTGTCTTAATACTAGATCGCGGATGCTGGAGACTTATCGCCAGAGGTAAATTCTGGGGTGATTAAAATACTGCAGTTCATTAATTCATTGCAGTTCAGGCTCCCACAGAAGTATGGTCTAATATGCTGCATGGGATGTATGTTACAGTCAGTGGCACAACCCATATCTATTGCTGCCATGAAAAAAGTCTGTGCAAGAGAAAAATGCGCAGCACAAAAGGTGGTATATTGCCTTTGGTTATGTTGAATATTACACCAGACATCATACGAGATGTGCTGTGCTGCAAAAGCCACTAAAGAGCTGCATGTTACTTTCCGTTGCAAAGGAAGGCCATGCGTATCAGGCAACCTATACATCAGTCTCTTGAAATCCCTTCCCATGATGAACAAACTGGGAGGAGCCCGGCTCGAACCTAGCAGGTTTTAGAATGTTGATGCGGTGGTTGGAGGTGCATATAAAAGCAATAGTATTATGGTAGATAGAGCTGATGTGGCCAATATTGTAACTTATTGGCTCTATTGATCCAACCATGTACTTTTGATTTGTAGGTAAAAGTGCCTCTTAAATAGTACCCTTCACAAATCTGCACTCTTTGATATCTGCCTCAGGCCAAAAAGTTGCATTTGGTCCTCCATCAGATATATCTCTTGGAACATCAGGACCTTTGAGATGTAATACCCCAGCATTTTTCTAACTGGTCCACATTTAATTTTACCGAAGGCAATTAACATTCAACGAGAGGCACCTGAAACTGGTAGATTGTAAGACTGTGCCTCATCAGTCATGGCGGTTAAATGGGCAGTTGTTGAGGGTGCTGTGGGTGTGACTTTGAAAAAGATTCAGTTAAAAAGTTGGTTTAAATAGCGTAGCCTATCTGGAGGATCGAATTGCCTTGCCCCCCCTACTAAAGTGGATCTCAGTCTGGCTCAACCCGGAATTGGAAGTGAACCACGAAATTTTTAAGGACTGCCTTATCCTAGATCATTGGGACAAGATTCCCTGGTTGAAATATGTCCAACAATTATCTATAAAGTTAGGCCGGCCAGAATTGTTTAATAAACCATCTAATCTAGTGAAGGGCGACCTGAAGTGGGTCAAAAATACCTTTTTATTGAACAGAGGGATGGAAAGCAGGATTGGAGTTGTCAAAGCCATCCGTGAGAACTCACCAATTGATTGTATCCTCTGGGTGTGAACTGGAACTATATCTAAAGGTTGTCAACAACTCAAACCACAGATACCTTTTAACTAAGTTCCGGTTAGACAAAATTCACCTTCTGATTTCTGGCCGCCCTGGTTGGTCTAAGTCCCTTGATCTGGATTTGTGTAAATGTGATGGTTGTTCGATTATGGATACTGCTCACTTTCTGTTTTTCTGTGGTTACTTCATAGATATAAGGAAAAAGTTTATTATACCCTTGTTAAAGGGGAAAGGGTTTAGGCAAGTAAAGCCAGCCTTATTGTACCTTCAACTACTGTCTAACATATGGGAAATTTGCAATGTAGCTAGATTTTTAACCATAGCGGTGAGACTCAGCAAAAAGATTAACTGGACTTAGATGAATTATTGCAAACGTTAAGTTCTGCTTCTTGAATCCAGTTTTAAATGTTTTTATCTCCCGTGACACCAAGTTTTTGCATTTTTAAGTATTTTTTTAATTGGGTACTCCCTCTCTTTTAAATTGTATTTTTATGTCACTATGCCGCCTGGTGTCTTTTGGACCTTCTTGTTTGTTTTTGTACTTTTGTGGTTTTTGAAACAAACCGAATAAAGTATTACTTGACTTGACTTGGTTTAAATAACTTTAAACCTGCAACTTCTCATCCTTCCCCCATACTTACAGAATGGAAGAACCTGGGAAATATCTTGGGTGATAAACTCATCTTCTGGTCCCATCTTTTTCCTGTGAAAATGAAGAACACTCATCCGAAGGTTCTGAATCAGATGTTGTAGCTAATTCTGTGTGTATCAGGCGCATTATGGGCACAATTTTATCTGTCTCTTGCTATGTGAGGCTTGTCCTTTTGCAAGTCCTCCTGGAGTTAGCCTTTTCCTTTCTGGGTGATTCCCTCTGTATGGTTTGTGCATCGCTTCTGAGATCTCTGTGCTCTTCTAGCTACTCCCATGCTGCCTTAAGAGTAAAATGATTTAGTTTCACAGTTTATAGGAACATGTATTTAATGTACATTGCCCAGAGCTCGCATTTGACTCCTTCAGAAATGTATTTTATTATTTTTATTTTTACTTGTGTGGTTTGGAAACCCTTTTATGGTCTGGGATCATAGCAACTTTTGCATAGTGTTGTACCATGTTTAAAGAACTGTGATTTGGTATTCCGGCTGAAGTCCTTCCATTCTTGAAGATCCCAGGAAATAGATTGCTTTGTCTCGTGCTGCCTCTAACATCTTCTATTCTTTCACCCAGGGTTTCAGATAACGTGGTGAGGTCAGATACTATTGTTTACAGTGATTTTACTGAGTCTAACGATTGTGCCCTCATCTTTGCTCACGTTAACTGCGAGTTTCAAGTTTTGGCATAGCAATGCGAAGTCAAGCCCAACCTCGCTAGTATTGTTTTCCAGTACAGGATTCCTGCATGGCCGAGAGTACATCTGTGGAGCCTGTTGAAGGGGCTTGTGCTGTAGCTACATTTTGGGACCCAGGCGAAAATGACCCAGGCGGAAATTACCCAGGCAGGGTCACCTGTAGTGGCATTATGTGTACATTTTCCAATTTTCCCCTGATTGTGAATATGGTTCAGTTTGTCTTTTGCAATGGTGCCTCTAAGGCAGTGCAACAGTTCTTTTGTCTCTTTACAGTGTTTGGCAGCCTATTTTTATCTCTTCTCCCCCCTTGTTATCTTCTTGTAGGGACACACCCTGTTTGAACTTACAAAAGGGGATGGGGTGCCTTTCCGTGAAAGTTCAAGTAATGACCATGTGTGCCAGTTGTGCCTCCTCTTGGCAATCCAATCCTGCACACATTTATTCCCGACCATTTGTGCAGTTGAAAATGTCACAATTAAGTATGTGGTTTACTTCTGCTTACTTGAGATGTGCCCCCTATCCCCAAAAATGCCACCAGGCAGGCTGTCTGGACAATGGTCTATCCTAAGGTGGGTTATGACCATGGGGTGAGTGGTCATTTAGATATGTTCCCTTAGTGTTCTGTGAGTACCATGTGGTCGTGTCAATCTCGCCTGCATCAGAATTGCCCCATCCATGAGGGATGGGGAATTTTCAACAACCATTCCAGTGCTAGTTGTGCTGTCTATGGCAGATTTTGTTGTCTTCTCTTTGGCACTGGAGGCCCTGCAAAATGCATCCTGACATATTGCAGTGGGACTCTGGAGATTGATGGGGTGTCCTGCGATTCATCTTAGGGAGGGATGAATATTATTAGTGAATTGAGCGGGTGATTACCCAGAGGTGTCCTGCAGATAAAGAAAGTAGGATAAGAGTCGAAGTTATGCGTGGGGAAGAGAAGATGGGCCTACAACCACCACCCAGAAAGTACGGATCTCCCTGACCTCAGACATGTGTGCATCTGACATCCTGCCTTGTCAGCCAAGTGACATCACTGCTTCAAGCTGTCTAGTATAGTCTTCCCTGCATCCAGATTAGATTTACGGGTACTGTCTGGTTTCTCCAAGAAGCACTGTCAGGCACCGTAAGGTTTGATCATGATTAGGGCAAGATCGCACAGGGTGTTCACTTACAATACATCTGTCATCTTTGGTGGCCATGCCATGCCCTCTTGCTTGCTGTGTTTCCTAACCTACTTGAGCTAAGGAAACTCTGGTTGGGACAAACATCCTTTTGTGGGTGGAACCTGCATAGATTTACTTATGAAAGATGACATCACCAAGTGGACTTGTATTTAGCTGTATGTTGTAAATAGGATGGTCAGGGAATCTTGTCCCTCGTCGCCACCACATCACTGAACGCCACGGCTTCACTCGTCGCCACCACAACATCACTGAACGCCACGGCTTCACTCGTCGCCACCACAACATCACTGAACGCCACGGCTTCACTCGTCGCCACCACAACATCACTGAACGCCACGGCTTCACTCGTCGCCACCACAACATCACTGAACGCCACGGCTTCACTCGTCGCCACCACAACATCACTGAACGCCACGGCTTCACTCGTCGCCACCACAACATCAATCTGTGCAACCATTCAACAACAACTGGTTCAAATATGTTCTCTCAATGTTTCAAGCTTTATTACAAATGTCACAAAAAGATGTTAATATTTCACTTCTGTTCTTGGATTTTCGTCACAATAAAATACCCTGAACATAATCTTCACAAAAGTTATTTACAAAAGTTTAAGCTATTGCCATTATAAATTACAATCACTTTTATTTAAGTATTAATTATTTAAAAAAATTAAAAGCCATTGTTATAATATCAATACATCCAAGTCACGTAAATACAAAACATGTTGCATTACAAATGCTATAGGTGTCACATTGCGAAAATTATAACTATTGGCATTTTAAATGACAAAGCTATTAATTTAGCTATTTTCAAAACCAACACATAAATAAAAAAAATTGTCATTTACAAGACCAATAGCTCAAACTTTCCTAATGCGAGACCTATTGCATTGCAAATGCTTGTTTGAACTTTCTGTGCAGGCTCTGTCCTAGGACCCTTGTCCCCTTTTTGAACTTTATGTGCAGGCCCTCCATCTTGGTACTTGAACACTGCGCTCCTTGTTCCGGACAACCTTTGTCCCCTTTTGAAAGTCCATTGTCATCTTCGTCCTCTCTTGGTTCTGAGACCACTGTCCAAACTTGTTTCTGGAACCTTTGTTCACTTTGTGGTCTGGGACCTTTGTCCCCTCATGGTTCTGGGACCTGTGTCCCTTCTAGACAGTGTCCAAGCCCTTTGCCACCCTACTTATGCTGGAATCTCAAATACTGCTTTCAATCCATTCATACTGCCGGAGTTTTGTTCTGGTTTTCAAAAGATCTACAGTGTGACCAATTCCTAAATAAGAGAAACAAAACCACTGAAAATATGCTCTAAAAAGTCCACCAGATGGCACTCTTGCGGAAGAAAAAAAGGGGGAAAAAAACTCAAATTGAACTAGTTAGTGCTTTCCTGTAATTCCGAACACTTTGACGTTTGGCCGGTATCTGAGCTCAAAAGGGCATATCATTGCGCATTGTGACTGAAACTGACTCCACAGACTTTTATTAACTTCTAGATCGCTGCCAAATATATCTGATGACCACCAACAGCGTCATCCAGGAAATACTCACTGTTTACGTCTCTCCAAAGTACACAGTTCGTGGCAAGTGCTGAAATTATCTTCCTGTCACTCCGTGGCGATGTGTTCTGGTAACCATGGGCACACCATAGAAACAGAGAATGAGGACTCAAATGTCTTCCTGACTTCGTGACTTAACACGTCGCGTGATGACGTTACACGCAATGATGTCACAGACTAGAAGCACCTCATTTCCTCACCAGCTTGGCGCAGGGACATGCTACAACGTGCAGACGCCAGACGTTCAATACCTATGAAAAGGAACGTTCTGTCACTCCGCAAGGACTCCTGAAAGATCTACGACTTCATCATTATAAATTGTGCCATGGTGAAAAACAGATCAGCACGGAGGCAGACATACAGTATTCACAGGCAAACGGAAATTTCACCACACAACTGACTCACGGTAGAAGAACATGAATACTGTTTCTTCTTTTCCTTTCCCCGTATATGTCTGTAATTGGCTCGTTTTTGGCAGCATATGTCCGTTTTTCCATGCAGATCTCTCGTTTTTGGCAGTATGTGTGACCAATTTCCAAGTGATTGTAACGTTTTATGGCAGCAGCTGAGGCTTGAACATTAAAATTACTTCACTTAAATACATTCCATTTCACGTATATAAAGCTTCATTTGAAACATTGCAGGCAGTAGAGGAGGAATTCTATGAACCAAATTCTTAAAGTTACTGGTTTCTTTTAATTCATAAGAAGGGTTTCAACGCATTAAGTTCTTTTTTTTCTTCTTCTTACTTTAAGCTGCAACAGGTAAAAATGTAGCTTTGTTTTGCTTTTGCTGCCACTTGAAACTAGTTACTTATCAATTTAATGCACTTCAAATACTTGTAGCTGTTTTATACATTCACAGCGCTTTAAGGATTACTGGTTACTTGACAGCTTAGTTTCTCTATGCCTTACTTGGTATTGTTTCCTTTGACTTTTCCCTCATCCATCTGGTTTCAATCTTCCTTTGATTGTTATTGGCAGCAAATAGATGTTGTGGGTTCTTTTGCGAGGTGTAGCTCAGGCTGTGTTTGATGGTTCTTCTCTGGTCAGCAGAAAACGTCGCCAAAATGTTGTAAATAGGATGGTGATAGATGGCAGGATACTTCTAGTTGATTACATGTAGATGTATTGTAGGACACAGCTGAGTACAAAACCTCGCCAGCTGACCAGACCATCAACTGACAATCATAGAACACCCTGGTACAAGTTAAAACACTCACAGGTATTCTGGGAGACTAAGGAGGTAGGAACACTAAGGAAGGGCTAAAGACTACTGTCGGCCATATTACAAGAACAATCAATATACAACACTGTAGAGGAAGTTAAGCATGCCTTTTTGCTGTATAAAGGTGTGCGTCAGCTTATCTAAAATGTTCCCTTTGGCCTGTGAGAAATATGGGCGGGGTGCCCTGTTTGCTTCCTATGCACTTAATGAGTTTAGTTATTTTTGCTTGTTGTATGCCTTGCAGCAGAATGTGGCAAAGAAAATGCATCATATTGAGTTAATAGTTGAACCTTGTTGTGAAAGGTTGGGTCTAATTGTGACGCAAGAAAGTCCTTAGGAAGGAGTCCTGAAAATAACCGTTTTTCTCAGTTTATATGAATGTTACATATTTTGGTGCCACACTTTCTTTTCCTTTTATTTAGACTTTAATTCACTACAAAGTCCTAATTTTTCCAATGAAAATTTACCACCATAAACCTGCTCTCTGAATTGGTGACACTCATGAGCACTATTCCTGCCACAGATATTCCCCGCTGAAGTAATTTAGACAAATAACTAAGGCTTTGATCAAGATACAGACAAATGGCTGCCCCGTGGTACAGCTAGCATTGGAAAAAAGCAAAGCTGTAGTTTGCTATCTAGACACATTTGCCAAGCTCACAGACCTGTAAATAAAACCACTTCAGCAGCTGAGCAGTCTTATTTTTATCTCTTTGGGGAACGCCTATTAGTAGAGCAAAATGGACCGTATAAGATTATTCTTAGGCTTTATCAGCACCATTGTGACACCTATATCTCACATTGGGATATTTTGATATAGAATTTCTGAAACTTGCCCATTAATTTAGATTTCCACCCCAAAAACATTAATTCCCCTCGGCAGTCCTTTCAAATGCATTGACCTTATTTAAGTCTTCAGTCCATCAGCCTACCTATGTGAATGATGCCATTACTGGAAGGAAGACCACTTAAATGGCAGCATCCTCAAATTACAGCATGTTTTACTGCAACAAAGATTCTTCACATGGACCCTTCATAGTATAAAGACCAATTTAACGTGCTCCATATTTGATAAACTTCTCAAAGTTGGCAGCGATTTACATTACGTACCCCATCATCTCTCAGAATTTCCTCTGCGCCATCAGGGTAGATTTTGACAAAGGTCAATTTCTGATAGTTACTAACTCATCTAAAATGGCTCCTGTTTGAAGCAAGGATCCACTTGAAGATAGCCTGCATGACACACAAAGCCATTCACCATAACACTTCAGTCTACTTGGCCGATAAACTGAACCCGGCTGGGGGTAGTCTTTCCATAAAAAGCGCAAACTCCCTTTTGTTGGAACCACAGAAGCTCAGCAAAAAAAGTACAATCCCTCCCAAGAATATGGCAGGCACTACAACCTGTAGTGCACTCCTCGACTATCTCTTTAAAAAAAAAAGTTAAAATACTTCTGCTGAACGAATTTCTTCAATAGGAGCCCGGAGGTATCTCAGCTTGACTATTTTCATGTGACGCCTCGGGATCTTGAATCTGCAAGATCAATTGTTACATTGTATCTGTATTGCTGCTTGCTTATTCCTTATTGCTTTTTTTCTCTGTATGTTTGGCTTGTCTGCTATTTGTACTGTGCTCTGATACCCGGATTGGGTCATGTTTGCGCTATACTCCTCAAACAAATAAATATGGTTTGTGATGAGAGCTTTTTTCTGATTGGTTTACTAGGCTCACTGGCATTTACTAGGGTGAAGCATGTGATTCTCTCAATTCTGACTTCTCTGTACAGATTGTAGAAGAATGGCACTAGTTTTCGTAACTACGCGATTCAGCCACTAAACGATGTAGTCTAGGAATATGGAAATAGTGCTCCAGTACACAAGGCTCTTTTCTAGGAAGGACATTAATGTCCTGATATTTTCACTCTGCAAAAATGAACTGCTATTGTTGGAAGACTTCTGAAGATGATTTGCTCATGCAATACCCTTGGACTTACTTCCACACCTATTTCCCCATGACAGTTAAGTGAGTTTCACCCATTGGCTTCCTGGCTGCAGTATAAATGAATGAATGGGTTTGTTTGCTCTCCAGCTGTTATTTATCTTCACCTCACTTGTTTGATTTTTGATTAACCCTCCTAGGTCCAGATTTTCTAAAGTAGGACATGCAAAAAGTGGTTGCAATGTGCACACCAACGTTTTGTGAACAGACCTATGTACTAACAGTTCGGATCTCAAATACAGAATCATAGTGGGTCCCATTTCGACCTACTGCATGAATGTTAATCAGTTAAGTCAAAAATTGCAACCTACTATAATTTGCTGCCATCACAGGGATGGTGGCTTACTGGGGTTAGTAGAACGATATCTAAGTGTTTTTAAATTAAGAAATCATTTTGTCAATTTTTTTTTATTAAATTCAATTCAAGAATTCTTTATTTCGGCAGGCATGACCATAAAAGCACAAGTAAAAAGTATGTCTCAGTTCATACATTTAAATTTCCGAAGGTAAAGTGCACGTGCAATATATTATCAAAGAATTCCGAATAAATACACATTTCTGAAATTTAATAAGGGTGGTACCAATTTGTAATCACAAAAATGGGGTGAAATGATCGAATTAGGCTTAACCTAATTTTAAAATGGCTAGGCGTACACACCACATAGAGAATAAATATTGAGAGACTGAAATCACAATAGGCATACTAGTATCATATTTTAGTATCCTATAGGCCTCCTGTGAGAAAGTGCCATCTTTCTTGCATGGTATGCCCCCACTTTTAGCTGAATTGCTGATGTGCTTTGACTGAGAGTGCCCTGGGTTCCTGCCAATCAGGTGCCCAGGGCCTATGTTCCTTCCCTAAAACTGTGTTGAAACTAAAACCCAATTGGCATCTCTGGCCACATGTCAGCCCCTGGTAAATGGTACCCTAGGTACCCAGGGCTTTGTGACCAGAGAAGACCCCTAAGGGCTGCTGCACTTAAAGTGCCACCCTTAGGGGCCCTGCACCCTGACACACACACACACTGCCTTTGCAGGCTGAGTGTCCTGGTGCAGAACTAAAAAAAAGTCGTCATGGCACACATCCCTGTGTGCCATGCCCACAAACCCACTGCCCTGGCATACATCAGTCACCCCTCTAGCTGGGTGCCTTATGCCAGTGGTGTGGGCACAGGTGCATGGGCCTTGTGCCCCTACAGTACCCAGGGCCATTAATGGGCACTGTACGTGCAGTGATGCCATTAAGAGTATATGGTGCTGGGGGAGGTTGTCATTGCGAACTCCACAGCACCATAATGGCTACACTGAAGCACAACTCTGGGCTCCGGTCATCTTGAGGATGGGGAGCCCTGTCCAATCAGGGATAGGCTCCTGCAAGAAGATCAAGAAACGAGAAGACCTGCCGTGTAGCTGCTAACAAGAGGACGACACCAATTGACTTGGCCCCAGCCCTACCGGCCTGTTGATCCTTGAACCTGCTCCTGCGAAACTCCGGTGCCTTCAGTGGTCAGCAACCTCAAGAACCCCGGAGGACCTGACTGCCTTGAGACTCTACCAAGACTTGAACTCCCACGAGCAATGGCTCTGCTCAAAAAGTAACACCCCTGGCGCCAGCCAGGAACCGCGAATCCAGCACACTCTGCACCCGCCGAGCCCGGCCTGTGCTTGAGTGGACAAAGACCCTGAGGACATCCCCCCAGGCGATTGTGACCTGCAATCCAGCGCCCAAGGACCCTCCTCGACGACCCAGACGACGCCTGCAGCCTCACAACAAGGGACCCCTCCTACCCGGACCAGCATAGGGTAAGATTTCCCGACTTCAAAAGACACCCCGGTGCCCAACTCCTGGGTGCCTACCTATCCTCCAAGATCCTAACTTACTCCTCGAAGTGTTGGTCGCTCCTAAAGAATCTCAGTCCCTGAGCCTGCAGCCTTTGTTCAACTTTCAAGTCTCCCATTGAATAACAATGAGCGCCCAACAGCTCTAAAGCACCCTGCACCCAGCTGCCAGACTTCCCCTGGGAGTGCAACCTTTGTCCTAATCTACTTCCCCGTTTGCCCTTAGCAAGTGACCAGGAGCTCAGCTCCCACAGCCGCGTGGCCTGCTTGCCAGCTGCCACCAACCAAAGGCCCCCTGCCGCCCATAGGCTAACATTGGGCCTAACTACCTCTGCACCCGGCTGCCCCAATGCCGCTGAGGGTATACCAACTGTACGTACCTGAACCTGGGAGACCCCCGAGTCTATGCTCAGAACCTTAACTCTGCCAGTCGAGTACTTACCCAAAAAAGCCTATAACTCACTTTTCTTCCATAGGGTAACATTGACTGGATTCACTTAGAAAATCTTCTAAGTGTGGAGTTTTGAAACTTTAAAATATCAATCTAAAATCAGCCGAACAACGAATTCCGATTTACTCACCTGTTATCAGGAGAGATCCCAGTGCTGGATCTTGGTGCCCAGCACTGACCCTGAAAAGTAATTCTAACCGTACTTGTCAGTAACTTGAATTTCCTTCCATAGGATAACATTGCCTGCTTTTTGGTGAAAAAGTTTCTAAGTGTCAATTTTTGGAACTTACAAATATTGGTTAAAAATCGCCTGTATGGCATAAACTAATTCTTTCAATTGTTCACAGGAGGTGCACCAGTGCTGGATCCAGGATCAAACACTGAGTAAGAAAAAGTTACGATAACACTACTTACCTGCTAAGTAAATTTCCTCACATAGGATAACATTGGTGATTCTATGTGAAAGTGTAAACTTTCAAAATACAATAATATTCCTTAAAAATCACTACTGTAACCAAAACGCTTTTACCCAACTGTTTACAGGAGATGTCCCAGGACTGAATCTAGGATACAGTCCTATGGTTAGAAAAGTAACCCATAAAGTAATTAATTACATTTAACTAGAAATTCTCATTGAGCTCAATGTTGCATTGTTTGAAATTGTGTTGCCTCTTGCAACAACTGTAACTACTGTACTTAAAAAGTCTATTGCGTATTTGGAAAGTGTTTAACTAAAGTAACTCATTCTGAAAAAGTATATTTTGACGCCACTTTGGTTCTAAAAATAAAACCACTATATATTTTTATACAAATAATTGGCCTAGAGTTCAGTTCTTGAGTGTGTGAGACCATTTGTTGACTGAGTGTGTACAGCAAATGCTTTGCACTGTCCTCTGATACTGCCTTACTGCTCTACCATGCTACCACTTTAGAGAGTAAGGTTATATCTAACTTTAGCCTCTGCCAAACGTCTGGGGACTGTGGACTCAGTACCCTACTTTGGTTCAGTATATACAGAGCCACTTTCTTACACCTCCGCAAAGTGATTTGTTCTGAGGTTTCTACTTATCTCTAGTAACCATCTGTGTCTAGCCTTCTTGTATGCCAGGCAAAAAAATAGTATATGTTCTGTCTCCGAAATGTTATTGCAGACTGGACAACCCTGAGTCAGAGTGCCTCCCTCCCCAGTTGTTTATAAAGGCATAAAGTGGCAGTGCTCTGTGCCTAAATTGTAGATAAAGCTTTATGGCTAGGGGAAGCTGGATGACATCCAGAGCAGGTTCCAGCCTATATTGCTCTTTAACCTCTAGGAAGCATGCAGTCAATATGCCAGTCGCGGGGTTCCTCTTTATCTGATTAAGTATAAATTCCCTAAAGATCCACAGGGTCTTTCTGGATATTGACATGCAGCTTCCTTCAGCGTTAACCCATAGGTCGCCCATCCCCATAGCTTCTAAAGAGTTTTTGATATATGCCAGCCATGGGATTTTACTAGCTCCCTGTAAATCTAACACATCCTTTCAGCTCTTCTCTAAAAGCTACTAATTCTGGGGTACTCCAAAGACGTCACCAATGTAGGAGGGGTCAGAGGGCAAGTTCCTCTGCAATTGGGCCGACCCGAGATCCATTTGAAGTGGCGTAAGTAGTGTACTTGTGGGGAGACCTAAGAGTTGCCTAGCAGAGGAATTCTCATTCTTGGATGGGGATCGGATGGCCGATGGCCCCAAATTTCTGTCCAGTACAAGGCCACCCCCTTTTTTGGTGTTCATAAATTTCCATCACCGGTCCAACCATTTTATGGGTACACTTCCTGAGCATCTTTGCTAACCGCCCCATCCCCCCTCCTCCCCGTTCCTGTCCCAACTTTGGGCTAGCCTTCTTTATTTGTGCACTCCATTTTCTCAGTAAGTGTTAATCCTAAATATTCAAAGATGGTCAC
Organism: Lissotriton vulgaris; assembly: GCF_964263255.1. Taxonomy (NCBI): domain Eukaryota; kingdom Metazoa; phylum Chordata; class Amphibia; order Caudata; family Salamandridae; genus Lissotriton; species Lissotriton vulgaris. The sequence goes on from NW_028255824.1 coordinate 727,454, forward strand.
TTTCTCTAGTGGTTTCCCATCTCTCTCTAAACCTGAACTCTTGCAGAATGAATGAAAGATATCTAGGGCCCTCTGTATTCCCATAGGGGACTTAGATAGTAAGAGGGTATCGTCAGCGAACATCAAGGCGTGAACCTTGAGGTTCGTCAACGTAGGAGCACTTGTGTCACTCCCAGCGATCAGTGTCTCCACTAGGCCGTTAATAAATGAGCAGAAAAGGGTCAGGGCCACGCACCCTTGTCGTACCCATCTATTTATGGAAATGGGGTCAGTGAGCTCGCCATTTTTCCCGTACCTTATTTGGGTATAATTACATTCATGGAGCTGTTTCAAATGATGGTAGATAAGGGGCGGGGCATTTCTAGTAAAATGGACCACAGTTTGTTCCTGTGGACCAGGTCAGATGCCGATTATAGGTCCACAAAGATCAAATAATTTTTATTAAATGCAGCCCATTCTCCTTGAAGGAAAACTAGATGCATTAAAAAAAATACATTTAAAAGTAAGTTTCACTATTTTTTTTCCTCTTAGGAGTAGGGAAGCAGTGGTCCCAAGGAGCACTGCTAACTCCTAATAAAATGTTTTGTCAACATCCACAAATGAGAACTGGTATCTTATGCACCCTTCCTGTTTGCGAGTGGGGTACCACTACCATTGTGTTGTCGGTGAAAAATCTAGTTTCTTCTTTTTTTTTTTTTTTTTTTTTTTTTTTTTTTTGGAAACAGATTTTGATAGATTGCACATATGTGGCAGCATCCTGCATCCTGGGGAAGGGCTGCAGATCAATTACACAGCATCAGATTAATTGCAATCTTAAACATCATTTTGATTCAACTAATACCATCAAAACCTACCAGTTCTACATCCCCCCCCACCCCTTATCCTGCCCCGCCCCCCAATTCCCTCCACCCAGATCCCACCCTCCCCAGCCGCACGAAAGCATCTCATATTTTGTAAGCCATGCTCTAGACTGACAGTGTACAAACACCTTCCCTCCTGGTCCTTTTACGCCATTACCGGGCCCTCTTCCTGGTCCACCGTAATTTCCAACCACAGGCCCGTTAATTTGCCCAACGCTGCCATATCCTGTAATGTTTCCTTGGGCAGCCTCGGGCCTCAAAGATTGGCCGCTCCAACCCCATACAGAAGTCCAGCCCTTTCTTCCACACCAGCACAGAGGGAGCCCAGGGGTCTTTCCTTGCTTTAGCTATATCTCTCTTGGCTATGGTTAAGCCTAGCAGCAGTAGATGCCTTTTAAATGCGTTGCCTCCCACCCCTTCCATCACATGCAGGAAACCTAGTCGTGGAGTACAGGGGAGCTCCCATCCCAAGACCTCAGACATACAGTCCCAGACCTCTTTCCAGAATCTAATTAGGGAGCCACAGCCCCACACTGTGTGAATCAACGTCCCTACTTCCCGTCCACAGCGGAGACAATCTGGGGACGTAATCTGGCCTGCCCTCCACAGTCTCTCCCTTGTAAAGTAGACCCTATAAGTATTTGAATTGAATGAGTCTCAAGCGTATTGCTATAGCCGCACCTCTAGGGGCCTCAAGTGCCTCCCACCAATCTTCTTCCTCCAGCGTCCCCACATCCCCCTCCCAGGTCTCCCTAAGTTTCTGCAATGATGTGGAGCAGTGTATAACTAAGGTCTGATATATTCGAGATATCTTTTTCTCTCCTAGGTCACCCATAAAGACCTTGGCCTCCAGAGGGCTAAATTCGGGCATGGAATCAAGACCCTCCAGGCTCGGGGCAATGGCGTGTCGGAACTGCAAGTACCTAAAGAACTGGGACTGGGGCATACAATACTCCTTGCGCATCTCCTGGAAGGACCTGAGGGCTGTCCCTGACATTACATCTCCCAGCCTGGAGATTCCTTTATTGTCCCAGCCTCGAAAGCCCTGAAGGGACGCCAGCGCAGGTAGGCGTCCATTGTGCCATAAGGGAGTCTCTTCAGTTAGCTTGCCCCACCATCCCATACGACGTAGGGCTTGCCTCCAGAGTTGGAAAACCACCTGGGTGACCGGCGGCAGCCTCCTCCGCAGTCGCGCCGAGTAGAGGACTGTGTGTAGAGTATTAGACCCCATAAGACATCTCTCCAGGGCATACCCAGAGTCCCCCCCCTGTCCCCATACCACCATTCATTCAGGACTAGGAGATGGGAGGCTTGATAATAGGATTGGATGTCGGTCGGAGGTCGCCAGGCAAACACAGTATGTGGGCAGAGAACATGTGCGCAGCGCCACTCGCACTGCCCCTCCCGCCCAAAGGAATTGCCCTAACGCCGAGTCGACCTGTCGGAACCAGTGAAGCTGAATCGGAAAGGGGTGGTTCTGTAGTTGGTATAAAAGTCTCGGAAGGGCCACCATCTTAAAGATGGCTGATCGACTGTAGATAGTGAGGGGCATGCGATACCACGTCTTCATCTCTGTCCGAACCCGGTCCCAGATTGGCACTAGGTTCCGTTGCCAAGAGACCGTAGGGACGTCTGTTATGAACACTCCCAAATACTGGAGTCCCCCCACCGCCACCCGCAGCGTGGATGCCCAGTCCCCAACTCCCGAGCGCTCTCCCAGCACCCAAAGGGTTGATTTGCGCAGGTTCATGTAGAGCCCGGAGACCTCCCCAAAGATCTGCATAATCTCTTAAGACGCGGTCCGGATCTATTTAGATTCGTAAGGAAGAACAGGACATCATCAGTGTATAGCGCCAGTCTATCCGACAGCCTGGTCTCCCATTCGAAGCCACGCAGTTGCGCATCTATGCGCACCCACGCCGCCAGCTGCTCCATGGCAAGGGCAAACAGGTACGGTGAGAGGGGGCAGCCCTGTCTCTTACCACGGCCAACATAAAATGCAGATGACATGGCCCCCGCCACCCTAACCGAGGCCGTTAAGTCTGTGTAGAGAAGTTTCAGATATGACAGGAAATGTGGCCCAAAATTTAGTCGGGGCAGAAGCGCGAACAGGTAAACCCAACTCAGGAAGTCAAATGCCCTGTCTATGTCCGCTAAGAGGAGTGCTGCTTGCTACCCGATATCCCTAATCGCTGCCACCGCCACATGGGCCGGTCTGATATTATGTCTAGTCACCCTGTGGGGCATAAATCCGGCCTGATCTGGGTGGACAAGTTCCGCAATATAGGGCAGGAGACGGTTGGCCAGCGCCTTAGCCAATATCTTAGCATCCACGTTAAGGAGAGATATTAGTAGAAATGATGCATGTTGATCAGGGGGCCTGCCCGGCTTGTGGAACACCACCACCTCCGCGTGCCTCCAGTCCGCAGACGGCTACCCCCCTCCCGAGCCTCTTCTAACGCCGCCCTATAGTGTGCTCCCAGCTGTAAGTGATATTTCTTTAAAAAATTCACTTGGGAACCCATTAGGTCCGGGAGCCTTCCCGGTGTTGAGCTCCCCCAGGGCCCGACCCAGCTCCTCCTCCGTCAGTGGGAGCTCTAGGCCATCCCGCACCTCCTCCGACACAGCACAAGGAGGCAGATCCACAAGAAATGTATCCACTGTGCCCGCAGGGAGGCACTCCTTAGTGGCATAGTATGTTGCAAAACTTTCTGCCAACTCCTTAGGGTCCATGATCGGGGCCAAATCCGCATCTTGGATCCCCGGTAGGGTCCGTGCCTGGAACGTATTCTGGCACAGCCGGTGTAGCATAGTCCCGGATTTGTCCCCCCATTGATATATCCTGCTGCGCGTCGCCAGCCACACCTGTCGCGCGTCATCAAGAAGTAGTGACGCATAAGACTGCTGTGACAAGAGGAGCTGCCCCACCACATGACTCACCATTTACGCTACAGCGTCTCTCCAGAGCCTCTGTCAGCCGCGACCCTCACTAACTCTGCTCTGCGCTTCCTCCGGGCAGCCGCACACCAAGCAGTGTCCACACCACGAAGCGTGGGTTTCAGAGCCTCCCACACCATCCCAGCATCCGTGGCCGACCCCACATTTTCAACCAGATAATGCGCTATAGCTCCCCCCATATGTATCCTATACTCCTCATGCTGAAGGTGCCATGTGGAGAGGCGCCATCGGAAGGGCTGCCGCTCCCTGTCCAAAAGCAGATCTATCGTAACCAGGGAGTGATCCTACAGCCCACACGACAGTATAGCCGCATACTCCACTCTTCCAATGACTGGTCGAGGGACAAAAATATAGTCTAATCTGGAGAAGGATTTGTGGACCGCTGATAGGAATGTATATTCCCGACTATGTGCATGCAAATAATGCCACGTGTCCACCATAATTTGGTGGACGTTCCAGCTACCTGGCCACCCCCAGGTCGACCTCTATCCAAACGGATGTCAATGACATCATTCTAGTCCCCCCCCCCCCCCCCCCTCCCCCCGCCCCTATCACCGCTAGTGCGTCAGGAATGTCCGCCCATACTGCAAACAATTTCTCCACCAGTGACCACTGTAGTGGGGGTGGGGCATACACACTCCCCAGCACCAGGGATTCCAAAGTCCGCCCTCCTACACCCCTGAACCCCCCCCCCACCCCCCACCCCACCGCCTCAACTCAAACAGTCGGAAGCGCCGTACACCACGTGACCGAACGGCCCCTTCTCAACACCATGAGTACACAACCAAGTCACCTGCAGCCCCCTATGTACTGTAAAGGCACCTTAGCATCAAAGTTCCTCTGCCTGCAGGTCGATAGTTCAAGGATCAGGTACTGGAGGTTCGAGGGCGACCCCCTTCCCCTCCACAGCTCTGCTTTAAAGGACTGCCTCTGCTGTTGCACCAGTCTTGTATAGTCAGGGAAAATCATGATCTTCTGATTTTCATATAGGAGGGGATCCTTCGCCCTTGCCTGCTGTAGGATAGTATCCGGGTCGTGGTAGTTCAATAGCTTAGCTATCACCGGCCGAGGACGGGCCCCCACCGGTGGCTTTTGCACGAGAGCCCTATGTGCTCGCTCTATCACGAAACATCGTGAGAGGGAGTCCGGAGGGAGCCAGTTCTCCAGCCACTGGGCCAGGAAATTCTCCATGTTGCCTTTCTCGCAGCCTTCTGGGAATCCAACGAAGCGCAGGTTATTTCGCCGGGCCCGCCCTACCGCATCCACCGCTTGGAGCGCTAGGCCTTTCTGTACACTCTGCATGCTGGCAACTTTGCGCTTCAGGGCCTTCCACATCGTCTTTCACTCCCGAGATTCTGGTTTCTGCCTCCGTAATGCTGGCCACAGCGTTGCATAGATCCTGACGCAGCAAGGTTACATCCGCACCTACGGCCCCTATTTTCGCGTCCAGCATGTCTCTAGATTGAGTCATAGCTGCCATCAGCGCCGCATTGTCCGGCCAAGTATCTTGATGGCCACCCGTGGCTCCGGCGCCTCCACTGTGCCCGGTGAACTTGTCAATAGGCCCATGTTTTGCCGACCCTCCACCACTCCCGCCATTGCCAAAGGTAGACTGGGACACTCACAAGGGGCCAGCTACCGTGTGTACCAGTGAACCGTCTCTGGGACCGCCAGTCAATGAGGGATGCCCAGTCCTTGTGCCCCCTCAAGACCAGCGCCAGTCCGTCTGGCTAGGCGGCAGGATCTATGCTCAACGCCCACTCCGCCGGATGTACAGTAAGGAGGGCAGCCCCAGCTCCTTCCAGGCCACTCACAACTTGCACCAGCCAAGTGCACCTGGCCACCAGCTACGGCTCACAATCTCACTCCTCCGCCGGTGCTCCCATCCATCCCGTGGCCCCGGCACCAGGAAGGCGACACATGTCCTGCCAGTCTCGGCGTGCTCCCAGGTGACCTTCCTCCACTGCTGCGCACAGGGCTGTGCTGGACCCCACTCCAGGCCGGGCACACTCCTGCAGCTCTTCAGCTGCGTCCACTGAAGGCCGACCTGCCTCCCCGAACACCAGACGAACAGTCACACTACGGTAACCGCCACCTCGGGCGGCGCTAAAATCCAGCTCCCGGCTCCGCCACAGGTCTCCAGGCCTCACCCTTCGAAGGTCCCAGCTCAGCCACGAGGAGAGGATCGGGCCACAACAGCGGCTGTCTGCTCCCAGTAGTAGTCCCTCTGAGGCTGCAGATGCCGCGCGGGGAGTTTAAGAGGCACCCATACCTCCGGCCCTCACTCAGCCTTTCAAGTCGCCACCAGCACGCCGGGCCCGGTGGGTCACGAAACTCGAGGCCCCGGCTTCTCCACCCCAGACCAGGCCGCGGAACGCCGCTCCTCCTCCCTCCGACTCCGGGCACCGCAGCGCTCCGCAAACGTCACCGGAGCGCAGCAGCTCGAACTAGCGCACAGTGTCTTTTCTCCAGGCAGCAGGGCGTATCAGGGGAACAGGATATTAGGCGGATAATTCACGGGCAGGACGGAGCTCTACTAGGCTGCGTCTGCCATGTTGGCCCGCGTAGCCACGCCCCCCCCAAAAATCTAGTGTTAAGGGTTTCTTTTTTTTTCGTTTGTGAGCACAAAGCAGCATGATTTCCTATTTGTATTAATGTTTTTTTAACGGGAAAATACAGAAAGTTCGTCAACCTTTAGAAGTTTTTATGCGCTTTTATACACGCTAGATACATATCCGTATAGATTGACATCTTGGTTAGTTAAAGAGGTAAGAGTTCTTTAAAGAAATTCAGGTGTGCATATGCATTTGTATTAAATACTTACCTTTTGTATTGACAAATTGTATAATTGTGCTCTTACATGGCTGAAACACGATAGTCTCTTTAATTAGATAAAGAAATGTACATCAGTTACAAATTAAATTTTTTAACAAAATATAAATACAGAGGTGTTTGACTTAAATCATGTTGAGTTGTAAGGCTCTCCATTGGTTCATGTCCAAGTTTAGATGCACGCAATTCTGACATTAATTACCTTTTTAGGAAACAAACCCTGAATCTGGAGGGGACTTCCGAATGTTCAGTATTGTCTAATGGTACTTGTTTGGGGAAGAGACAGTCTGAGTAATTTAAATAGTTCCATGGTCTTGGTAGAGTTTTATATATTTATTTTAAAGCTTTCATTTCCTTTCACCCAGTCTTCCATTTATTACAAAGTCCTTACGTTTTCAATTGAAAATATTCCGAGGTATGCTACAAAAGTGCTCACTCAAATGGTGATATTATCAAACTGTGTTTCTGCAACAGAAGAGCGTCACAGAAGTAATTCAAACAAGAATTAAAGACTTTGGCCTAGCTACAACCCTATTAAAGTATAAAGGGCATTACATCCAAAAAGGCTTGCACATTGATACAGCTAAGAGTCACAAAAGCATACACACAGTGGAATATGTGGATTTTTTTGTCTATGCATTTGTCTATGATTAATCTGTATCCCTTGTTTGGCTCTATGTTGAACATGTTATGCACCATTATCTTACAGGTACCCGTGTTGAGGCCTATGGATCTAATGGTTGAAGCGAGCCCACGAAGAATATTTGCTAATGCTCACACGTATCACATCAACTCTATATCTGTCAATAGCGACTATGAAACATATCTGTCTGCAGATGACTTGCGGATTAATCTGTGGCATTTAGAGATTACCGATAGAAGTTTTAGTATCCTTTTCAGTGAAATAACCAAGAATTTTAAATCGCCAGCATGTATATATTACTCTGTAAAATGATTTACTTTGTTTCTGTTCAATTTCAGTATTTCAGTGCTTTTCCGGAATTACATAGGCCTACTGAATAATCACAACAAAGTCTCCCACTTGCAAAGTAGTGTATGAGTAGTGAAACTGATGAGTTAAAATGTTCAAATTGTGCATACTATGCAATTGGCATAGTCTAAAGATAAAGGAAATTCAGCTCATGCACATTTATCTAAATATACGTAAGTTTGGTCTAGGGTTTGTGCCACTAGGGCAAAATGTTGTGTGTAACTGATAAAGGAACAAAGAGGATTTTTTTTACATGGGTTTGGTCACATTGTGATTCTATATTCTTAGTTTACCATAGGTAAAATCCAGATGTACTAATACATCTAGAACCAATTGCTAAAGAAATAGCTGTCCACATTGGATGGCTTATTAGTACAATCACTTGCAAACAAAGAGTACAATTTTATAGTTTTCTTTGCATTTTAATGAGCTTTAATGCATCCTTTCTCATTTCAGGTGACCGAATGACCGGTTTAACTGCTGTTTCTCCTTATTGCAATTTACTATTGATCGTCTTGAATTCCTGTATCCTCACTTGTTAATAGAAAAAAGGTTCAGTGGCATCTATGGCTTTAGATACACATGTTCTGCATACTCCTGCCATGTAGTGTTGTATTTGGATTTGAACAAGTAGTTTTTCTTCTAAGAAGATTTTTTAGTCACAAGATCGAGTGTCATTCTCGGTGATACTTCGCAACGGCATTGACTTCTTTATTAGATTTTCTCTCCGCTGTCTGTATCAGACCTGTGACTAGCCTCCGTGTTTAACTCCGTTCAGTGTGCGTCTTCGGTACTATTCTCTCTTAGATGGTATAGTTTGTCTCAATAGTGCTTTTCATCGTTGTGCCGTCAAAACTTCAGTTCACGCACCGACCCGTCGCCCTTCGGTGCGCTGCCCATCTCGGGCCTTCCCTCTCACTTGCAGTCGGAGCTGAACATTAGTTCCTGATGGAACAAACACCTTTTCGATTTTGCCCGCAGTGCCATTCCAAATATCGACATTAAGTGTGCAACTTTTGCCTCTCACCCGATCGCCATGAGACAGACTGTGACGCCTGCAAGTCTTTCCGTTCGAAAAGACTCTCCAGGATGAAACGACTTGTCGGTTGGAGATGTCTTGTCGAAGTAAAGACGACGCATGATATTTTCGTGGCCAAGCACGCCCTAAGAACATGCTGCTGAGGTAGAACAAGAGGTTTTCTCCTTTAAAAAAAATTCCGACGTGGAGGCGCAGTTAGAGTACACCCTGCCTCCTAGGCAGCGTATGAGTACTATTACCCCAGACCCTGGTCCAAAACCCAATCAGCCTTTAACATTTTCACCCTTCCCAATACTAGAGGTTGTGGTACCGCGATATGAGCATTGTCAGATCCGAAAAGACACTGGATGCCCCACCCCCTGGGACCTGAACTGAAAATTTCCACTAAAGTTAGGTCCTTGTGTTGACCCCCTCTCATCAAGCGCAGACTTTTGTCTCCACCCAATCTTCGGAACAGACTCGCCCGCTGACCACAGCTACCTCGGTGCTGAGCAAAAAAAACTCCTCAGTTCCAAAAACCTCTATTTCAAAATCGACAAAGACCAAAACCTCAAAGCATTCCTCAGTTCCCATGTCTCCGGTCTAGCCTATCCTTGAAACAATGGACGTTAGACAGTGAAAATACCAGATTCAAGAAGGCACTGAGCGAGTAATGGCCTCTTCTCCACCAAAGAGACAATTAACTTTTGAGGATGCATTGAACGCTCCTGTTCCTCTTAAATACAGGTCAAAGGACAAGGCTACCAGCCCTACTCATTCTCCACCTCCACTGCCTTTCGCATCACCTCCACTGTCCCCTCCTTCTCCTACATCTCCACATCACCACCCTTTTGATGTTAGACCTGCAGGGTCATCTAGGTCAAACAATGGGTGAATGGAAGAGCTGTTAGGGGATCCAGACCCATGAGACACATAAGATACAGAATCTATAACACCCAATGATCCAGATCTTTATTCAGCCCGCCCCTCCCCTCGTTAAGAAGCTAGTGCTTATTAACAGGTCATTGCTAGAACACCAACTTCCCATGAGGTTGAGCTGCACAAGGAGTCTGATAGCCTCTCACCCACTCACAAAGATGCACATTGCCAATGCTACCTGGTATGCTGCGGCACGCTGATGACACCTTAAAAGAATATATACGTGCCAGGGTTATTGCCCCACGGGTAGATAAGAAATTTAAAGTGGCTCCATCAGACCCCCTCTTCATACTCAGTCAGGTACCACCAGAGTCCATAGTTGCCACTACTGCTCATAAGAGCTATTAGCCAGGCAACTGGGGATTCGCCACCTCCTGAGAAAGAGGAAACATATTGACGCAGCTGGGAAAAGAGTAGCAGCGCAGGCAGCTAACCACTGGCGCATTGCCAGTTCCCATGCCCTTTGAGCACGTTATGATAGGGCCCAGTGGGATGAGATGAAGGAACTACTACAGTATCTCCCTGTGGATCATCGTCGAAGAGGGCAAAAAATTGTTACAAAAGGTCAAGCAATCATCAAAAATTCCATTAGGTGTCCCTTAGATTCAGCAGATACAGCCGATAGATATCAATACCAACAAGCTGCTTAGGAGACTGTAACGAGGGGGACCCGGACCCGCCAGGCTTACCTGTGTCCCCTCTCTTTACACAGCACACCGAGACCTGGAAGACACCGGACGCCGCGTACAAACATGGTCCAGAAGCAACAACGGAACCTTGTTTCTTTAATTGGGCGGAACAGGACCCGGACCACACCCTCTCGTCCGAGGTAAAACCCAGCCCAGAGAACCAGCAGGTGTGTTTTACACCCGGAGGTGATTGGAGTGAGGACGGAGCGGACTGGGAGTACGGAGCAAGCGAGGAAGACTGGGGAGAGAGCGGAGTAGGCTAGCAGTGACCATCGGAGGAAAGAGGAGGCGAGCGGAGAAGTGGAGTCGAGCGAAGACCATCTGAGGAAGGAGGAGGCGAGTAGAGCGGAGGAGTCGAGCGGAGACCATCGGAGGAAGGAGGAGGCGAGTAGAGCAGAGGAGTGGTGCGGCGACCATCGCAGGAAGGAGGAGTCGATCGGAGACCGGCGGGAGACGGAGGCAGGTCGAGGAGAAGAGAGGGGAAGAGCGAAGACCGAGACGTCTGCGACATGCCAGGAGGCCAACAGAGAGGCGCTTCGCCCTGCCACACTTCCTGGGAAGTGTGGCTCGAGCAGGTACGGTCACGCTTTGCGGGCTGGGCGGGTCGTAGGTGGGTTAAACCTCCCTGAACAACCGACCATTTCCTAGTGCAAACCCCTACCCTCACGAACCCTTCACTTGAATCTGGGTCGGTAAACTGCACGTGTGTCACACACTCCCTTCCCTGTGCACGAGCCACGGCCCCATCCTAACCACACTTTCTTTCTTCCATGGTACGCTCGACGGGACAACGAGATATCCGGAGGAGAGGCGGCCTACAAGTCCCAGAATCCCCAGGGAACACCGAAGAGTCTGAGCACTGAAACGCCTGGATCGACTCTCGGAAGAGACGGATACGCCACTGCCATACTACCGAAAGACGATCCAGAAGAAGCGTTCATATAAATTAATAAAGCCATCTTTACCCCGACCTCCAGTGTCCGTGAGTCTGTTCGAACGCCCACAGAGACATACCAGAAGTCCAACAGACAGTTCTCAATATGCCCTTTGACAAAGACCATCTTTTTGGCCCACAGGTAGACACCACCTTAGATAAAATGAAAAAGGACACAGATACTCCTAACACTATTGGGGCCTTACAGACTACTACACCTAGAGGCTCCTTTTGTCGCTCTGGCTTCAAGGGAGGATATACATACACCACCACAGATGCCTCCACTTTTCAGCTAAGTGGGCCAATCCACCTACAGTAAGGCCTATTTTAGAGGCTCCTTCAGAGGTGGTAACAATATAGGCAGAGGTGCTTCGGCACGTGGAGCACCATCCACTGCAAAACAGTGACTTCCCAATCCTTCCCCTGACCACAGTCTGTCAGGGGAGACTACAATTTGTTCACCGGTCTGGGAGTCCATCACCACAGACCAGTGGGTACTAGTCATTATCCAACATGTCTACTGTCTGGAGATCATTACCTTGCCACCAAACATCACACCTCACACTCACAGGTTATCACAGGATAACTTAACACTCCTCAAACAAGAAGTCGAAGCTCTTCTACTCAAAGGTGCCATACAATCAGTCCCTCATCAACAGCAAGGCACAGGGGTATATTCTCTACCCTTTGTGATTCCAAAAAAAGGACCTACACTGAGATAAATCTTAATCCTCAGACCTCTCAACTACTACATTCTAACAGAACACCTCCATATGGTTACTCTACAGGATTTCATTCCACTTCTACAGGGCGACTTTATGGCAGCACTTGACCTTATGGACGACTACTTTTACATACCCATAGAATTTACTCCCCTTAAATACCACAGATTTGTTGTAGCGGGAAAACACTGCAAATTTAAAGTTTTAACTTTCGCAGTGGCCCCTGGAGTTCACAAAATGCTCGGCAATAGTTGTGGCACATCTCAGAAGGCAAAACGTTCCCGTATTTCCCTACCTGGACAACTAGCTCATCAAAGTCAGTACTTAGCTTCAGTGCCAACAGTACACTCAATTGACTCTGGATCTACTTCACAGCTTGGGGTTTACAATAAATGTTCCTAAGTCTCACCTTCAACTTCTCCAAATTCAACCATACCTGGGAGCAATCCTCAACACCAGGTCCATATTGGAATATCTCAATCCAGCTTGAGTTCAAAACTTTTTAAAAACTCTGCCACATTTCAACCAAACTTAATTCTGACAGTTCAGACTGTTATGCGATGATGACCTCTTTTATTGCCATAGTTCCCACGTGCAATTGTATTTGCGTCCCCTACAGTAGTGGTTTCAATCACAGGGTCACCTCCAAGATCTGGTAATGAAATACTGCCACATAGTGCTGTGCAAATAGAAAGGTGCAAAGTTTAGCCTGTCGAAGGACTAAAGTTAGTCTGTGTCACTCGTTGAGTGCTATTCTGATGGCAGGAGTATGCAAAGTATGTGAATCTACAGCAGTACATGTCATGAACAGATGCTGTGCATTATTCCACCATCTAGTGGTTTGGAAACATTCTTGTTTTATTTATTTTATATTTTTGTAGCTATGCACAACGTGGACCACCCTCTGGTGGTCAGTTCTTTCCTTGTGTGACATAAAGAGGGTCATTGAGAAACAAACCTTTTTAAGTTCTTCCTCAACTGTCGCCACATATTCACAAATAAATTTCCCACCAAGTCTGCATCTTTTGTCTGCAGAAGCATCACAAGTACAAGGACTAAGAGGCTTGTGCCGAGCTCGTCCAAAGGCACATTAGGTACGACGTCAACAGAGGCTAGAACATGACACCATTGCGGGCACACCTAAGACACAGGAATCTCTTAAAGGCTTCAGCTTATTTAGTAACGATAAACAGAATGTCTGAGGCTGAACAGCACAAGGAGCTGAGTCAGACAGCCAAGACTTAACAGTCGGCGCCGGAAAAAGGAATGCGTCGAAGGCGGCGAAGAACTCTGAGAAGAAGCAACTAAAGGTAACCAGACTGGCGAAAGGCATATACACCAAGACCCGGGCTCAAAGGCAGCCTCTATATCGAAGGTTAGCACAGACAAAGAGCCACATGGGTTCAGACAAGAAAATACTGATGGAGGCAGATCGTTGACCAGACCTTCTTTGCACACTTCCCCGCAAGAAGGGCAAGGAATCTGGGACGGGAGAGGCCTCCAGGTTGAAAAAGAGAACACGCGCGGCACTGAACAAAGCACGCTTGAGGTCAAGCGACAGAAGCAAGTACTTGAGGCTGAAATGGCTGCCCAGCTTCAAAGAAAGGAGTACAATGACTCCTTGACTGAGTTTCACTTCTCGACAAGGCCATTCACAGACTCCAATTGTAATATTCTGTCAACGCATTGTGAAAGACTCACCTCTGTCTTCTGTAGTCATAACAGTATGTGAGGATGTAACTTATTCCTATGTTGCTAGCGAGTTGTCGAATCTGTTAAGTGAATGTTATAGTTTCTATATTTAGGGATGTCCCGGTTTACCAATATAAATGTTGTGAAAATGTTTTCCATATATATCTTCAACATTTGTGTCGTAATGGTAATGAATTCCGGTACTTAGGATGATCTGAGAACTTTTTTAGTACACTTTGAAGTTGTAGCATGTTAATCGTGCCATTTTGTGTTAAATTCCTTTACCCAGTTATCTCTAGACATTGTAGATATTAAGCCTGCCAACATGGAAGAACTGACAGAAGTAATTACTGCTGCTGAGTTTCATCCACACCATTGTAACACCTTTGTTTACAGCAGCAGCAAAGGGACTATTCGACTGTGTGACATGAGGGCAGCAGCACTCTGCGACAGGCACTCGAAACGTGAGTCATAAAACAGTGTTTCTTAACCCCTTCGATGCTCATGACGAGCTGAGCTCGTCATGAGGCATGGTTGAGCTGTGCTGATGAAGAGCTGAGCTAGTCATGAACAATGGGAATAGAGATCATGCAGCACAGGAGGGGAATTGCTACAGCTGCGATGGTGTTAAATAACTTTTTGAAAGCCTTCATTCCCTACATACAAGTATGGTCTTAAAAACGCTTTGGGTTTCTCTGTACTTAATGTGCATCATGGTTTAGTTTTTACTATAGTGAATGTAACTGTGCATTACAATTGCTTTCTGTGGGCATGCAATACTGTTTTGTGCAACACCTACATCTTTGCTGGCTTCTATTTTTGTCAGTTTCTTTGTGTTATGTATTACAGCATTCCTATAGTGGCTAAAACCCCTATGTGGGACACTGAAGTGCTTTCATACATGGTTAGCAAGCTATGCCATATACGGTGTGTGGTTTGAAGAGTGTTGTCTTTGTTATTTTATGTGGGAAGTGTTTCCATGAAATGAGTGGTGCAGTTATTGTGGTAAGTGATGCAGTGCAGCAGATAATGAAGTGTTAGAGACCGAATTGCACGTTTATGGTTTCAGTATGCTAGGAGCTTTGAACAGCTCTACAGGTCACTTTACATTATTTCTTACGTTTTTAGTTTGCCTGGCAGGTTACTGCACTGGGTTGTCCAGGTTGATGTTGTGTGTTTAGATGTGGTCCTGAGCTAGCAGGGTTGGAGGGAGAGAAGTGGAGGGGTTTGCTGGGATGGGCATTGTTACTATCATCCAATATCTGACATTGTGAAATATAAAGAAGCAGTCGTAGTGTATAGAGATTTGGAACTTGCATAGGTGGACTCGAATATAGAACTCAGTGTCCAAGAGTGCTTTCCAGAACTCTTCAGTTGTACCGTGCCTGTTCATTTGTTGATGGCTGGTTATTTGCAGTACTGTACTGGTGATGGACAACCCTTGTAGCAGATGTTTATAATGTAAGAGGTATAAGTTACATTTGGCTAATGACCTCTATGTAATATGGTCTTTGTATTATTGTGGACCAGAAATGTTATAACTGAACTTACATAGCCATATTTTGCCTCGGCGAACCTTTGATTAGTCCTTCTTAGCTTCCATGCATATCAAAAGTAGTTTGCTCGTTTGGTTGTTTCCAATCTGTGGGTTGTAAGCTAAAGATTAAGCTTAAGGTTATGATTGCCTTTGTGGGTTCTGCTACCGAGCTGTGCGGTGGTGCAGTTCATGCCATGCCATGTTTTCAACTGTCTTCAGCAGTGTATTTGCTTCTGGATGCTTAGAATGTAACCTGTATCAAGTTCCAGAGCATTGCAGCTTGTTCTGAGAAAGTAGTGCTTCCTATGAGTTTCTTATGGTATAAGTGGTGCATAACTGAACGCAGTGTCCTGTTTTGTTTGTATTGCCTGAACTTAACTTGTAGGTATAGCTGTCATTTTCCTTTGGAGGCTCTAGACAATGCAGAATGCCTTGAACATTGCCCTTCTAGCTATAGGTAGCCACTGGAACGATTACAGGACTGGAGTCATGCATTCTCTTAGGTGAATTACGTATAATGAATGAGCGCCAAATCTGAGGTAGTGTTTTCATTGTGTAGAAGGCAGTCTTTGTGGCATTATTAGCATACTGTCAAGGATAATCCTGAATCCATGGTTACTCCTAGGTTTTTTAACTTCTCTTGATGTTGCCAGAGGGGCCTAAAGTTCTTTCGGACATATTGTGGTAGGCTGGTAGCTTTCCCAAGTCATAATCTAACTTTGCAGCTTTAGGTGGTTATTAATCATCCATGTGTTTATGGCACGAAGGGAGTCAAGTTTTGAATTGTGGAGGTCTTCGGGCCTTTCATTTACAAAATGTTTTGGGTGCCATCTGCATTGTTGTAACAGGTGAGTGAATTAATCAGTTTTGTTAAGGGGGCTAAGAAGATATTGATAGAGGGGATATGATGATCCCTTGAGGAATGTCACAATGTTGTGTGTGAGGGGGTGATGTGAAAAAGGCTCGGTAGACTACACTTTGTGAGCTAGGAAGCAATCCATTTTAAAGCAGTTTCAGATTCCAATAGTGTGAAGTCTTTGCAGTACTGTGTGGTGGTGATGGACAGTGTCAGACCGAGCTTATGAATCCGGATATTTTGATGCAGCTACTACGTTTTCCCTACTGAGTTTTAGATCACTCAAGATGAATATGCTGGCTGACTCTGTACCTCTGCCTGGTCTGAAACCGAACTCATGGTCTGACAGTAAGTCATCATGGTTGGTAAAGTTACAGAGCTGAGTATACACTGCTTTCTCATTTTTTCCCCCTGAAATTATCCATTTGATATGGGCCTGTAGGTTGCTGGATCAGACGGTTAGATGTTTTTCTTTTTGAGGAGAGGTCTGATGTCTGAGGTTTTGAGCTCAGGTGGGAATGGACCTAGTTCTGGGGACTTGTTGAGTTGGCATCTTGCTACCACTGCACAGGTTGAGCGAAGGATATCATTAAAGATTCCTTGCACTTCTGGGTCTGATGGTGATACTTATGGTCTGGCTGAAGTGATAATATTGAGGAAATCTTTTTGTGACAGTATATCTGTATTTTGTGTACATTGATGGATGGTTATTGGGATCTCCTTCTCCTATGGTGGGGTTGTGTATTTTTGTGGTGTTATCCATGTTTGTGTTGTCCATGTTCTCTGAGGTAATTTTCAATCTTTTTAATTTTTAAGATCAATTCAGTGTAGATTTTGTCACAGAAGTCTTGTGATGGCGTTTGTGGGCAAGTTTTATAGTCTGCTCGGCCGGTTTTACAGTGGTTTTCCCGAATATTAAAACCAACATTGCCTGAAACAAGCTCAAATCCATATTGTCTTCTATTCGTTAAGACACTTATACAGTGTGTCTTTACAAATTTAAGCTGCCCTAACTTGTGAGCATGAGCCACTTTTTTATTAGCTTTAGATGTCACTAAGGGGGTGACTTCATTTTGGTGCCAGGGCCTGGTTTCTGACCCAGTTCGACCTTTCCCATGGCTATTTGGAATTTAAAGTCAGTATTTTGAAATACTCGATTGGAGCAAGTCAGTGACCTGGGTACTCAGGATTTCAAGAGACTGGTTTCTTAGCCTAAAGATAAACTTCAGTTATTGCTGTATCAGAATCACCAGTTAGGGGCCATTATCACTCTGGCTGGAGTTTAACAGTATTACAGCAAGAAGCAACAGAATACCCACAGTTCACCTGCAAGAAGAAAAAAATAAGTAAAAAAATTAATAGGTCCTGCTGAAGTGGAAACAATGTGTCATGTCCATTGAAACGTAAGTCGACACGTACGTCGAAGTAAGAGTATGATGCCCCAGCCATCAGCATTCTACCAAACAGAACTAGCCAGTCAGGTTTACTTTAGTTATAATTAGAACACACCCAGCCTTTAAGTACTGAGTGTTCCACTAATTTGTTTGAAAAAAATGTATTTTATTCAAATTTTTCATTGACTTCTTTGTATGTCCTCAAAGGGACATTTATCAAAACAATCCAGTATACATTCAGAAAATAATGTGCGCAATATATACAAGTGTTGGATCTGTACACAATCAATACTCAAAATTCAGAAACACCAAAAACAAAAATCTACACAAATAAATTGATACAATGAGAAACATTAAACACAAGCACCAGTCCTTCAAATAATATACCAGAAGACAGGCGGACAAGGGGGTTCAAAGATACTGCCTGCCTGTCTAACTGTCTGTGGTTGGGTATTTTGAGGATTGAACAACTAGGGGTGATAAGAGTGGTATTATTTAGTCCCTAGTTGCACCCTTCTTCCTTGACACAGGCTGGGGGTCAATGCGTTTCGAACCACAGAACGATTGTGGGTTCTCCTCAGGACCGGGACTGGGTGAATCCGTTGCTGCAGGTAGCATGCAGGGGCTACAAAGGTGGTGGGCAGCCTCACACAGTGTGGAATTTCTGAACTTGAGAACGAGTGAGGTACATGTTGGAGATTCGAACGCCCAGTAATTAATCCGGAGATCCGAGTATGACACTGGTTTCCTTCGGTTTGGAATCGTTCGGTAAATGAACTGCATTCGTTCCTCGACCTCCGGCGTCAGCCATCAGCATAGCATCTAAAGGTTGATATTTCCACCGCAAGTTTTTTTTCATCTATGTATGCGATGCTGCACTGGGGAGTGTGAATGTGTGTAGTATGTGTCAGTGATAGGAGTGTTGACTATGTGAATGAGGTGTCAGTGTGGGTTATACATTTTTGGTTAGTAAAATTGGTGTTGGTTCCCTGAGAGGAACATTTTTAAGAATGTGTACAGATTAGGAGTTTTCTGCACAGATTGTGATCATTATAAGAAAATGTACTATTGAAACTTGTTGATATATTGTAAAAGAAACAATGTTTAAAAATAGTGACAATATAAACTAAGATTGTTATGTGATTGCTTTTAAAAGAGAATAATGAAATAAAATAAAAAAATGTTTTTTATGCAATTTAAATCCTTGTGTTGAGAAATCATGAGTTAATGACCCGTTGCTATGCTATCACTAGCAAGTATTGAAGTATTTAAGGTCACGTGGGAGGTTGTTTGTTAAACCCGATGCTATTCGTGCCACAGTGGGTGAGGCAATCCTGGTTCTCAGAATTAATACAACTATTCCAGAAGAATATTCAGAAAGTGCCAAATAGGTTGGATTTGCTGTCTATGCAAGATGGAAGGTTGCTTCACCCAGAACCAGAGTATTTAAAAGTTAGCAGATAATTCAATCTCTGTCCGTAGGTAAGCAAGAAAACCCCAGAGCTAGAAAGTGTTACATAGTTAACTGGAAAAGAGATTCACTTTGGTGTTTTAAAGAAGTTTTATTAAAAACGAACAAACGAGATAAGACAGTGTTAAAGTATTTACCACATCTTCTAAAATGTAAATGGACTCGTGCATCTTTTAAAGGTTCAATTAGCAGCAAAAGTGACTTACACAAGAGGCCACATTGGGAAGTTTTTTTTACAGCACCAGTCAAAAAGCGTTTTCCTATAGGAGCAACGAGAATGTCCCCTCCAACAAAGGTATCAGCATCCACATGGAACTTAAATATAGTGCTCACACAATTGATGAAGGCACCATTTGAACCTTACACTGAAAAAAGAAGGGAGGTCCCTGTATTGTATCCAATCTGGGACAAGGGGAAATAAGCCAAAAAACAGGATATGTCCCAACTAAACACAGATCGCTATGTCGGTATAGCTAATTATACCAGTAGGGAAAATAGATCACATTCTAATGGAGACCACACTATAGGGAAAAAATGCCAAAAGCCACTTCAGTGAATCTACACATTACAGTATCATCATAAAAAAAATTTGTGGCCAAGCATGGAATGCTGATATTTTTGTGATTAGAGTGCAGTGTTTATCCAGAAGGAGCAGGGAGGCCAAAGTAACCGATAAAGATTATTTTTAATTGATCAACGTACAAAGGAGGACAACCCCTACAAACCATATGCCGGCTAAATATCAGCATTTCATGCTTGGCCACTAATTGTTTTTTATCCCGAATATATCAAGATATTAAGGTACCCTTCTGGTGGCTCCTCTGGACACCCTTTATCTTTACTTCATTAAGAGAGCAGATTAATTTGAAAATATCTAAAGGATCAGAATCACATTATCCTCATTTGGGCCCTGAAACACTAAAGAAAAAGAAAAAAATTGAAGTCAATGAAGTCGTTCCTCTGACTAAAAGATTTTAGTTGAGAATTGTCCTGAAGGTGTTGTAATCTCAGAAAACCAAAACGCTGCGTCGACCAATATCTCAAACCTTTATTTCCAATTGTATTGGACATGTGAATATATAATTTGCGGTTTTTAATCTTTTTAATGTGTTTGGATTTATTCCAATTTTAAATGTATTTGTGTGGCAACTGCATGAAATAAACCCTACTTAATATTTTTAAAGCAACTCATGGTTTTGTAATCAATGTTGTGATGTTGTAAATTTTGTTACTGTAATGTGTAGATTCACTGAAGTGGCTTTTGGCATTTTTTCCCTATAGTGTGGTCTCCATTAGAATGTGATCTAGTTTCCCTACTGGTATAATTAGCTATACCGACATGGCTGTCTGTGTTTACTTTAAACATATCCTGTTTTTTGACCATTTGAACCTTTACACAAGGCTACATTACAGATGCTCACATTCAAAACAGCCTTTTTAGTGGTCATTATCTCACTACGCAGAGTTACTGAATTACAAGCACTCACCTTAAAAGTACACAAGGACAGAATTGTCATGGGAACCCACCCACAGTTAATGCCAAGGGATATATCACAGTTCAAGTATTCAGATGCCAAGTTTCTTACAGAAGCCAAGGAGAGACACAGAAAGACAATTTCACATTTTAAGTGCAAGACCTGCGGTAATGTATTACATTGAAACTTCCGAGGCGGACAGAAAGACGAAACAGCTCTTTGTGTCATTTGCAAATAGTTTTCTAGTAAGAACAGTTACAAAGAACACAATTGCAAGATGGATCGTTCGGACCATTCAGTTGTGCCATATAAACGCACACGAGACACTACAAAAGACTCTTGGTGCACATTCAACAAGAAAGAACGGAGCAACCATTGCTTTATTAGCAAATACTCCATTACAAAACATTTGTATGGCAGCTGGTTAGTCGTTAGTGTGCACGTTCACAAGACACTACTGTGTAGATATTCAGATGTATAAGAAAACACAAGTAGGATAAAAGGTCTTACAACATCTGTTTTCAAACCAATGCTCTTCAACCCATCCACTACTGTAGTAACTAACCACTACAAATCGATGCACAGAATGTACCCCAATGGCCTTGAACCTGGTCCTTAATTTCTTGAGAAATGCTCTTTTTGACCTGTTACACAACTACCCTCTTCGGTTATTATTGTATCAAAATCTACTTTCTGGTGGCCATCACATCGGCCAGGAGGCTCAGCTGTGTGCCTGCCTGTCACTACTTTTTATCCTTCGAAACTGGTCCTCTGGACACAGGCCTCCTTCCTCCCGAAGGTAATCACCGCTTTCCACGTAATCCAGACTATCACCCTTCCTACTTTTTCCCCCGCCTCATTCTTTCTAAGGAACTGGAGAGACTCCACCGTCTGGATCCAAAAAGAGCGTTGCCATTCTACCTTGACCACACAAACTATTTCAGGTGGATGACCAACTCTTCGTAGGGTATGTTTGGTCCAAGAAAGGGAAGGCTGTGCAGCAACAAACCATCTGCAAATGGATTATGCTCTGCATAAAAATATGCTAAGCATTGGTCAAATAAACATCTGAGGGCTTGTGTGCTCATTCAACCAGAGCTAAAGCTGTGACAACGGCATTAGCTTGCAGAGTTGTGGTCCTGAACATCTGTCAGGCTTCAACATGGGCTTCACGGCATATGTTCACAAAGTAGTACTGCCTGGACAGTATGGTCTTTCGGGATGAGCATTTTGCCCATTCGGTCCTATGGGACTTTATGGTCTTAATTTGATTTGCAGAGCTATTGCTTGGGTATTTATTCTAAGGTAAGGAATCTGTGACTTGAAATCTATCAGATGAGCATGTTACCATCAGTAACGCCTTATCTGGTAGAGACTCTAGCTGCAGATTCTTTACCGACTCACCAATCATCCCCACTCTGTAATCTGACTAATGAGGTTTTGCAGCATGAATCCTCTTCTGGAATCACATGCTGTGCATTTTTCCGCCATCTAGTGGTTGGGTCTGGAACGGTCAGTTTCTTTTTTTGTTGGGCGACGTTGACCACCATTTGGTGCTAGGTCCTTCTCTTGTATAATGTTAGGCGGCGCCCCAAAAATAATGCAAGGTAGTGGCCATGAAGAATACCCCTCAAATTTTTCCCTAATTGCCACCACAAATTTGCGCAATGCGATCCATGCGACGTCTAACTTCTGCCTGCAGAGGGATCACAAGGCCTATGCTGTATTCATGTAGAAAACTCATGGCCCATCGAAAGCAGCGGCAGGAGCACCACATAGCCATGCTAGTCAGTCAGAAACACCAGGTAGCGCTTAGGGGCTTGGGTCTCTCAAGCGATGAAGACAAACATGGGGTGACCGCAGAATCAGCACACAGAGGATATTAGAGATCCTCGAAGGAGACAGAGTTGGCGTACCGCAAAAAGGATGAACAAGGACGTCGAGAAAAATGAAAAGGTAAAAAACAAAAATCTTACCCGTCCGATACCAAGGGCCACAAAAAGAAGATGCAAAAGGCACCCCAGGCGTTGAAGAAAACCACTGAGGGTAAGCCGCAGTCGAAAGAACCCCATGGATCCCATTCCAGGTATACTGACTAAGGGAGAACATTGAAACCAAAGGCAAGTGCTGGACAAGGGGCTGCGAAGGATAAGACCATACCTTCGGAGACAGAATCCACACATTCAAGAAGAGGATCTCCCCAGCTTCAGACGCCCAAAAGGGCTCTCGGTGGAAAAGAAGAAAAGATGCCTAGAGGCAGAAATGGCGGCACTCCTTCAACGAAAGGAGGAGTTTGAGGTTCTAAAGGAGTTCAGTATTCCTGCTAAACCCTCCATTGCCGCAGAGAAAGAAGAGGATACCCTCGAAGATCTGGTAAACCCCGAACCTCAAGAAGAGGACGTCAAAGAAGAACTATCTCTTTCCAGAAGAGGAGGAAGCTAAGGGAACTTTCGAGGAAGAGTGAAACGACCTTGACACACAGCCCTGAAGAAGAGTTCTGTAGCTATCCCTCGAAGGCTTCGCCACCAGACAAAATAGCCTTTTGCAACAGCCTCATCAAGAGAGCAGCTGATACTCTTGGTGACCCCTCAGAGGACGCAAAAGGAGACTTCTGTTTTTCCTAGAAACAGCACCATCCTTGAAGGGTACACAATAACTTAAATGCTGCCAAGCATTCTGGACCAGGGCAAGGAGGCTTTCAATGAACCTGCCTCAGCAAAGGGAGTAGCCCCAAGGGACAAAGTACAAACCCTCCACAAGGCAACCCTATATACGTTCAAGGAACACAGTGGCGGACTCCGTCATTGTTATCACAGCAAGGAGGAGGAGAAATGCTCATTCCACCACTAATCCTCCTCAAGATAGGGAAAGAAAGAGAATAGACATGGTGGAGAGGAAGATGGAAAAGGAGGCAGCAACACCAACAGTGGGACAACATTGGGAAACTAATGAACAAACTCCCAGAAGAGGATAAGACAAGGGCATAATCCATCATACAGGAGGGGGGAAACATAGCAAACACCTGTCTGAAATACGCTCCAGAAGCAGCCAATCCACTCAGCAGACAAATGTGCCCTGGTACAACACTAAGAAGACACACCTGGCTCAGAACCTCAGGCTTGAAACAGGAAGTACAAACTTACATAATCAATACGCCCTTCACGGGAGATGCCCTGTTTGGAAGTGAGGTAGAAGAGTCCCTACAGCAAATAAAGGACAATGAAACTGCCAGAGCTGTGGGAGCCCTGCTACAGAGGGGCATCTTCAAAGGATGAAGATTTAACCTCAGAAGACCCAGGTGAAGAAGGGGTCTTCTCAACAGGGCAACAGCAACCACAGTGCAACAGACAGCAGCCTAGCAAACAGTCCGGATACCAATCCTGGCACCAATCCTGGCAGCAACAACCAAAGCACTCCTTTCGTAGCAGAGGAAAAGCTAGGAGACAACCCCCAAGAGGAGGAGGAGGAGCAGCAAGTTCCAAGTGACTTAACCACAAGGGAGGACCCCCACACAACAGCAGCAGGAGGCATTACCTGCTACAATGGGAAAACATAGCTACAGACAATTGGTTTTCAAATGTGGTACAACATGGCTATTGTATAAAACTAAGTAACCTCCACTGAATCCAGCAAGGAAGAAAAAGTTCCTCAGATCTCTTAAAGTTGATGGAGGAAATAAAGGAAAACCTAGAAAAACAAACAATAGAGAAGGTACGAACAAGGGATCACAACAAGGAAAAGTAGTAACCTTATTTCTTGGTACCAAAGCAAGATCTCACGTTAGGACCAATCCGAGATCTGATTCATTAACAAATTCATTCGCGCACACAGCATTTCAAGATGTCAACACTACAAGTAATCCCACAACTACAACAAGCATTTGCAATATAATAGTTTGAGCTATTGGCAACACCACCTCTCTAAAGGTAATGCACTGTCGCTAAACTGATCAACCTGAAAACAAGTCGGGTTGGCCCTAAATCAGCAAGGCTGGGCCGGTATATATCCAACAAAGAACAAGTGCCTATACTGAATGTGATTGAAAATGGAATAGCCACCAGAAAGGAGAATCCTTCAAGACTGGGGTATGCTTATAATTTGCAGTTTTATTTTAACATCTGGGTCAAAGGAAGAAAGGGTTATAAATGTCTTGGTCATATACAGTTAAACAGAAAATACAATTTTTTTGAAACACACCAGGAAAAAATACTAAGGACAAAAGAACAGTGAAAAATGTTTAAAATCCAACAGACGTATCGAATTCATTTATATCACATTCATTCATCTTCATTCGTACTACACAAAACTACGAATACAAATACTCCACTCAGCTAGGTGCGAATAAATAGCCAAGAAGAGTATTAGGTCTGCTACAATATGTACAGTTATTATATACAGTTTTTACAAGGGTTATACATGTGTCAATCAAAATAAATCAATAGGATTCAAAAACGATGCAATCCAAAGCAATGTATCCAACAATTTAAAGCCAGTAGTATGAAGATGTTTGCACACTACGGCAAGAATAATGAACAGAAGCAGACGCTGGACATGCAGGGGCCTACGCGTTTCAAATCCCTATAGGTTGGCAGGGATTTTCATCAGGGCCAGGTAGCTCTAAAAGGAAGAAAAAGAACAAAATTCTATAGTGAATGGCTTAAAAGATTAAAAGAACCAAGAAGCTCGAGTGTAGAACCGCCCAAGGTTTCAAAAGCTTACCACTAACGGAGAGAATCCGAAGGAAAGATGTATCACCTGTGCAACAACAAAAACAATAAGGACTACGTAAATAAAGGGAAGTGTTTGTCCAAGACTTAGAAGTACAGAATTAAGGACAAAACAATTACCTAAGGTGTATGCGGCAGCCACATCGGTGAAACAGATCCAAGTTGTATAATGGACGGCGAGAGGACTTTGGATGGCCTAGGGGAGAGACGGGCACTATTAGTGTGGAACGGTGGCGTAAGATTGAATTTCTAAAACTGGGACTGGTCTTGGGTTCTTACCGGAGGATCGTGGACAGTCGCGTCCCGCCTCTTGATTTCCAAACGTTCAGGCTCAGTCTTCGTTAATTTCCAGGAGCTGATTGAAAAAAGAGTAGAGTATAAGAAGCTTCTCTGGCCAATGTTCGGAGTGTGAAGACACACATCCTTGAAAGAAAGGGCTCGTAGGAAATTGGCTTACCGAACACAGCAAAGGATCTAATCGGAAGAATAACCGGCGTCTCCAAAAGCACTAGTCCCTCGCGCATGCGTGGAAAGTGATGTAGTGGCTGAGGCTCCTCTTATGTAGTGCGTGTAGGATTACAAATTACATGCTGAGAATCTAGTCTCCAAATTGTGCGACAGGGGTTACCCGAAAAAACTAGTTCGGAACTCCATGAAAAGAGCCAGATGGACCCCGAGGGACAGTTTGTTAGAAAGAAAAAACAAACCAGTCTCCAACAGACAAGTTTGTGTAACAACTTACTGCCCGAATGCCAATAATCTCAAAAAAATCATCAACCAAAATTGGCACCTTGTAAAAAATCTGGATGCCAGCCTTCAAAATCCGCCCCTGTTTGCTTTTAGGAAAGAAAACAGTGTGGCGAACTATGTAGTAAGAGCTGGTATAAGACCCAACGCACAACCTTCACTAAGGCAGATGATGGGATTCCCCCCGATCACGGGCCACCACAAATGTGGAACATGCCTGTGTTGTGAATTAACAATCGAGGGTTCATTATTTCAACACCAGGGTATCTCATGGAAACATGATAACTTCAGCAATTGCAAAACGA
The DNA here is from genome assembly GCF_964263255.1 of Lissotriton vulgaris. NCBI lineage: Eukaryota > Metazoa > Chordata > Amphibia > Caudata > Salamandridae > Lissotriton > Lissotriton vulgaris. Next base: position 753,601 of record NW_028255824.1, read on the forward strand.
AATACGTTGTATACGGAATTATCTGCCCGTGTGGCCTATTATACATAGGTAAGACCAATCAAGAAATTCGTACCCGAATTACCCAACACAAATCCAGAATAAAGAATGGCACTGAAAACGCGCCACTGGTAAACCACTGGAAACGTTGTAACCATTCCCTGAGTGACATCAAATGGACAGTGATCTCGCGTATTGAAAAGGATCCACGAGGAGGAGATATGGATCAAAAACTCTCTAAAAGAGAGGCCTATCTAATTGTTAAATTCGATACAGCCGTGAGAGGGCTCAATGAAATATCGGAGATATACAAATTATGAAGGAAAATCCGACTTATTGAAGTCACTACCCCTTTGACTTGCACGCATGCGCAATCACGCACTACATAAAGAGGAGCCTCAGCCACTACATCACTTTCCACGCATGCGCGAGGGACTAGTGCTTTTGGAGACGCCGGTTATTCTTCCGATTAGATCCTTTGCTGTGTTCGGTAAGCCAATTTCCTACGAGCCCTTTCTTTCAAGGATGTGTGTCTTCACACTCCGAACATTGGCCAGAGAAGCTTCTTATACTCTACTCTTTTTTCAATCAGCTCCTGGAAATTAACGAAGACTGAGCCTGAACGTTTGGAAATCAAGAGGCGGGACGCGACTGTCCACGATCCTCCGGTAAGAACCCAAGACCAGTCCCAGTTTTAGAAATTCAATCTTACGCCACCGTTCCACACTAATAGTGCCCGTCTCTCCCCTAGGCCATCCAAAGTCCTCTCGCCGTCCATTATACAACTTGGATCTGTTTCACCGATGTGGCTGCCGCATACACCTTAGGTAATTGTTTTGTCCTTAATTCTGTACTTCTAAGTCTTGGACAAACACTTCCCTTTATTTACGTAGTCCTTATTGTTTTTGTTGTTGCACAGGTGATACATCTTTCCTTCGGATTCTCTCCGTTAATGGTAAGCTTTTGAAACCTTGGGCGGTTCTACACTCTAGCTTCTTGGTTCTTTTAATCTTTTAAGCCATACACTATAGAATTTTGTTCTTTTTCTTCCTTTTAGAGCTACCTGGCCCTGATGAAAATCCCTGCCAACCTATAGGGATTTTAAACGCGTAGGCCCCTGCATGTCCAGCGTCTGCTTCTGTTCATTATTCTTGCCGTAGTGTGCAAACATCTTCATACTACTGGCTTTAAATTGTTGGATACATTGCTTTGGATTGCATCGTTTTTGAATCCTATTGATTTATTTTGATTGACACATGTATAACCCTTGTAAAAACTGTATATAATAACTGTACATATTGTAGCAGACCTAATACTCTTCTTGGCTATTTATTCGCACCTAGCTGAGTGGAGTATTTGTATTCGTAGTTGTGTGTAGTACGAATGAAGATGAATGTATGTGATATGAATGAATTCGATACGTCTGTTGGATTTTAAACATTTTTCACTGTTCTTTTGTCCTTAGTATTTTTTCCTGGTGTGTTTCAAAAAAATTGTATTTTCTGTTTAACTGTATATGACCAAGACATTTATAACCCTTTCTTCCTTTGACCCAGATGTTAAAATAAAACTGCAAATTATAAGCATACCCCAGTCTTGAAGGATTCTCCTTTCTGGTGGCTATTCCATTTTCAATCACATTCAGTATAGGCACTTGTTCTTTGTTGGCTAAACTGATCAGACATTTGCATGCGTTTTCCTCTAATTCCTCTACTGCAAAGAGTACTGGAAAATGATAACCAGGAACGATCTAGTTCTCGTAGCCCCTCAATAGGCAAGGCAAATCTTATACTCAAGCTTATTGGAACTGTCCAAGGGACATGTCAAATTCAAGGCAGGAAAGGACCTTGTCGCAGTGCAGGGGGGGGCTGATATTACACCCGGGACCAGCAACACTCGGCCTGGCGCCTGAATACATAGTTTGAACATTTGAACTTACCACAAAGGACAATGGCGATACTAAAGGAGGCTAGACAGCCAACCACAAGACAATGCTACGCAGCTAAGTGGAAAAGATACCTCATATGATGTACGGAGGACAGTGCCCTAAATACAGAATCTACACAGGAGACAGTGCTGATATCTTATCCACTTGCTAGATTGTAAAATCTACTCAAGCCTCAAGGTGCTCTTGGCAGCGATTGTAGCTTACACCAGCGACGCTTCATGTAAGAGCTTTTTCACATCCCCAGTCATCAAGAGATTCCTAGAGCGCTTCAAAAGAATCACACCTCAAAGGAAGGCTCCAGTCCCTATGTGGAGCTTAAATACAGTTCTAGCACAGCTAATGACAGAACCATTCAAAGGCAAACCCATACACAAAGCAGAGCTTTGGTATATAACAGACTGCATTCTCAATAGCTATAACATCTCTGCAGAGAGTAAGTCAGACCCTCCAGGATTTCGCGATTTGCAAAAAAAAATCACAAAATCAGCCGTTTTGTAAAAATGCTGCGATTTTTACAAAACGGACCTCGAAATTTGAAAAATGTGATCCATGCCGGGTTTTATTTCTGCGTTCTCGATGGCACAGATATTTTAAATGTGGGGAAACAATTTGATCGTAATCCCTTGGTCTTCCATCCATAATAGATACTGTTTCCTTAGTAGTAGATCACCCTCAAGTGGTTATTTACAGAATTACGCTGCAGATTATTCTAAGAGGATTTTAAAAAGTGCTCAGACCTGGAAACAAAGAAAACTGACAATAAACTGGTCTAAAGTGCTGCAAACAAAACCTGCTCTACTTGTTACTGTAATGCAGGCCACCCTCGCAACGCTGCAAGGGGTGGGAAACATGCTGGAGACACCTTTAACTGAGCAGCCGAAGTCTATAGGTAGGCTAAGGAGGGAGGGCTGTTTCATCTAGTGTTTTTGTGACAGGGCTGTTTCATCTAGTGTTTTTGTGACAGTCAGTGCCTGTGTCTCATCCCCTAGGAGCAAAGCAGCCATAATCCTGGTATCTTCCCCCCCCCCCCCCCCCCCCCCCCCCTTCTTTTGAGGCTGCAGGCCAGTAAGGAGTCTGCAGGCAGGGAACAAGCGGGCCCCACTCTAGACCTGTCTGCTGTTGAGGCACAGTTGCGCCACCCTGGAGGCCTCTTTAAAATGTAAGGTCCAGGAATTGCCGACTTCTCCCTAAAAAAGTTCAGACTGTGCCACCCCCTCAGATAGGTAGAGCACATTGCGGCCAGCGAGGGATAAGAGCACCAGCCAGAGAAGGAGGACAGGAAAAGGGGGTATTGGAAGTGGCAGGCTCATGAGGTAAATCTTTCTGAGGCAGGAGGGGGCACAACTCATGAGGGGATGAGCACAGACATTTAGGGACTTGTAGTGGGACCTCTGGACTGGTTTTTGAGGAAACAGAGTGCTCCGAGGGAGTGTATCTGTACCGCAGACCAGTGGAGGGCACAGTTGGATGGTGGAAACCACTGAGAGGAGCAGAAGGGAGTAGTGGAGGCAGGTGCCCCCATATGCACAGCCCAGGACTAAGGAAGCCTCTAGGCACACAGACAATTCAGAATTCATGTGTGAAGGGCACATGTACCCCAACACAAGCAATGAAGATATCTGGTAGGGTGTGGCTGTCTAGTTGGCGCAAGAGATGGCGGAGAAGGACAGGGCACCTCCTTCCTTAAGAAGATCCCTGGCAGAGAAGGCAAGGACACTGCACTCTTTTGCAGATGGCAAGGGTGATGAGGGGAATACTGGAGATGGTGGGGACAGAAAAGCTGTATGGTCAGCTGTAGTATTGGTCCTTAAGCATAGTGGTAGGGTGAGCGAGGGGATAGAGAGTAGAAGGCAAGGGTTAAGATTGTCCGGTATGGCAAGAGTAGGCCCGGACGTATGTTAAATCTACATTTCAATCAAACCAAAGTGTCTACATTGTAAATAAACAAAATATACGTAGCTTCATGTTAAATAACTCAAGAAACTAATATATCTGTGTTTGTTGTAGGAAAAATGGCCAAATAAAATGCCGCAAAATTGCCACAAAAGTTCCATATGTCTGCTGCTAAAATTTCCATTTTTGTGCCGCTAAATTTGCTAATCCATGCCGCTATATCCTGGGGGGTCTGAAGTGAACTACAAACACTATCTGTTGAGGAACCATACATGCAAATCCACAAGGACAAGATTGTCCGAGCAACATACCCATAATTCCTACCAAAGGTAGTAAGAATATTCTACATGAAACTAAGCATTCAGCTAGCAGTTTGCTTCAAAACCCTACTAATACAACTAGAAAAAAGCCTTCAGACCATGGATGTAAGAAGAGCTTTACTATACAATCTACACAAGACCAGACAATTCCATAAAGGGAATCGATTGTTCATCTCTTACTCCAAGTCCAGCAAGGGTGCACCTGTGACATAGGAAACAATTGCTTGTTGTATTGTAGAAGCAATTCAGGTATGCTATTCCTTAGCGGGAAGATTAAACTCCGCACCTAGAGCTCAGTCAGCAAGAAAAAACGGGCTATCCTGGCCTTCATGGCTCATGTGTCAATTAACACTATATGTGCAGCAGCTACATGGGTATCTCCACACACCTTTACCAAGCATTATTCTGTGGACACACATATGACAAAGGAAGTTTAGGTGGGGCAAAAGAACTTAAACACCTGTTCACAAGGTCTTCCTCATCTTACCCCAACCATCCCAAGGAAGGGGAAACTGCTCCATAATGTAATGCACAGCATGTGAACCCAGAAAAGGATTCATGCTGCAAAATGAAATGGGTACCTGCCTGTAGGAGTAGTGTTGCAGCTTGAAGAGTTTTTTGGATTCACATGCAACCGACCCACCTCCTCACAGATGAGGAAAGCAAACCAGTGTAAGAAATAAATCCCGTAAAAGAAAGGAAAGAAATTAAAGAAAAGTGAAGACTTATCCTTATTTACTAAGGAAGGAAAAGAATCCAAAGATGCCTTCCACGCACAGGATCATTCGGGGCGCTGTGACGTCGCACAAGTGATGGACCTAGCACTAAATAAATGGTGGTTGATGACACCCCACAAAAAAAAACGAAAATTCCTGTCCCGACCACTAGATGGCCGAATAAGGCACAGCATGTGAATCCAGTAAACTCTTCAAGCTTCAAAACTACTTCAGTAAACCTTTTTGTTAACCCTCACAAAGGGCCCTAGCAACTCGCACCAGTGGTCAGGCTTCCTTGTAGCTTAGTGCTCCTGTTGTGGAAAGTCAGGAAAATGAACTGACATCGGTGCACTGAGGTGGCACCTCTATAGGTACCGCACAGTACACTACTGGTGCGGCGAACGCCGATGCGAAACAGACCACCACCTACCAGTGTGCAGGTGTACTGCTTGAAAATTTCGGGATCCGGAAATGTACTGTGGTTTCCTGTTAAAACTAAGTCCTAACTTCTAAAAAGTGGGAACACATTTTAGATGCTGTGACCACAGACCTAGGTACATGCCCAGCAAACATGACTTGCGTTTCAAGCTCCACACTCAAACTGACCTACTTTCCAGGCACTTGCGTAGACACACACACGCTCATACAGAGGTCATAGATTTTCTACTATTGACCGCTACCATCCTTTCCTATTCATCACCCACTAGGAGCAGAAAGATCTTAGACATGAATATGTTAACCTTTTCTGAACCTCTTTGAATACTACCGATATCCAAGGTTCATCTACCAAAATGGAGTGACAAGGGAAACCACCATCTTTCGCTACAGGCATTGGAATCCTGGTATGGTAATGTCATGATTTTGATCTTTCACGATCTGTTATTTCACCCTCCCCTTTCCATTCTACACTCCAAATTCCTTAGATAATTCTAGAAACTGATTGCCAGGCTGTGATATTTGCCATTATTTGACACACCTACCCTCACTACTACACCATTTCTAGGACATCTACTTGCTAGGGATGTTGCTGTCTCTTCTAAACACTATTGCCACTCAAACATTGCACTAACTGTTGATTACACAATCACACTGATAATTTCAAGATCATGTTCAAAGCAGTCCCTTGGATATTAGTTTGGTATATTGTTAGGAATGGGGTAGATTGGGCTTCTTCTTGGCTAGGGTATGCACCTAAGTCAGGAAGAACCCACCACTCTAGTCAGGATAAGGGAGTGACACACAAGATAACCCCATCTCTTACCCCCTAGGCTGAGCAGTCAGGCGTATCCCTGAGGCAATGTGTAAAGTGTTTGCGAAACACGCACACACCCCTGCGACACAGTAGGCACACCACAAAAAGACTTCACTCAAGATTATATAAAAATATCCTTTGTATTGCGCATAAACACCTTAGACCACATTTGCAAATCACTTTGCCAACCAGGCAATTGTCATAACATTACAAGTTAGTGCAATCCAGTTTACTTATAGGTTGCACACGTTCTAAATCCACCATCACTGCCTATATAATGTTTGCTCTGACATAGTACCCCTTATTCTGTCATGGTAAGTCATAAAACGACTATACCTTGGAACATGAAATGTAGCAGTTAGGGAACATATCTGGATCACCGGCCCACCTACTACAATGATGGTAATTCTGGTTCTCCACATAGGTTATATGATCGAGCTCTGCACTCTATGAGCTCCTCGGGCCTATGAGTCACAAAGCTGTGTTTGTTTACTGTGGCCAATTCCAGATCGGTCCCGTCTTGGGCTCGCCCCACAATGGCCACAAAAGTGTGAACAGGGGAGGTGGGCGCCCACAACTGGAGGCTAAGCGGGGAGACCTTGCTGGGACCCACCCCTGCATGTGACTTAAACAATATGTTGCTACCCGCAAACACGTGGCGTAGCTGTTACAGGGAGATGGCCTCAGGGCGGGAGGCCGGGGTGGGTACAGTTCCCCGTAGTCCCCCTGAGCCCACTGTCCCTCCATACTCCTGGTGCCAGGAAAGCAGTTCCCACATCCCTTTGGACCCGCTCCCGCTGCGAGGTGGCCTCCTGCAGCGCCAGAGGCTCTTTTCAACTCTGCCTCACAGGTCTGTGCTGAGGGAGGTTTCCCAGGTGCGGCTGCAAGGCAGGGACATCCGGTTGTTGTTCCTGAATGGTCCTGGCAGCAGAGAGGGCGCCAATCGTGGTTTCCCTGGCTAGGGGGGACCGGGCTGGGGACAACCACCTTTAATGCTCTGTTTAGACGGGGACCTCAGTAGGCACCTCTCCCACTGGAGACACACTGTGCTCTCGACAATGCGGGTGGAGCGATTCTGGACGTAGGGCAATGCTAGTGCCTACCACTAACTCCTCTCGGCACAGGCTGCCAGGAACCACATGGAGTGCGGCTCCTGAAAGCACATGCTGGTGACTCTGAAGGGCATCACATTCCTCATGTGCTCCCGATACGAAGTGAAGCGCTCCCCACACGTGCTGGTCTACAACAAAGAGAGCATTCTCTTTCAAGGTAACATACAGCGCTCACCATACGCAATGGTCACATCAGGAGGTTGGGGGCAGAAACAGCGCTCCCCAAGTCTGGTTCAACAGATGCAAGGAGCATAAACAGCACTCCTTGAAGAGCAGTGGGGCACCAAAGTAGGAGTGCAGTCAGTAGTCCAGTACACAGGGTCCTTCTTAGCAGGTCAGCATAACTCCACAAACTCCCGTTGCGGTTCCTTCTGGCAGCCTGTCAGTAACCTATTGGCAATGTAACGCATGTAAAGCCAACAGCGTCTGGGTGAAAGTCCCCTGCAGTGTCTAAAATCATGGGGTCACATCCCCTGTACTTATACTCCTAAAGTTTTTGTTCTGGAGGCACTTCAATCAACATTTAGAAGTACACAACACCTCCATTCAATCCCCAGCCCGAGCTCCAGGCACACTACAGGGGGCACAGACAGCATTGTGAAAGGTAGGTACAGCCCTATTCATTGGCAGGTGACCACTCCTCCCACCACTCTAAGTGCAGACCAGGCCTATTCATCCAACTGAGTCACCCAGGAGAGGCAGGACACACCTCAACCCCTCTTGTAACTGGCTGCAGTGAATGCTCATACCCAGCTCCTGTCAGTCTAAACCAGACGAATACACAACCAGGCAGGGCACAAAGTCATAAGCACACAGAAATGCCTACTTCTAAAAGTTTACTCTTCAAAACTCATATGTAAGCAGTTATATGATCAAGTGCATAGGAGCCTCAGAATTAATTAATCGAGGTTCTAAGTCCGCCATAAAATAAAGAGCAGCTTGATGAATTCGGGACCAGGTCTCCATTTATTCGTAAAGTTTTATTGTCCTTCCTGGTAACGTACGGACAAGACCCCCCCCCCCCCCCCCCCCCCCCCCCGAACAGCCCCCCCTCCCCAGTGTTTATACTTCTAAAAGTGGCATTTCTAAAGTAGTAATAAATCCACTTTCACCAATAAGCAGTATTTATCACCACTGTTCTAAGCATACCAAACATGGCCACGCTACCCCTTCCATAGCAGAAATTACACCTGACGCACATATCCGGGAATACCCAATGCAAACCTATGAAAGGGGCAGCCACACAGCAGTGAAGCCGAATAGGCTGTTTGTCCCTACCAGGATATGCCACACAGTTAAGGCACATGTCCTTCATTTTACCTACACAGCACCCTGCCCATAGGGCTACTAGGGCCTACCTTAGGGGTGACCTATATGTAGTAAAAGGGGAGGTTCAGATGGGAGAACACTGTAAGTGTTTCACCACTGTGGCAGGAAACTGCGCACGCAGGCCCTGCAGTGGCTTGAGGCCTGAGACAGGTTTGTAAGGCTACTTCGGTGGGTGGCGCAAGCAGCGCTGCAGTCCCACTAGTAGTATTAAATTTACAGGCCCTGGGTATATAGGATACCACTGTACAAGAGACTTACAGGTAAATTAAATATGCCATTGAGATGTAGAGGAATATTACCAAGTTTACAAGAGAGCACATGCACTAAGTCTTAAAACCACTAAAAATAGGTCGGAAACAATACAGAGGAAGGCAAAATGTTTAGGGATAACTCTACGAAAAGGGCCATGTCCAACATGTATTCAAAATAAGTCTTACACTTACTTTTACTCTTGAAAAGTCAAGGGCCCCCCCATTACACAGCAATTTCGGGTACATGTGCGATTGATTTTTAAACTTCTGAAAAGCATTGGTGGCTGCTAGAATCTAGATAGTATGCCACAATCTTCCATATCAAACTGCGTAATTGAATTGAAGTCTCATAGAACATCCAATCGGCCCACAGAAACCTGAACCTACACTTACAAATCTAAACACCCATCCACCAACCAGAGGTCTGTTTATCACCTGATAACTTTTGAAATATGTATTTTCTGCCCACAGTGATAAAGGCCATCCGTTCCTCAAGATGTATTTACTTAATTCTTCCTCTATTCTTTTTATTGCATTGTGCAAGAATAACTGAAAACTGACATTTTGCTGTGCCTTGCAAGAAATGAAAAACATTCACCCCCAGTCAAGAGATCTGGGTTAAATCCATCATTCTTTTGCTCACCATGCCACCCCAGTTTAGACCTGGTCATATGCAAATCAGTCTTGACCCTGTGCCTCATGGGAACAGTCCAGCCCAAACTGCCAAGCCAGGATTTAACCCAGATCTCTTGACTGGGGGTGAATGTTTTGATTTGTTCTGCATTCCGTCCATCAATTGTCTTTTGCAAGAAATGTAAACATTTAATTCAGAACCTCAATGCTCTTGAGTTTTGTTACTTCTGATAATGTAGTCATTAGTTCCACCGCAGTGGGATGTCTTAATCCCTTGATCACATTATTTCTGACAGTCATCAAGTAACAAGTATTTGTGACAATTTATTTTGGTAATCTTTTAGGTTTCATAGGATAATTGTAGTAAAACATAGCTGATGTCAAGCCTCGTTCTCCTTCGCAGGATTTTCTTTGACATTCATAAGCAAAACCCCTGTGGACAAGAGAAACACTTTCTTTTGTGAAAGCACATTTCTGTTTAAAAGTTACTTTTTTTTTATTTGGCCAGCCACAGCAGTCTGTATGGATTTACAGCCTTCTTATAAATTGAAAATGTTGGCAGTTAAGCAGCAAACCCTATCTGCGACAAACCCTGCCCTGAGACTCCATCAAACTGATTAACTGTCTGGCATTAAATTTTTCTGTTACGGTTTGTCTGCATCTGTGAACACTGTTTGTTTCTTTAGGTCTTGCCTACTAGTCAGGGCATGCCCTGCCTACTGTGAAACGTATTATTAGCTTACTGTAGGTTTAGAGCCCCGCAGTGCTTACCATTTGTTGGCTTTGTTACTCCCGTTTGCTTGCTTCGTATTTGTCAGCTTGTGTGGTTATTACTTCCTCTTCTGTTTGTCCCACTCCTGGAGCATGGATAAATTACTTGTGTCCTTCCCCGCTTGCTTTCCAGACACTAATTATTTCTTTTTGTTATTTAAGCACTCTATGAAAGTGCTTGTGTTCCAGATGTCTTTCTTGTGTACTTCTCTTCCCCCGTCTGTTGTGTTGGTTTTTCTCTCTCTCCGGTTTGCTTTTCTCCAGCCTTCACCCGCCCTCTTTGTTGCCTGCCATACATGTGGCTCTCCCTAATCAAATGGCTTCCGCCCCACCCCATGCCCTCTTTTTCTTCCGCCCACTTAAAAAAAAAAAAAATGTTTTTAGGTCTTGTGCCTAGCGTTGCAGTGTGCAGCATTGCTTGCGTAGCGTGAGACCTCTTGTATGGGCTTCAGAAAGCTAACCACATGCTCGTGCGTGTGGTTTTGCTTTCGCAGGCTGGCATTGGCTGTAGCATGCTTTTTTAATAAAAGAAACGGCACGCAATTGGGTAAAGGCGAGCGCATGTCCCGCCTTTGCTCCGCCCATGTCTAGGACGCGCATCAGCGTGCGGCACAGATGACAGGCTCCCTCGCTCTCCCCCCGCTCCTCCGTGGTGCGCGCGCACTACTGCTTTCGATTCCCACCCGCCCTGTGGTGCGCGCACCACTGGTTTACTCGGTCCGCGCAACGTACTGCTTTTGGAAATGCAGTGAATTTCACTGTTTTCCATTCCAGAAGCACAAAGCTTCTCGTTCACTCACTTGCTCTGCATTGAAATGGAATGTATGCTCTCTAGTATTACCTGGGAGAATTTAAACAAGTCTGTGTAGAAACTTGAATTTACTTCCGGGTCACCCGCTGCTGCGTTCGGACTACACTTCCCAGGACTCTCCGCGGCAGCTGGTACCTGGCTCCTGCAGACATGAGTACTGGGTTGTTTTCATTCCACCGGTTCTGCCGCCTTCTACCCTCCAAGATGCCGATAAAGGGGCGCTTCCCGATTCGCTGCACCTTAGCCTACCTGCTGGAGGGCAAGATGGTCTTCAAGAGCTCGGTGAAGTTCATGACAGTCAATTACAACACGCACGGGGAGCGTGCGGAGGGCGCCAGGTAAGACTCTACCACTAGCATCGGGGCTATGAGGTGACAATCACAAACAGGGGGGACGGTCGGTGCTGGTGTGTGGGGTACAAAGTGCCACTGCATCTCACTATGCAGCGTTCCCTGATGCACCATAATTTTGCAGAAACATGTGGGTTTTAGAATAAGATACCCTTCAGAGTTTTTCTATTGGCCATTCGCATTTAATTTGAAAAGTAATATTAGATTTTGAAATCTTGAACTGTGTAAGAGTTGCACTTTTTTGTGCTGTTTGTTAATGTGAGACATTGAGCAGAAACCCGGATGCAGTTCTCAGAGGTTTGAGGGTAGGGTATGAGGAATTTAGTGCAACCTTCTACACTACAGTGCAGACTTTCAATTGATGGTCTACCCAACGTAGATTTACCTTCATGACTAAAGATGGATCAGGTGAGACTGTCCCTTGAGAACAGGCATTCAGTGAATTGTCACTATACTAGGGAGAGGGGACCTAGAGAGACTTTAATATGGTTAAAATTTCAGTTCACGGTTATCAAAGAAGATGATGGGCTTGAGTAGGGAAATGCCATTATGTTAGCTGGGTTGAAGGCGTGGCTTATCCTCTTGGGTACCCAGAAGATGTGCATGTCTGTGGGAGAGATAGGTCTTCAGCTTTCTGCAGAATTTAATCAGCGAGGATGAAGCCCTATTGTGCAGAGGGATTACAGAGTGAGAGGGGGGATATACACGTCTGCTCTTGGTGGAGGCACATTAATCTGAAAAAGACAAGTTAGTGATAGATTCCTTACCTTAGAATATCCCCAGGCGTCAGACTGGATCCGGAAAGTTTTGCGTAGCAGGACCCTTGCGCGTCGGTAGGCGTCGTCTGCGGCTCCGCGTCCGTCGTCAGCGTCGTGGGCGCCGTGATGACGTCGTCGAAGTACTTAGACGCCGCCTCCGCGTGCTGACGTCAGTTCTTCTTTTTTCCGCGCCAGTCAGCTCAGATCTGGAAAGAGCAGTTCCCTAGTCACTTTTTGGCTAACTTTGGTGATCTTTTGATCCAATTCGAAGTCTGTACGACTCCGACGGTGCCTGTAGGGATGCCCGGATTCAAGCATTGCGACGAGTGAGACCGTACCATGTCGGTCACGGACCCCCACCGCCTGTGCCTGACGTGTTTGGGCGTCGACCATGACGACGAGGCCTGCCCCGACTGTCGGGCCCTTTCGAGGAAGGCCAGGCGGGAGCGGTCCCGCAGGCGACTCGAACTCAGTCGGTCCCGCGCGAGGTCGAGGGACAGGTCGCTGGGACGGAGCCGTCACAGCCTTGGGAGTCGGCACCACTCCTCCGGGTCCAAGTCGTCAGGTAAGAAGCATAAGAAGTCGAAGAGACATCATCGCTCTTCTGACTCCCCCCCGACGCTCGCGCGATGTGGCCGGGGGTTCAGGTGACATCGCCCACGCTGCTCCTCGGTAGTCGCGGGCGCCACGTTCGGTCCCATACCCCCCGGTCCCTGGGCTGAACGCGACGCCTGAGGAGATTGAGCGTTTCCTCATGGCCATGAGGTCCCTTTCTCCTCCGGGTTCCGCTGCGCCTTCGGGCCTAGCGAACCCGTCTGGGGGCCCTAGTGGGTCGGGGGCTTCGACCCAGACGCCGTTGGGTGCTTCGGCCCCGACGACGCCGCCTTCGGGCCCGGCGCCGCAGGGCCCCACGATCCTGACACCGCCGGTGCCCGCGGGCCCGGCGCCGCAGGGTACAGCGGCTCCGGCGTCGTCGGCGCCTTGGGGCCCGACGCCGATGGACCTTCCTCGGGCGATGGATCGTCGCTGGTGGATCTTACGACCCCCCACCCCCCGGCGTCGGTCCGTGTGGTGTCTCCTCCGGTGCCGTCCTCAGGCGACACCGTCCCCGATGCCTCCTTTCATTCGGTTCTGACGACGCCTATCGGCGCCGATCTCGACGTCGTTTGGAGATTTTAGTTTCTATAAACCGACCTCATTCAATTACGACCCTGAATCTCAGGAGATGAGGGATGAGGAGGATTGGGAGGGGTCGGAGGACCCTCTAGCAAGGGAGTGCCAGTCTAACATGGACTGGGCTGGAGACCTTGGGGAGGCCAGTGGCCTGGACACCTCTCCAGACACGGGATTTGTCTCTCCTCCTACCGTGGCTTCGGAGGAGGGAGCTACCTAAGGTGTGGTGTTGATGAGGGCTGCCAAGGCCTTGGGCCTTGAGCTCCCCGTCGCCGCCGTGAGGACCAACCTCCTCACGGAGGTCCTTAAGCCGCAGTCATGCTCCATGGAGCCTCTGCTGCCGTTTAATGAGGCCTTGACGGACGTGCTTTTGGGCACTTGGTCCAGGCCCGCTACAGGTTCGCCTGTAGATAGGAACGTGGCCAGACGCCACCGCCCGGCCCCAGGCGACCCATGTTTCCTGTCCTCTCACCCCACCCCCGAGAGTCTGGTCATCCAGGCCTCTAACTCCCAGACCGCCTTCCTGACGGCTCCGCCGGACAGGGAGACCAAGAGGTACGAGAACTATGGTAAGAAGATCTTCTCGTCCCTTAGCTTGGGACTGCGGTCTTCCAACACCGCATGCCTCTTGGGCCGTTACACCCACTCCCTGTGGGAAACGGTGGCGGAAGTGCTGCCAGAGTGCCCGTTGGAGGTACGGGCCAAACTCGGCCAAGCCCTTGTGGAGGGCCGGGACGCAGCCAAGTATTCATTCAGGTGTGGACTGGATACTACTGACTCGCTGGGTAGAGCGATGGCTACGACGGTGGCGGTACGACGCCACGCCTGGCTGAGATCCGCCAATTTTTCGACAGACGTCCAAAACACACTCATGGACATGCCGTTCGATGGCCGTCGCCTCTTTGGCGACAAGGCAGACCACGCGCTTGAGTGCTTTAAGGACTCCAGGGCTACGGCCAAGTCCTTGGGCCTCTCGGCCCCGCGCCAGCAAATGGGTGCCTTTCGCTCCTTTCGTGGCCAAGGAAGGGGCGTCCCCACACGTGCCCCCAGCCACTCGCCGCAAACTGTCGTCCAGCGGTGCGGCCGTGGAAACTGCCGTGGAGGCGGTCGGGGAAACAAGCGGAGTCAGTCAACACCTGCCCCCGCAGCATCCGCCTCAAAACCCTCCTAGTCCGTGCTTTTCGGCCCATGTGACGCCAGTGGGAGGCAGGGTTCGCCATCACCACTCTCACTGGCGCACAGTCACTTCGGACAGGTGGGTGCTGCAGATCGTCCGAAGGGGCTACTCCCTCCCCTTCGAGACGACCCCTCAAGCCATGCCACCGCAACACCACCGCGTATTGGGGGATCATTTGCGGCTCCTGCAGGAGGAAGTTTTGTCCCTCTTGGCCAAGGGGGCCATCGAGTGCGTTCCTGGGCCAGAAGTAGGACGTGGTTGCTACTCCCACTACTTCCTGGTACCCAAGAAGGGCAAAGGGGGCCTACGCCCTATCTTGGATCTGAGGAACGTCAACTGCTTCCTCCGGAAGGAGAAGTTCAAAATGCTGACACTGGCTCAGGTCTTGACTGCCCTAGACCCAGGAGACTGGATGGTAGCGTTGGACTTGCAGGACGCATATTTCCACATCCCCGTCCTGCCGGCCCACCGGCGTTACCTGCGGTTCACGGTAGGCCTTGAGCACTTTCAGTTTACGGTGCTCCCCTTCGGCCTTACCAGCGCCCCACGGGTGTTCACGAAGGTGATGGCGGTGGTCGCAGCTCATCTGCGCAGGTTGGGGGTCTCAGTCTTCCCCTACCTAGACGACTGGTTGTTGAAGGCGGGCTAGCCCCAGACGGTCGTCAGCCACCTCCAGACTACGGCGGATCTCCTGCACCAGCTGGGATTTTCCATCAATGTGCCGAAGTCACACCTGTGCCCCTCTCAGAAGCTCCTTTTCATCGGAGCGGTTCTCGACTCGGCGCAGTTTCGGGTTTACCCGTCCGAACAGCGGTTCGGGATATACAGGCTCCGATTCCGATCTTCGGGCCGTTATCTCGAGTTTCGGTAAGGTTGACGCTGCGGCTTCTGGGGCTGATGGCCTCCTGCATCCTTCTGGTGCATCACGCACGGTGGCAGATGCGGGCTCTGCAGTGGGACCTGAAGTTTCAGTGGGCCCAGCACTGGGGCAACCTGTCCGACCATGTCCTGATCTCGGAGGGCACTGCGAGACAGCTGCAGTGGTGGCTCACGGACCGCGATTGGGTCAACCGCAGATCCCTCTCCCTTCCCCAACCGGAGCACGTAGTTGTGATGGACGCGTCCCTCCAGGGCTGGGGAGGCCACTTGGGAGAGGCGGGGATCAGACGACTCTGGTCTCCGGCTGAATCCCGGCTCCATATCAATCGGTTGGAGCTGCGGGCGATTCGTCTGGCACTGAAGGCATTCCTCCCGTCTGTCCGAGGGAGTGCAGTGCAAGTGTTCACGGACAACACCACCGCCATGTGGTACTGCAACAAACAGGGCCGAGTGGGGTCGTGGACCCTTTGCCAGGAGGCTCTGCGCCTCTGGCAATGGCTGGAACATCAGGGCGTGACTCTGGTGGTTCAACACCTGGCAGGTTCTCTGAACGCCAGGGCGGACGAACTCAGCCGTAGGTGCTCGATGGATCACAAATGGCGTCTGAACTCGGACGTGGCGCAAGGCCTCTTTCTGCGATGGGGAGAGCCTTGGTTAGATCTATTCGCCACCGAAGAGAACGCGCAATGTCATCAGTTCTGCGCGTTGGAATTTCCAAGGCGGCCCTCGCTCGGAGACTCTTTTCGTCGCGAGTGGAGCTGCGGTCTGTTGTACGCCTTTCCGCCTATACCACTTCTGCCCAGAGTGCTGAAGAAGATCAAGCGCGATCGGGCACAAGTCATCCTTGTGGCTCCGGACTGGGCACGAAGGTACTGGTATCCCGAGCTACTCAGTATGTCAGTCGATCCCCCGGTTCGTCTGCCTCTTCAGGAGGACCTTCTGTCGCAGCAGTAGGGGACGGTCCTCCTTCTTTGTTCAAGTCCCCTATCGTTAATCGATTCCTGAAGGGCATCACTCATACCTTTCCTCCTGTTCCCTTCGTGATGCCTCAGTGGGACTTGAACCTGGTTCTAACGTTTCTGATGTGCGCTCCCTTTGAGCCACTTCACAACTGTCCTCTTCGCCTTCTTTCTCTGAAGACTGCCTTCCTGGTAGCCATCACCTCTGCCAGGAGAGTGAGTGAGCTCAAGGCTCTCTCTTGTAAGCCTCCTTTCCTTTCAGTCCATCCGGACAAGGTTGTTTTAAGGACTAGGCCCTCCTTCTTGCCTAAGGTGGTCACGCCCTTCCACATTGGGCAATCCATCACATTGCCCACCTTCTTTCCGCCTCCGCACCCCTCGAGAGAGGAGGAGAGGCTCCACCGTCTGGCCCCAAAACGTGCGCTCTCATTTTATCTGAATCGCACACAACAGTTCCGGGTGGATGATCAACTCTTTGTTGGGTACGCGGGCGCTAAGAAAGGGAAAGCGGTGCACAAACGGACCATCTCTCGGTGGATTATCTTGTGCATCCAAGCGTGTTACTCCTTGGCTAAGAAGGAACCCCCTGTTGGGCTGAGGGCTCATTCCACTCGAGCCACGGCCACTACTACTGCCTTGGGCCGAGGTGTGCCCTTGCAGGACATTTGCCAGGCAGCAACGTGGGCCTCGCTGCACACGTTTGCAAGACACTATTGCCTGGACAGTCAAGTCTGGAGGGACGGCTACTTTGGCCGTTCCGTCCTCCAGGACTTTCTGGTGTGACTATTGGTTCGCAGACCCACCACCACGGGGATGGTATTGTTGGGGTATCTATTGTAAGGTAAGGAATCTATCACTAACGTGTCTCTTTCCGATGCACAAGTTACTACTTGTGTAACGATATATCTGTAAGAGACATTAGTTAGTGATAGATTCCTTACCGACCCACCCATCCTCCCCGTTCTGCGAACCGATATCTAGGGTTAAGGTCATCCCCTTTCAGGGCCTTAGTTTCTTGGCACCAGTGTTGGTTTTTGTCATGGCTCTGCGCTTCTGGCGCGGAAAAGCTGTGGCTAAGAACTGACGTAAGCACGCGGAGGCGGCGTCTAAGTACTCCGACGTCATCATGGCGCCCAAGACGCCGACGACGGACGCGGAGCCGCAGACGACGCCTACCGACGCGCAAGGGTACTGCTACGCAAAACTTTCCGGATCCAGTCTGACGCCTGGGGATATTCTAAGGTAAGGAATCGATCACTAACTAATGTCTCTTACAGATATATTTCGTTACACAAGTAGTAACTTGTGCGACAAGACCATTGTTGCTAGAAAGAGCATTTACATGCAAGTTGCAACAAAACTCAGGAAGGGTAATATGAAGCTACTGCCACAAGTGTGAAGGAAGCAATAGTTGAGGACATCCCATATTCTACTGGATATCACTTGTTTTATCTTGTGAACTAGGTTCTAGCAGTACTTTGCTATAGACTGGTTTTATTCAAAACAGAAGCATTATCGCTAAGGTGAATATAAAACTTTAATGCTAGCAAGCGCTCACCTAAAATCACTTATTCCAAGAGTCATAACCAAGTCACATGAAATGATTAACAGGGGCTTCAACCCAATATCAGTAGTATGGCCTGTATTGGAAAGGATATTTCCAGTGTTTCATGTAGAGTTTAGAGACAGATTCGAAGTGCGAACTATTGTCCATCAGCTAAAGGACCCAAGGCACAGTCACATGCTGTGATGTGCCCAGGACCCCACCTTGCTAGCTGTTAAGGATTTTAAGGATACAATTCACATAACAGCCATTGGGGTCCCCTTTTCAATTATGTGCACTTGTGCTCTTTTCTCCTAAAGTAATTTTTGGGCAGCTTTTTCTAGAGCTAAATGGACACAATGGCATAACAGTGCTTTACAGTACAAACTGGCTTCTGTGTTTTTTAACCACACAAACATTGTGACTTGTCTAGAATCAAAGAGTGCCCACCTGAGATTTCGAGGCAAAAGTAATTTTCCACTTTTAATGTCGGCAGACCGGGCCATTAGGCTAAATCTCCTACTGCAAAAAACAAATAAAAACACAGTTGTTCCATATTTAGTGTACAAAATCACTTCATAAACACCACAGGACAACCTGCACTTGTTCCTTTAATAATCACTCCACTGCAAGCAAGCATTTGCAATTCAATATGGTCTCACATTACTGTAAGTTTGGACTATTGGCGTTGCATTACTATTAGCAACGCCAATAGCTCAAACGTTCAATAATGCGAGACCTATTGCATTGCAAATGCTTGTTTCTTTTAGTTCCTGATCTAACTTGGATCAGCAACTAAAAAGAAACAAATGACTGCCAATTTTGTATGTGCATGCATGCTGCGTGTTTCTACAAAATAATGCAGCTGGCCTAGTTAAAGGGCTTTTTTTTCTTCAGGCATGATGCACAGCATCAAAGATGCTGTGTAGCATGGCTAAAACAATTGGCAAACCCAGTAGGTCCCAAAGAGCAGGCCCATTCACTTTGCGTTTGCTTATCTATCTAGAGTTCTGGAGGTCACAAAGATAGAGTTCATTGGCCTGGTGCATAGAGATGACGGTTGAGGAGGAATTCTTTTAGTTGTCTCTTGAAGATCGTGAAGGAGGGATTAGTCCTGATGTGGATATTGAGAGAGTTCTAGATTTTTGGGGCATTCCCTGAGAGAGCGGGAAAGGGCTTTTTTTGTTTCTTTGGGGGGATTAAAAGGAGCGAGTTGGAGCATCTTAGGTTTCTTGAATGTCCAGCTTTAGTGAGTTTGGCAGCAAGGTAGTCCGGTTTGCCTGTGTGTAAGGCTTTATGAGGGAGACGGGCAGTTTTGAAGGCGCAGCGTGCTTCGATGGGTAGCCTTTTTAGGGCCTGTAATGCGGGGGTGATGTGGTTGTATTTCTTGGTACCTGTGACCATTCTTGCTGCTGCGTTAGGGGTGGCTCTCATGGTGGCTGTGTGTGTTTCAGCTGCCCCAGTTAGTATGGCATTTTCATAGTCAAGGCTGGACAGAACTAGAGATTGGGTAGCGATTTTCAGGTCGGGGGGGGGGGGGAGTGAAAGGTTTGATTTTGGTGAGGAGTTTAAGGTTGTAGAGGGCACCTTTTGCTTAGGATGTGATGGGGGAGCTCATGTTGAGACTTGAGTCTAGAGAGATCCCTAGTGATTTAGCTGAGTTTGCTGGAGTAAGTTTGTAGTTTAGAGAGTCCAGGTTGTTTATCCATTCTTGGATCTAAGGGGGTTGTTCGTGATTGGAGAAGACCAGGATTTTGTTTTTTCTTGGTTGATTTTGAGGTGGTTGAGTGTTAGCCAATTGGAGTTGAGACAGAGGATGTCATTGAGGGAGGACTGAGCCTTGTGGGACACCTCTCGTTGAGGGGAGGCATCGGACATAGAGGTTTTGATTTTTATGAGTTGGGAGCGGTTATTTAGAAATGAGGACCATTTTAGGACATTGCCATCTGCTCCGATATGCTTTTGTAGGGTCTCTAAGCGTAGATTGTGATCTACTGTGTCAAAAGCATCGGATAGGTCGAGGGGGACAAGTAGGCAACATCTGTTAATCAAGGGAGTTGTGAATGTCCTCTGTAATGCTCAGTATAGCGGTTTCTGCGCTGCAACCATTCCTGAACCCGGATTGGTGTGAGTCAAGTAGGTTAGATTCCAGGTGTTGGTTCAGTTCGGAGAGAACACATTTCTCTAGGATTTTAGCTAGGAAAGGAAGGTTGGTGATGGGCCTTAAGTTTTGAGGTCATTCAGGTCAGCATCAGTATTTTTTTAGAAGGGGGGGGTGACTTGGCCTTGTTTGAGGCAGTTGGGCATCAGTCTGTTTAAGGAGCTGTTGATAATCTTTGTACACAGTGGGGTTAGGGTACGGTTGAGGTTCTTAGCTAGGGAGGCGGGTAGAGGGCCTGCGTAGTGGTTGGAGGGTTTGGAGTTGGCAATCACCTGCTTGGAGAGAAGATTGAAGTCCTTCCATCGCTTGGGGAAAGATGGGGAACTAGGGTGAGGGCTTATATTGGGGGTAGACAGAAGAGGGGTCTCGGCTTTGGGGAGCATGTTGTGAGCTGGGGTAGGGTTAGGTTTCATTAAGGGTGAGGATTTGCAGTGTTGGGATTGAGGACGGTAGTCTAGGGAGAGCGCGATATTGGTGATTTTGTCATTGATGAATTTAGCCAGGTTGTTACACTGAAGTTTGGAGGCAGGGGGGTTACTTTGGTGGGCCCTGAGGTCTGTTTCTGGAGGCTGTTGAAAAGTTCCTTGCCAAATAAGACTAAACATTCTGAAAAGGTTGGAGGATTAACCTCTTTCCAAGCTCTGCAGATTTCACGCCTTGCGTGAAGGATAACATAAAAGATAAATCTAGTAGGGAGTTCCTTAAGATTATAGTCTGTCCTCAGTCCAGAGATAATAGTCCTCGGGGTAACTACCAGTTGTTGTTGGAGGACATCTTCCATAAAATCCTGAATCTTAATCCAATAGTTTCTTATCTCTGGACAGTAGACAAACATGTGGAGGTCATCCGCGGCAGGGTGCCTACATCTTGGGCAGAAGTATTCCATACTAGTGAACTTAACAAATTTTTTAGGAGTTATGTATACCCTATACATGGTGAATAAATGGTTTCTTTTTAAAGCGGCAGGCTTAACCATTGCCTGTAAGATGGTAAAGGAATCGATCCATAGCTCCTTAAAGTTGTCGATGTTTGGGCTTAACGGGTTGCCCCAAATCTTTTGTAACTCAGGATCTGTGACATTCTCAGCCTCTAATATAGCCCAGTACCAAAACAAGATCTTGCACTTCCATCTATCCCTCCTGGATACAGAATCAAATTTTAAGTTTGATTCTTCAAAATCCCAGGATAGGGTTGCCCACCATCCTGACAACTGATAATATTTAAATCTGGTGAGTGTCCCCCCGGTCAAACTAGAAAGGGACTCCCAACTTAAAAGCTGCAAGTCTTTTTGGAGATCTACCCAGCAATCTAATCCTGCCAACCTTAAAGGCAGGGACAGTTGATCATCTAGACAGGCAGGTGTGCCGGGCGAGTCCCAGATCGGGGCCTGAGGTACATAGTAGGGAATATTAAGACGTTTCCTAATATATACCACATTTTTCAACGCAGCACCTAGAATCTTAAGCCTCACTTTTTATAAAAAACTTCGGGTCCCCAAACTTGAAAAGAAAGAACTCTTGTCCCTGCGGTATATCTTGTAATAATGCTTTAAAGAGTGTGCCTAATGAAGATGAGTCTATTCTATTAGCCAACAATCTGCAGTTTCTAAAGTGAAAAGAATGACAGTAAACGAGTATATCTGTAAGGGCCAGCCCACCTGTATTTAAACTTCTCCTTAGTTTTTTCCAGATTTTTGGGGACTTGGAGTTCCAAATAAAAGATCCTATTTTCCCCTGTAATTTTGCACTAGCCGGAGTAGAAAAGGATAAAGGAATAGTATTGAAAAGAAATGTTATTACAGTACAAGTTTTGACAAGATCTAGGCGGCCCTTGTGGCTTGGCGTAACAGGTAATTGATCTTCCAACGATTTTTCTGGGCACTGTTGGTTCTTTTTCTCCAAAGTAACACAGGGTTTATGGTGTGAAATGGAGTGGATCAAGCAAACCGTAGCGACTTAAGGGACCTGGCCCCCCTTTTCTTGTATTGGTCCACAACATCAGGGTCGGAACAGGATGACCAATTGTGAGGGGATGGGTAATTTCCGGTCAAGAATGCCCAATATGTTATATGAGGAAAAACAAAAAACAAAAAAAAGTTCTTTGGGGCAGTTTCTGGGTTTGTCTAGTGCGCCCCGGAAGAAGGAGGCTTTCTCCTTGATGTGTTTTTTGTAATTACTGCATTCTTTCCTGAGCTGGAAGAGGTTGGTTGTGGATGGGTTACCTCTCCAGAGTCTCAGAGGAGCTTACTTTCCTTCTTTCGGAGTTGAGGTCATAGTTGAACCATGCTCGGGAGGGGATGTTTGACTTTTTTTCAGTTTCAAGGGGGCTAATTGTTCAAGAGCAGTTGTCATTGTCCTGTTGTACTGTGTAGTGAGCTCAACCGTGTTGAGGTTGTCTGTACAGGATGGAAGAAGTGATGTTATGGTTTCCTCAAGGACAGGGAGGGGGATGTCCTTGAGGTTTCTGCTCCTTTGATGGGTAGTTTGTGTTTTGAATGGTGGAGCTGTTGATTGATTGATGTTGTATATAGTGGTGTGGTGGTCTGACCAGTCGATTAAGAGAATGTTCTTGATGGTTCTAGTTTCGCTTTTAGCTATGATTTCATCTAGGGTAGAGACCTTGTTGTGGGTTTGACCCTTGCAGTGTTGGGTGAGCTCATTTGTGAGAAGGAGTACATTTAGTGACTGTATAACAGTTTCCTTTCCGTTATTCCAAGGGAGGTTGAAGTCACCCAGGATGATATTGTTGGAGTTAGTTAGGGAGCAATGTGTAATTAGGTCCGATATTTGTTCTCTGAAAGCAGGAGAATTTCCTGGGGGTGGTAGATGAGATTGCATTTTGTTACTTTGTTGCTTTGACATATGTTGGTGTTGGGGTATTCGAAGGTGGAGAAGGAGTGGGTTTTGATTTCGACTATATTGATGTTGTTCTTATGGATGATGGCAATGCCGCCACCACGTTGGTCTATTCTGTCTTTTTAATGATGGAAAAGCCTGGGGGGGGATCGACTAGTTTACCTTGCCGCTGTTTGAATGGATTCGGGAGGATGGGGGTACTTGGGGAATGGTTGTTCGTTGGGAGGGAAGTCTTGTAGACCTACGTCAGTTGTTGTCTCTACCAATTCTGGTGATTACTTGTATGTTGGAGTGGGGGGGGTTGAGTTGTACTTGGGACGTAAGTATTAGCGAGTGTCGTTGCCTCTGACATCTCAGGGTTCGTTCTTCTTGGTCTGAGAGATTGGGTGTTGCGAGGGGTGGAGCGCCAGCTCGTCGTCTGGTGTTACGACTGTTGAGGTCGCTCAGTGATGTTTGAGGAAGGGGAGTATTGAGTGTTGGGCGGGGAGGAGGGCGCAGTGGTGTTAAGAAGGATTTTGTTTATGGTTTGCGTGATTGTGTTGATTTGGCTGTGGAGAAGGGATAGGTTTTCAGTTATGGTTTTGAGGTCAGTCGGGGTCCTAGCTAAGAGGGTGTTGAGTTGTTTTTCTATGCGTGTAAGGCGTTCAGTTATTACATCCATAGTCTCTAGGTTAGGGGTGGTGGGCAGATCCGACTGAGGGTGTGGGTTGGGCCGGGAGGGTTGTTACGGTTAGGTGGAGGGTAGGGATTGGGGGGCAGATTCGGTTGAGGGTCTAGATTGGGACAGGAGGGTGGAGGGTTAGGGGAAGTGGCGAGGCATGCGTCATCTGATAGGCGGTGGTGGGGGGATTGTGGAGGGAGTTTCTCGAGAGTGTTGGTGTTTTGTCTAAGGGTTGGGCATTGGTTAGGCGGGTGAACATGTTACTGTGAGTAGGGGAATTGGGGTAGAGGTATTGGGAGAGGTGAGGGGGTGGGGCAGGGTGCTGAGTCTCTGGGTGGGAGGTG
This sequence comes from Lissotriton vulgaris, assembly GCF_964263255.1. Taxonomy (NCBI): domain Eukaryota; kingdom Metazoa; phylum Chordata; class Amphibia; order Caudata; family Salamandridae; genus Lissotriton; species Lissotriton vulgaris. Next base: position 777,494 of record NW_028255824.1, read on the forward strand.
TGGTTGGGGGGGTGGGAGTGGGGGGGGTAGAGAGTAATCTGGCCTGGGGGTGGGGGATAGGTCTTTGCAGTTTGTTACTTGAGGTCTTAAGGCAGGATTCATGGCTGGTCTTTCTTGAGTCTGGGTCTGGGGGGCGTGTAGGGAAGGGGTGGGGCAATTGTGAGGGGTTGGGATGGAGTTTCACAGCTTGGGGAAGGAGAGTTCAAATTGGTGATTTGATTTGAGTTGCTTGTTTATTATAGCATAACCTGATGTCTTTAAATGCTTCACAGTTTTTTCTGTGAAAGGTGTTCTTTTTTTGGGGCTTTTTGTTCTCCCTAATATTCCTTCAATTTTAAAAGATCCTCATATACTGCCTTTCTGACAACCTCACATTGTAGGTTGTGGTTGGACCATTCTGAAAATTGCTGTAAATACATAAAAATAACCTACAGGGAATTATTTGTGGTAAAACGACAATGCAGCAAATGTTAATTTCTGCAGTTTTCTGTTGTAGTGTTTGAAGAGCCTGAAGATCCCAGCAACAGATCCTTTTTCTCCGAAATAATCTCCTCCATATCAGATGTCAAATTTAGTCACAGCGGTCGATATATGATGACTCGAGATTACCTTTCAGTAAAAATATGGGATTTAAATATGGAGAGCAGGCCTGTGGAAACCTACCAGGTAAGGCAAAATTATTTTCAGCTCTGTTGAAAGGATGTGCTGCAGCATTTGCTAATGCTATCTGCCCATGTTACGCAGTTCTTGTTTTGTAGAGCTTTTTTGACATGCAATAAGATTAGAATATATTCACAAACAAATGTACTTAAAGGTTTTGACTGTGTTTATTTTTACTTGCCTTGTGTTTTCGAAACCTAGAATCACTTGGTCTGATTTTCTAGGTAGTTGTTGGAAAGGGTTCCCCTGGAAATAAACATGGTGTTGAAAATTGCCAACATTACTTCATCTTTACACTTGATGAAAGTTTTAGAAAGTCTGTAAATGCTGTAGATTAAAAGTCTAAGGAAAATCCCTGGAAAAAGTAATTCACTCACTCACACTTGATACTCTGGGTACTATTTGTAATCACTGGTCACAAACTAATTTATACCGTTCAGACTTTTTATTTAAGACAACATGTAGATAAAAAAGAATTCATTACATATTCGGTTTCACAATACATGTAAAGTCAAAAACAATCACTTTGTGCAATAAATAAAAACAGTGTTAAAAGTTATTCATTAATGTACACAGGTAAAGCAGAGAAAAAGAATACACATTTTAAAGTGTCAACAAATCCTATCTAAGTTAATCACAACATTATCTAAGGCAAAACATATATCACCTATAATCAAAATCAAGACCCCAATGAAAAAAGAATACCTATTTCTATTACTGATTTCAAGATTCAAGTGCCCTTACAATATTTTTGGTACAAATCCCATGTTACAATATGCCTAATATCAAGGATTTCCTGGGCTTGAATTCTAAAGAGCAAAAAAAACGCCGACGCGTTTCGGTGTATCTGCCCTTGGATATTGGCACACCTTCCTCAGGACAATTCGGAGTCGTTTGGGGTTAAAATCATGTATCCTTCCTTAATATTAAGGTTCTGTTTCTTTTTAGATAGATTATGACCAAATCCACAAAATGCTGGATCTTAAGCTTGATCTTTAGATAGTACGTACTCGTAGAGGGTGTTCCCTTGCCCTTACGTCTCGTCGGTTCATTCAGTAACCCTGACAGTTTAGTAAATGGCCCTCTGGATCCGGGAATTTCACAGGTTCTATAGATGAGGCCCCTACGGATGTATGGGTGTGTCCTCTTCCCGTGGTATTCTTTCCTTAGTTAGTTTCCTATTCGCCTCAGGATAACGGTAAATGGGCTTGTAGAAGCTATGCCTGATCTTTGGTATAATCTGGTCACGAGCGGCCACAGGTACGTCCGATCCTGTGTTCTCTCAAAAAATGATGTAGATTATCCACTGTTAATGTTCTCCATTGTTATGGTCTTCAGTGGTGAATTTGTATTTGTCATGCATCTAATGTAATGAGGCAAAATGGGTGTCTTAAAGAAAGGGTCACGTTCTGGAGGAAAATCCAAATAGATACATTCCACTTGTGATAAAATGCTGAGTTGATGTAAAGTTGTTGCGGTTAGAATTGACTTGATCGGAATCTTAAAGAAGATAAGTGACTGAAATACTTTGTCAACTTTCAAGCATAGAGCTTGTAGCACTTCTTAATGGAAAATTATTCCGTAAATGTCGGCCAAGTGGGATGCCTGCAAGAAAGTAGGAACCATAGCAACCACAGAATGTATCAGGCCAAGGACTAGGTGCTGTTGTGCAGCCATTGGACAAGGCTGGAGTGAGAGGCACAGATTCCAAGCCCCTTCCAAGATGCCCACATGAGCTGAAGCGAACCACAGCCAGGATAGAAACAAGTTCAACTCCAGCGGGTAATTGAGCTCTTCAAGCTCTGCTAATCTGACACTGACTTGTATAAGGATACATGAGCCACCCTACTCACATGGAACCACAGTAAATAGTTTAACAAGGAACAGTGGTCCCTGTGGACAATAAATATGTAATAAATCATAATAATCAGCACAATGGAAATAATCGAAGGCAAGCAGATGTCAGAAATAGAAAAGAACATATATCACAAAATATTCATCAGTTCAAGATGAGATCTAGGTACCTAGCCAGTCTGTCTCAGTCTTAAAGGGCATATTATTAATCCGATTTATTAGGAATACACTGTCCCTCACGTAGGTCTCTTGTATGGGAACAAAATCCCTGATAAAGAAATCAATAACCCTTCTAATGGGGTCTAAGGCTTATCCACCGCCAGATAGAATGAGTCGGCTTGGTGGATTCGTAGTGCTTTTATGAATTTTAGGCAGGATCAATAAGACAAGTGTCTGCAGGCTTTCAGTGTTCAGGTATTTAAATTCCTTTTTATTGGGTCTCGGCTAGAAGTGCGTTCTCACCAGAGAACCATAGTCGTCGGCTCAGCTGACATGGAGTGGAGACGAGCTGGGCACGCGCGCAGCATTGTCTATGGCGGAGGCGGATTCCGTTGCGCGCGTGAGCTTGTAACGTAGACAGCTCACGCACGCGACCCAATCCCCGACCCAATCCCAAGGCGCGTGTCGGAATCTTTCTCTGCCCCCTCTTGCGCAAACCGCAGGCACATGATAACCCCGCCCACCCCTACAGCAGAAGGCAGCCAGGTCTGGCATTGTAAATGCTTGTTATTCATGTGGTATTGATCTTTTCTCGGGGTCATCGCAGCCTCCACAGAGCAGCCGGAGCCGGCGCTGCTGGGTCGATAGATAGTGGGGGGAAGGAAAGGCAGTGACGGGGATTACTGCTCGCCCGAGAGGGGGTGCGCGTCGGAAGAAATCACGCACATCCGAATTAGGACCTTTCATCTCCCTCCCTGCTAAGTCTCCACCGCCTCTGCCGTGCGCCCCGTGCCTGGGGCTCTCCAGGCTTTCTCTTCTCGCCTCTCCCTCTCTGATTATTTTCCTTCGTCTCCTCTCTCCTTCGCCCTCTCTTAGGGTCTCTATCGAGCGGTTCCATCCTCTACAAAGGCTTCTCACATTCCCTCCCGACTCTCTTGTCTGGATGTCTCTCAGTGCCCAGGCTCAGCAGCCCCTCTTTCCGGATCTCACTTTTCATATCTGTGCGCCTCGATCACAGCCTCTTCTGTTTTAGACTCCTCTTTGCTGTCTCTTTCTGCCTCACGGACGCTCCTCTCTGCATTCCATCTTCTGCCTCTTCCTTCCCTCTCTCAGGCTCTCTCATGCCCCTTCCTCCTCTCCGGGTCTCTCCCATAGTTCTTATTCCTCCCCTGTCTTGCACTTTCCCCTGTTTCTTCTCTCCTGCTTCTTTCTCTCTCTGTATATTCTTCCCTGCTTTTTTCTTCCTTTGTATCGCCTCTTCTCTCCCTCTCTCTATGAACTTTTCCCCTCCATTTCCTCCTCTGCGTCTTCCTATGTTTTTCTTTCTCTGCCTCTTCTCTGTGCATTTTCTCTTGTTTTTCTTAGGCGTGTATTTTCTCCCCTGCTTCTTCCCCTGTGTCTGTTCTCCCTTGCTTCTTTCTCAGTGTATTTTTCCCTTGCGCCTTCCTCTGTGTATGTTAGCCTCTGCTTCTACCCCTGTGCCTTTTCTCCCCGGATTCTTCCTCTGCGTATGCTCGCCCCTGCTTCTACCCCGTGCTTTTTCTCCCCGGATTCTTCCTCTGTGTATTTTCCGCCCTGCTTCTACCCCTATGCCTTTTCTCTGTATATTTTTACCCTAAGTTTCCTTTTTGCATTTTCTTCTGTGCTTTTTCGTCTTTGTATTTTCCCCTGCTTCCTCCCCTGTTTCTTTTGTCACCGTTTTCCCCTACCTTCTCCACAGGCATTCCCCTGCATTTTCTTCCTTGTCTCTTCTATCTTCTCTGTATTTTCTTCCCTGCTTTTCCTCTGTGCATTTTCTACCCTTTTTTAGTTTGAGCCTGTCAATGCGCTTGCGAGAGATATTGGGGCTTAACCAGACCTTAACCATCGGGCGATTTGATGCTGTACCCCTAAAAAGCGCGTGCACATCAAAGCCACCAGCCTCCTTCCCACAGGCATCCCCCAGCGTGCGCTCTGCCTCAGGCATTTCTCCTCCCCTAACTTAGTCACTGCCGCCGGCCGGCCGTACTTTCCCTTTGCCGGCCGCCAGGCCGTTATCTCGCGTTTCTCCTCCCCCCTCCTAGTGTACTTTTTTTTTTTTAACTTGTTTAATTTCCTGCTCTCCCACCCTTTCTTGCCTTTCATTTCCCATTTCTTGTTATAACGATGGGTCTAACCTTTCGTTGAAGCACAGGAACAAACAGGAATAAACATAAAAGCTATTTTACCTTCTTTTTGACTGCAACTAAAAGCAACAAATATATAACAAGAATTAGAGTTTTTGCGATGAAGTATAATCCTCATAATGAACTGTCACGCACTAACTTATGCAAACATAACTACCGAGACTGTTTGCTGCTCGTGAAGTCCAGCTCAAAACAAGTAAATAATTAACTATGTAAGTAAAAGCGATACCTAGGTACTTAACACTAATGTAAGCAAGCACGGACTACTTACAGAATTATCTCAAGAGGGATGCCCTCCTTTTAGCTGTTCACATTCGATCAAAACAGTCCGTCACCAGTGAAATCAGCTACCGTAGTCTTAGCTTACGGGTAGGCAAAAAGGTGTTGAAATCGGTAAACACCATTAGCCAATAGTCATTCTTATGACCGTGTTTTCGGTGTACTGTAAATCTCCCCACAAGAAGCAAGGGTTTACATTTAGATTGACTCCGATGACCATTTGTTTACACTGTGCAACGTGACAGTAATTCCATATGATATGGGTAGCTGCAACGAAGGCTGCAGAGAGGATCCAAGCCTCGACTGAGACCTCTACATGCACTCAACACAAATATAGCTCCGAAAGTCAGTTGAAAAGTTATATGGGAGAAGGCACACAACTTGCAAATAGTCTCTACTTGAAAAAAACATATTCCATACAAGCACGGAGACTGACGGATGTCCCCACCCACCCGCCCACAACACACTTCTAGGACGCTTACCGTTTGCTGGGAGTGCTTCTCTATGTGTTTTCTCAGTTCCCCTACGCTGTCGTCCAGGCTCGAGCGGCCGCCCTCTTGAAACGTTTCCGTCAGCGTATAGACATTAAAGTCACAGTGATGTTTCACACAGAAATCCCCCGAGTGTATCACACGGGACACGCTGCTCCAAGACTCCGGCTCACTGGCTTTCTCACTGAAACAAAATTCAGTCTGTTAATAAGTAAACCCTGCTTACATGATGCAATCTGGCAACATGTGCTCCTGTTTCGGTCTGATTCATCAGACGACAGCAAGGAGAAACAGCAATCGGACAGGCGGCTCCTTCTGCCAAGGATTAGAGACACAAAACGGCATACTTAGAGAGAAACAATATTATGTGCCAAAAGTAACCACAGACAAAAATGCAAATCCCTTTCAACAGGTTCTCCTGGATTCGAAAATTCGCCTCTGTGCATAGACGGTTAAGTAATGGTGACGACGTGGGACTATGAGTAATAAGGAAGTGAACCTAGCTTTTATATTGCAGCGCTCTTTAAAGAACCGAGGCATGCGTCAGGAGAAGCACAAAAGCAAACAGAGATGATGTACTGATGGTTTTGGCATTTATAGGTAACTGCCCCATTCCTTTCATAGCTGTATTGCCGCATTCTCACGTCCCTTCACAGACATGGAGAAACGGCATCCCTCAGGGCCACGGCATCCCTCAGGGCCACGGCATCCCTCAGGGCCACGGCATCCCTCAGGGCCACGGCATCCCTCAGGGCCACGGCATCCCTCAGGGCCACGGCATCCCTCAGGGCCACGGCATCCCTCAGGGCCACGGCATCCCTCAGGGCCACGGCATCCCTCAGGGCCACGGCATCCCTCAGGGCCACGGCATCCCTCAGGGCCACGGCATCCCTCAGGGCCACGGCATCCCTCAGGGCCACGGCATCCCTCAGGGCCACGGCATCCCTCAGGGCCACGGCATCCCTCAGGGCCACGGCATCCCTCAGGGCCACGGCATCCCTCAGGGCCACGGCATCCCTCAGCAACCAGGATGACTCAAATGCTTGTCGATGTCATATATTTTAATGACTGTTTTCTTTCTTGAGTATTCTTCTTAGTACATTACATCATGTACAGTGTTTCCTCATAACATCATTATTGCAGTCACTCCCAAGTGATCGACAAGCATTTGAGTCATCCTGGTTTCTCGACAAGAATTTTGTATTTTATGGACAATTTGTTTTGGAAACTTATAGTTTGAAAAAGATGTACATGTAAAGGAAGGAATTGTGTTTTTATAAGGCATCCCACGGGAGCTTGTGAACAGTGTGTCGCTCTCAAACAGTCTGTTTGTTTCACATGTACACTGCACACTGACATTCATTCTCATTCTCCGGTACGGATACGTACCATAAAGCAGCGTTTTAACCCCCCTATTGACAGTGGGGTCAAAACTTCGTTGACAACCCAAAGTGAACCATTTCCCAGCCCTTACCATTGCATTAGGAGGCTTTGATCACTCATTGCATATTACTGTTATGGTCGTATTTGTATGTTTGAAACCTTGTTTTTATGTCACAAAGTGTCAACCTTGATATGTAGGTTTCACTTTCACTTGGGACACCATGCACTGAATTTAGAATAATGTGTACACGCATTTGCATAAACAACTTAATTGATGAATATTTTGTGATATATGTTCTCTTTCTGACATCTCCTTGCCTTTGATTATTGCCATTGTGCTGTTGATTGTTTATTACATGTTGATTGTCCCCAGAAACCACTGTTTCTTGTTAATCCGACTGACCGCATAGTCCCATATGGTGCTAAGCTGAGTCGTGTGAATGTTGAGGCTCGCTAGCTTTCAATGCCACGAAGTCAAATGTTTCTGCAAAGCACTTCAGGGCTAAGCCCGGAGGTGTTTTGCAAAAACATTCTTATCAATCTAATTGATTAAATAGTTACTTGTTAATTAAAACCATAACATAGTACGTCATGTGAAGTACACAGTAAGTAGATATACAATAGTTTAAAGATCCTAACACCAACATGTACTCTTCTGCAGGCTCATGTCATCTCAGAAATGCAGTGTTGCATTTAGAATCGGTAAGACACATGTCTAAAACCTTACACAGGCAGATTTTACTTATTAATATTGAGGAGTAAAAGAAATGTTCGTCTGTGTTTCCTAACTGTGCAAGCCGCCCAGCCTTACAGTTTTGTGGTCTTTCGAAGTCCTCTAGGCAGTTTTATGGTCAAACTTGTGAGGTATCCATGTGATTGTTACTACTTAGTAGGCTCTCTATTTTATCCATGGGTTTAATGAATCAAAAACATCAATCTGCTTGAACTGAGGGAGATTTGCCAGGGTCACCCTACGATCTGTATTACCCACCTTATGACTCGCATCTCTTTGGGGACCTATGGGACGATGTGAAGCCACCTGCGGACCCTAACCTTTATCCTGCTAAGCCCACACCACCTCATACCATGAGGTTTTTCAGCGTACAGCTCCTCCTGCAAGGTTGACAAACAACCTCAAGAGGAGGACTTTCTTATGGAAATACTCTTCCAAGCGTAGCTCAATGCAATATCTGCCTATGCTCAAGGGAATGCTTAGACCTGCACATGAGATTTTTACGGAGTCCCTGTAGGTGAGTTACCAACCCTAGGGTGGGTAAAAAGTACAACGTGTCCCCTTCTGACCCCCCCCCCCCCCCCCCCCCCCCCCCCCTCCGCCATACATCAGGAGCCAATTACCACCTGACTCACTGCTTGAACATACTGTACACAAACATGCTAATTCCCATAATTTCCAGGGCACAGCAGATGCTCAGTGTGGGAAAGTGGCTCTATATATACTGGACTAGAAAAAAGGTACAGTGTGTATAGAGTCCACAAACCCCAGAGGTATAACAGAAGTTAAAGCCTGGTGTGACTTGGTTTGAGCAGTAAGGCAGTACCAGAGGTCAGTGAAGCATGTGTTGTACACACTCAGTCAGCAAAAGGTTTCACACACTCAAAGACTTAAAGAACTCCAGGCCAATTGTTTTTATATCAACGATATAGTTGTTTTATTCCTAGAACCAACAGGTATCAAAAATATACTGTTCTTAATGTGAGAGGTCTCAGGTGAGTACTTTGCAGAAAGGCAATAAACTTTGTAAACACAATAGGTACAGGGGTTGCAGTAGACAACACAATTCTACACACAAGTTAGCATTGAGTTCAATGGATCCTCTTGTATAAACACAGTTGATTACTTAGTAGATTACTTTGGTAATTCCAGGATTGACTGCTAGATTCAGGTCTAAGCTGAAAACAGTTGAGCAAAAACGTTTTAGGTAGTGCAGTGATTTTTCAAGAATAAAAAGCTATTTTAAAAGTTCACACTTACAAACTTTTCAACAGAAATCTGGCAATATTATCCAATGGGAGAAAATTCAGGCTGCAGGTAAAGTAATTTCTCGTTACTTTTGTAATCCAGTACTGGGCACCTCGGGCCAGCACTGGGGTCTCAACTTAAAACAGGTAAGTAATTACGTTTCAGTATTTCGTATGATTTTTAAAGAATATTTCTAGTTTTCAAAAGTACACACTGAAGAAATTTCATAGAAAAGCAGACAATGGATTCCTATGGAGAAAATACAAGTCACTAGTTAACCCACTAGGGATTACTTTTGCGGTTCAGCACTGGGCTGCAAGGTACGGTACTGGCTCCTCTCCTGATCACATGTGAGTATTTCGAAATTCGGAATTCTGATGATTTTATATGAATATTTTAAGTTTTCAAAAGTAGACACCTAAAAGATTTTTCGAGTCAAACCAGTCAATGTTATTCAACGGCAGGTAAGTGGGTTACCGGTTTCCTGGTGAGTACTCGACTGGTGAAGTTGTGGTTCTGGGCATAGACTCAGGGATCCCGCAGGGTCAGGTAGGTACAGTTAGTTCACCCTCAGCGGCGCAGGGGCGGCCGGGTGCAGAGTTGGGCTCAATGTTATCCAAGGGGGGACAGGGGGCCTCCGGTTGGTTGCTGCTGGCTAGCAGGCCATGCAGCTGTGGGAGCTGGGCTCCTGGTCACTAGCTTATGGCAAAGGGGGAAGCAGTATAGGACAAAGGTCGCACAGCCAGCGGTATTCGGGCGGCTGGGTGCAGGGTGCTTTTGAGCCGTCGGGCGCTCAATGTTATCCAATGGAAAAGGTCAAAAGGGAACAAAGGCTGCAGGCTCGGGGGCGGAGACTCTCCAGGGGCGACCAGCACGTCGAGAGGTAAGTTGGGATGTTGGAGCACAGGTAGGTACCCCAAAGGGAGGCACAAGGGGCTGTAGGGCGCCGGGTGCAGGGGTGTAGTTGAGTGTCGGAAAAGCTTACCCTCAGCTGGTCGCGGTCCCTGGTTCTGAGTCTGCAGGCATCGTCTGGTTCGTCAAGGAGGATCTTTGGGCACTGGACTTCGGGTCCCAGTCGCCGGGGGGGACGCCCTTCGGATCTTGGATCACTCGGGCACGGGCCGGGCTCGGCAGGTGCAGAGTGGGCTGGTCCGGAGCTTCCTGGCTGGCACCAGGGGAGTTGTTGCAGCAGAGCCTCTGCTGATGGGAGTCCCAGTCTTTAAGAGGGTCAAGGCAGGTAGGTCCTCTGAGTGTCCCAAGGTTGCTGTCCGCAGGAGTCGCCGGGATTTAGGCAGGAGCAGGTTCCAGGATTGACAGGCCGGTAGGGCTGGGGCCAAGACAGTTGTTGTCCTGTTAGCAGCTGCGTGGCGGGTTGTTGTCTTCTTGATCTTCTTTCTTCTTTTGGTATCGGGATCTGAGGAAGGAAGGTTCAGGGAGCCCCTAAATACTGAATTTATGGGCGTTACAGGTAGGGCAAGGGCAGGGACCAATAGGTGGGAGGGGGCAGGATCCTAGCTGTGATTGGGCAGGGCTCCTCATCTTCAAGATGGCCGAAGCCCGGGATCGTGCTTAACCAAGTCTCCCCCACCTGAGGGGTGGGGTTGGCACAGGCTGGCACCCCCCCCCCCCTTCCTGACGTAGTTTTTCCCGCCAGAGTGGGGGTCAGGACTGGTGGGGGCCAGTTGCTGGGTACATCATTTAATCTGGAGAAGTTCACAGAGGCGGCATGCCTTTGAAGCTTCTCCCTGCCCATCCTGGGGGAGGAGACCTAGCACCTCGCCCAGGATGTGCATTGTTGCAGGCCCAGAAGAACGGGGGCTCTCCACCCAGGGGTCCAGCAACCTGTCTGCTGTATGGCAGCCTCTGCAGCCACTCAGCCCAGACGTGGATTGTAGGTTAGGTTTTTGGGGGGCATCTCTAAGATGCTCTCTAGTGCATTTTACATTAAATCCCACACTGGCATCAGTGCGGGTTTAATGTCCTGAGAAGTTTGGTACCAAACTTGTTAGTCTTCAGTGTAGCCATTATGGTGCTGTGGAGTTCGGAAAGACAACCGCCCAGCACCATATACTCTTAATGGCATCACAGCACTTACAGTGCCTAGGAATGGCCCTGGGTACGGTTGTATGACGTTTTAACGCATGCTTTTACCACGCATGCCTTTACAACGCAGGTATTACAACGCAAGTCGTTACAACGACTTGCGTTGGGGGGCGCTGGATAGTGGAGTAGTTTAATTTTCTATTCCAACTCCAGTCCCCATGGATAGTAGGGAAGGTGTTGGATAGAAAATTAAACTATTCCCTATCCAACAGCGCCCTCCAGCGAAAGTCGTAACGACTTTCGTTGTAATTCCTGCGTCGTAATGGTAGTGCGTGGTAAAAGTTTTGTTGTAAACGATGTTCCCCCCCCCCCTGGGTACTGTAGGGGCACAGGGCTCATGCACCTGTGCCCACACCTCTGGCATAGGGCACCCAGCTAGAGGGGTGACTGAAGTATGCCAGGGCAGTGGGTACTGTGGGCATGGCCCACAGGGATGTGTGCCATGTCAACTCTTTGTTTAGTTCTATACTTAGACACTCAGCCTGCAAAGGCAGTGGGTGGGTGTCAGGGTACAGGGCCCCTGAGGGTGCACAATAAGTGCTGCAGTCCTCCGGGGTCTTCTCTGGTCACCATGCCCTGGGTACCTAGGGTACCAGTTACTAGGGGCTGACAGGTGGCCAGAGATCCAAAGGGTTGGGACACGCACAACCAGATGACTGCAGTATTCAAATTGCCAGTTGTCACGTGCAGCAGGGGCTGTGCTATCTGTGTCCAACAGCGTTGTAAACAGTATCTAAGGTGCAGCCCCTGGATAGGGGTTGTGCCCAGCGCACTGTATCCAGGGGCTGCACCTTAGATAGATGGCCAGAGATGCCAATTGGATTTTAGTTTCAACACAGCTTTTAGGGAAGGAACACAGGCCCCTGGATACCTGGTCGGCAGGAACCCAGGGCACACTCAGTCAAAGCACATCAGTTCAGAAAAAAAGTGGGGGCCTACCAGTGCAAGAAAGATGGCACTTTCTCACACTCAGCCTCGTGACCGGGTGAGCAAAAAGATTGATACAGCAGGCAAGCATGTTGCCGCCCAGTCTGCCAACCAATGGTGGATCGCCAATTCAGTAGATCTGCTCTCTCTGTACAACCATGCCCACTGTGATGAAATTAAGGATCTGATCCAGCACCTTCCAGATCAGCATAAAAACCTGTCCAGGAGTTGGTAGCATAGGGGAAGATAATTTTGAACACCAACATTGTGTGACCTTGACGCCGTAGACACTGCTGCTTGAAGTGTCAATACCAGTGACCTTCGCAGGCACGCCTGATTGCACATGTCTGATACCAAACCATAAATTCTCAACTCTCCATTCGATGGTGAGAACCTCTTTGGAAGGCAAGGTGATTAGATATTGGAAAAATGTAAAAAAGACAAGACTGCCAAAGTCATTGGTGCCATGCAATCACCTTCTAACATGGCTCCTTTCAGTCAATCGGTAAAAATTGATAGTCCTGGTGGTTTTAGTTCCATGCGCGCCCAGTGCTCTAGGAATTGTTTTTACGTTGTGCCCTCGACTTTTTCCGGAAATCCCAGCACCAGGATGTTATTGTGGTTGCCATTGTCATCTGGGCCATTTGCCGTTTTAGGACCGTGACTTCTCCCTGTAGCTCTGCGATGTTGGTCTCAGCGGTATCCAACTTAGCTGCTACCTTTCTCAGGTCCACATACAGGAAGTTTATGTTCGAGGCATATGGGCTGCAGATGGTACATTATGAATAGATCGCCATCTGGTGTTGGGCTCGGATGATTGCACTTGTTTTTCTCCTGGAGAAGTCTTTTGTTGTCACAAGACTGGTGACTCCTCCTTTGGGTGCTAGTGCGCATGAGCATCGGCTCCATCCTTAGATTATTTTTTTCCGCCATCGGGTTCGGATGAGGATCGAAGCGCTCCAGATCGACTTCGAGAAAAAGTGATATTTCGGCATGTATTCCCTTTCCAATTCGACAGTATTGTTATCGAATGCGATTTCATTTCTATTCCGACGCGTTTCGTCTCCAACAATAAACATTTTCTTCTACGTTGACGAGAGCGGGAGGCCTTTCTCGACATAGTCCAGCCCGGAGTCCATGGAAAGGACTCCATTTAAGAGATGTCCAACGTGTGGTGCTTAGTTCCCACACAAGGACCTACACGAGGTGTGCAATCTCTGCCTATCGCCTGAACACGAATCCAGGGACTGCGAAGCCTGCGCAGCGTTCTCCTCCAAGTCGACGATTAGAAACCGTCGGGCCCGAAGACACGAGGAATCGAGAATGCAGTTGGAGGCAATCCCGGAGCTGTTCGAAGACAAGCACCTCGAAGAAGAAGAGGAACATGAAGACGAGTCGGGGTCGGAAGGGGACTTGTCTGATGTCGAGGAAATCGACGTCCAACAAACAGTGAGCGACTATGTCCCCTTACCAAAAAACCGACCCTGTGTGGTACCGACCCCGCCTTCGAGCCCGGTCAGACCACCGAAGAAAGTTTCCGACGCCCGCCTTCGGGCCCGGCAACGAAACCGAAACAAAAACCGAAACTCTCGGCCTCCCACCATGTCGGATCCGAGAAACGGTCGACATCGACACCGAAGCTCCATACCAAAGAAAGCTCGGCATCGAAAACATTCCATGTCGAAACCGAAACATGCTTCGACGTCGAATACTTACTTGACCCTGAAAAAATCGGAATCGAGCAAATTCTCGGTGCCAAAAACACAGAACATTGACGGTCAGAAACAAAGGCATCTTTCGGAATCAAAAACTTCGGTACCGACACAGGAGCAGCAGACCGATCCAAAACAAAAGACTTTGTTTATCGATCCGCAAAGTGGTGACAAAATCACCGAAAAAGAGGAAGAATGAACTAGATGACAAAGCTCTTCCTCCTAAAAAGAGAACAATGGGGACAAATACAACTCCTCCCCTTTCTCCTCAGCCTAGAGACTCACCCTCTTCTCCTATTCCTCACAATAGACTAACTATTCCTCCACCTTCTACACCAAGACCATCTACACCTCAAACAGATGTAGACAGTGATGCAGGGGAGGGAGAACCTCATGGAGTTGACGACACTATCCCAGATGAGGAAGACCCATGGGAAAATTATGATGCAGGGTCAGACGATGATAACGACCCACAATTATACCCCTCAAAACCTTCACCACCTGATGATAATACAGGTTTTGTGCAGTTGATTAATAGGACAGCTAAATACCATAAGGTAGATTTACATACAGAACCTCAAATCGAGGATTTCTTTTTAGAAACGCTACCTGCTGCACAAACAACATCAGTCACACTACCTATGCAAAAGGGTCTTCTCAATCACACAGCAGACATATTAAAAGACCCTGTGAGGGCTAGGGTATTAAACCCAAGAATTGATAAAAAATATAAGGCAGCCCCAAAGGACCCAATATTTATCAAGGGACAAGTACCTCTGGACTCGCTTGTAGTTACAAAAGCTCGTAAAAGAGCAAATTCATTATCTACAGGAGAAGTTCCTCCTCCTGATAAGGAGTCCAACCTAATAGATGCATCAGGCAAAAGGGTAGCATCCCAAGCAGCAAACAGCTGGCGCATAGCTAATACACAAGCGCTACTGGCACGTTATGATAGAGCGCATTATGATGAGTTAGAAAAACTCATCACCCATCTTCCTAAGGAACATCAAAAAAGGGCAGACCAGCTTATACAGGAAGGGAAGATAATAACTAACACTTCCATTAAGTGCACTTTAGACGCAGCAGACACTGCAGCAAGATCCATCAACACTAGTATCATGCTAAGAAGACATGCATGGCTTAGGGTCTCAGGGTTCAAACAAGAAGTTCAAACATCTTTATTGAACCAACCTTTTGACCAAAAAACACTTTTCGGCTCAGGAACAGATGGGACTTTAGAAAAGATGAAAAAGGACACAAACGGCTAAATCAATGTGAGCATTACAACAGCCAACTCAAAGAGGTTCCTTTCGTAGGTCCACCTATAGAGGAGGGTCAAAAAATACAGGCACAAGCCAACAATCTACCTCTTTTACACCAACATCAGCCAGAGGTAATTCAAGAGGCAGTTACAGAGGTAACAACAACAAGGGTAGAGGTCGCGTAAACAATAACAACCTCAACTCCCCAACCCCAAAGCAGTGACTTAATACAACTCCCCCCAGACCATATAACACCGGTCGGGGCCGTTTATCACAGTTCCTACCTGTCTGGGAAAACATCACATCAGACAGGTGGGTGAGACAGATTATCCAACATGGTTATTGCCTGGAACTCACAGCTACCCCACCAAACATCCCCCCCAGACAGCGTCCAATGAATCAAGATCTAACATTGTTAAAACAAGAAGTACTATCACTGCTACAAAAGCATGCCATAGAGAAGGTTCCAAAACATCAGCAAGGGACAGGAGTATACTCTCTATACTTCCTAATCCCCAAAAAAGACTGGTCTCTAAGACCAATCTTAGACCTCAGACCTCTCAGTGCATACATAAACTCGGAACATTTCCACATGGTCACGCTCCAACAAGTACTTCCTTTACTGAAGAAAGGGGACTTTCTTTCTACACTGGATCTAAAAGACGCTTACTTTCACATCCCAATTCACAAAGTCCACAGAAAATACCTCAGGTTTGTAGTAGAAGGACAACATTATCAGTTCAAAGTCCTTCCATTTGGGGTCACAACAGCACCAAGGGTGTTCACAAAATGCCTAGCAGTAGTTGCAGCACACCTAAGAAGACAAGAGATACATGTCTTCCCTTACTTGGACGATTGGCTAATAAAAGCCAAGTCACAGGAAGAATGTCTTCAAAACACACAAAAGACCATTCAATTGCTGCACCAGCTGGGGTTTACGGTGAACTACACAAAATCCCACCTACAACCAAACAAGATTCAACAATACCTAGGGGCTACTATAGACACAGAAAAAGCCAAAGTATACCCCAATCCAGTCAGGATCCAAACAATGGTCACGTTGATCCAAAAATTTCAACCACAACAATCACTAACAGCTCGAGTCTTCATGCAGCTGTTAGGGATGATGTCCTCCTGCATACTGCTCATACCATATGCCAGACTACAAATGCGTCCACTGCAGGAGTGTCTGGCGACACAGTGGAATCAGGCTCAAGGTCAGATTACAGATCTGGTGTTGGTAGACGACCGCACACATCGCTCTCTGAAGTGGTGGAACACAACAAACATTTCCAAGGGACGGTCGTTCCTAGAACCGATTTGACAAGTGATCCTGACAGAGGATGCATCGCTCACCGAATGGGCAGCGCATATGGAGAAATATACAGTACAGGGAAAATGGAGTGTACAGCAAAAAAGACTGCACATCAATTATCTGGAACTACTAGCAGGATTTCTAGCATTAAAAGCTTTCAAAATGCAAATCCTCAACAAAGCAGTCAGAACTCAGAACAGACAACATGAATGCAATGTATTATATTCAAAAACAGGGGGGGGACACACTCTCTCCAACTATCCAGACTAGCACAGGACATTTGGACATGGGCCATTCCTCAGAAGATCTATCTGTTAGCCGAACACCTACCAGGAGTTCAAAATCAGATAGCAGACATCCTAAGCAGAGAGTCAGAACAAATACACGAATGGGAACTGCACAACCAAATACTTCAGCCATTCTTCCAAAGATGGGGACAACCAGAGATAGATCTCTTTGCCACTCATCAGAACGCAAAATGCCAAGACTTCGCAAGCAGCTACCCACACCACCTGTCCCAGGGCAATGCACTATGGATAAATTGGTCCAACAAATTTGCTTACGCTTTTCCCCCTCTCCCACTAATTCCATTAGTGGTTCGGAAACTGCAACAACATTCAATGACAATGATACTAGTAGCACCTACGTTGGCAAGACAGCCGTGGTTCACCACGCTACTGCAACTCTCACAGGTGCCACATCAAAAGCTGAGATTACCCATGCACCTTACACAGAACCATGGAGAAATAATGCACCCAGATCCCAAACAATTGAACCTAGCGATCTGGCTCCTGAGGTCATAGAATTTGGATACTTGGATTTACCTCCAGACTGTATGGAAATTATTAAGCAAGCAAGACGTCCTACCACCAGAGCATGCTATGCAGCAAAGTGGAAAAGGTTTGCTGTATACTGTAACAGTAACAACATCAACCCTCTGGACGCATCCACTAAACAGATTATTTGCTATTTACTACACTTGCAGCAATGTAACCTTGCCTACACCTCTATTAGAGTACATCCAGCAGCTATAGCGGCGTACCTACAAAACAGACATCTTTCCCTGTTTAAAGTACCAGCAATAAAAGCTTTCATGGAAGGCCTCAAAAGTCATTCCACCAAGACTACCGCCTGCCCCAGTCTGCAATCTCAACATAGTACTTACCAGACTAATGGGACCACCTTTCGAACCTATGCATAGGTGTGAAATACAATTCCTCAGAAGAGTAAGTGAGTTGCAAGCATTTACAATACAAGAATCATTTATGCAGCTACACCAAAATAAAGTGGTTCTTAGACAAAGCCGAAATTCTTGCCACGGCCTCGACAACTTTCAGAGGAAGAGCGTCAAGAACATTTCATCGACGCCGAAACGGGCAGGCTTTCCCTCCTGAAGAGGAAAATCACCCCGGAGCCCCAATTGGAGTTGTACAGGATCCCACTAAAACGGAAGATGGACTCTGCTGGTACTCCAGCCTTGGTGGATCCCATTTCACCACAGGCTCACGAAGTCTCGCCCACTCACTCAAATGTGGACGCTGGTGAGGGCGACGACGAGGATGAATACAGCTATCCCGTCTACACAGACCCAGAGGATGTGGCAGAGCCCTGGTCTGCTGGTGGTGAGCCTGGGGACCCGCATTCTGGGCAGGACCCTCAGCTCTTCTCCGCAAAAACTTCCCCCACTGAAGACTCTGCGGCTTTCAATGCCCTCATTGAGCGGGCAGCGGCCAATCACAACGTAGAGCTGCATGCTGACCCTGTGGACGTAGACTTCCTCTTTGACACCTTTTCTGTCTCTGAAAAGACTGTAAAAACTCTGCCAATGCTGAAGGGTGTTTTAAAGCACGCTGCTGAGGTCTTCAAAGAACCCACCAGGGCGAGAGTCATCAACCCGAGGATCGATCAGAAGTACAAGGCGGCGCCCACTGATCCAACTTATATCAAGGGACAGTTGCCTCTGGACTCCCTGGTTGTCTCCAATGCCCGGAAGAGGGCCAACTCGCAGACTACGGGTGATGCTCCTCCCCCAGACAAAGAATCAAAAGTCTTTGAGGCTTCGGGGAAGAGGGTGGCAGCGCAGGCAGCCAACATATGGCGCATCTCTAACACGTAGGCGCTCCTGGCGCGTTATGACAGGGCACACTATGATACCCTAGGGACCCTTTTGCAACACCTACCCGATCAATATAAGGAAGGGGCTGAAATGTTAATACATGAGGGGAAGCTGATCTCCAACGCTTCCATAAAGTGCGCTCTGGACGCGGCTGACACCGCCGCACGCGCAATTAACACTAGCGTTATGCTTCGTAGACATGCCTGGCTAAGGATATCTGGGTTCAAGCCGGACATTCAAACCACCATCTTGAACCAAACGGTCAACCCAGATCACCTGTTTGGCCCTGAGGTTATACCACCCTTGAGAAGATGGACACCGACACAGCAAAATCCATGGGTGCTTTGCAGTCCCAGCAGTTTTGGAGTGGGTCCTTTCGTCGCTCCAATATTAGAGGCACCTCAATGGGTCAACTTTCGCAGTCCGCGCAGCTCTACAAAGGCAACACCCAGACTACTTATGCCAACAAGGGTCGAGGTGGATACCGCGGCAACAACGCCAAGGGCAGAGGACGTGGCAACAACAGCTCCAGGTCCTCTACCGCCAACAAACAGTGACGCATTGTCACTGCCCCCCGACCACACAACACCGGTCGGGGGAAGACTCCAGCAGTTCCTGCCCGTGTGGAAGTCCATCACCACGGACAGGTGGGTCAGAAAGCTTATCCAATTTGGTTATTGTCTGGAGCTCACATCCACTCAACCCAACATACCCCCAAGGCACCGTCCTATGTCCGGCGAGCACTTGCACTTATTGCAGCAGGAGGTCACAGTCATGCTGCAAAAAGGGGCAATAGAGCTCGTGCCCTTGCAGGAAAGAGGCTCAGGAGTTTACTCCCTGTACTTCCTGATTCCAAAGAAAGACTGATCCCTCAGGCCCATTCTGGATCTCAGGCCCCTCAACTTTTACATCCTGTCTGAGCATTTCCACATGCTAACACTGCAGCAAGTTCTCCCACTGCTTCAACAGGTAGAGTTTCTGGCAACTCTGGACCTGAAGGATGCGTACTTCCACATTCCGCTACATCCTTCACACAGAAAATACCTCAGGTTCACCATCTAAAACCAGCACTACCAATTCAAGGTTTTGCCTTTCAGGGTCACCACGGCACCCAGGGTATTCACAAAGTGCCTGGCGACGGTGGCGGCACATCTACGACGTCACAACATCTACGTCTATCCCTATCTGGACGACTGACTCATCCAAGCGAAGTCAGCCCAACAGTGTGCCGACCACGTGTCCCAAACCATTCACCTCCTGCACGATCTGGGATTCTCACTGAATTACCCAAAGTCCCACCTCCAGCCTGCCCATGTACGGCAGTATCTGGGTGCGACCATAGACACTCTGGCGGCCACAGCCCAGCCAAATTCAGTGAGAGTCGGCAGCATTCAATCGCTGATCCAAAAATTCAGACCTCAACACTTGCTTCCAGCAAGAGTGTTCATGCAGTTGATAGGCATGATGGCCTCCTGCATCTCCATTGTCCCGCACGCCAGACTACATATGCGTCCGCTTCAGGAGTGCTTAGCACGTCAATGGACTCAGGCTCACAACCAGTTGAAAGACCTAGTGTTGGTGAGCGGTCGGGCATACAACTCTCTGCATTGGTGGAATCCACGAAACCTTTGCAAGGGCCGACCGTTCCAGGAGCCTCTGCCAGAGATTATCCTGACCACTGACGCCTCTCTCCAGGGATGGGGAGCGCAGGGACTGTGGACGCAGCAACAGGGGAAGATGCACATCAATGTTCTAGAACTGATGGCATTCTTCATGGCACTGAAGGCTTTCAAAGTACATCTATGCAACAAGGTCGTGTTGATTCGGACGGACAACATGACAGCAATGTACTACATTCAAAAGCAGAGGCACAGACTCTCCGCAGCTGTCTCATCTGGCTCAGATCATGTGGAAGTGGGCCATTCAGAGGAACATCTTCCTCATGGCAGAGCACCTCCCGGGCAAGGACAATCAGATGGCGGACCTGCTCAGCAGGCACAGCCACCAGATGCACGAGTGGGAGATACATCCATCAGTACTCCAGCCGTACTTCCAAAGGTGGGGTCATCCAGAGATAGACCTGTTCGCCACAAAAGAGAACGCAAAATGCCTAAGCTTCGCCGCCAGGTTCCCACACCCACAGTCGCAGGGCAATGCGATATGGATGTACGCTTTTCCCCCAGCACCTCTGATACCGCTGGTGGCACGCAAGCTCAGGCAGCACTCGACTCATCCTGGTTGCTCCAACGTGGGCTCGCCAACCATGGTACACCACGTTTCTAGAACTGTCTGTGGTACCGCATCAAAGGCTACATCTCACACCCAGCCTTCTGACGCAGAGCCATGGCGACATTCAGCATCCAGATCCGCAACAGCTCAACCTGGCGATCTAGCTCCTGAAGTCCTAGAGTTTGGCTACCTAAACTTACCTCCCGACTGCATGGACATCATTCGGGAGGCGAGGAAGCCCACTACTAGAGCCTGCTATGCGGCAAAAATGGAAGCGGTTTGTCATTTATTGTGCGAACCACAGCATTAACCCGCTGGATGATTCTATTCAGAACATCATCTGTTACCTTTTCCATCTGTACAAGTGTAATCTGGCCTATACTTCCATTCGCATTCATCTGTCTGCAATGGCCGCTTATCTCCAAAATAGACAGCACCTTTCACTCTTCAAGGTGCCTGCCATCAAGGCTTTTTTGGAAGGCCTCAAACGAGTCATTCCACCACGGACTCCACCAGCTCCTGAGTGGAACCTCAATGTGGTTCTTACCAGGCTGATGGGTCCTCCCTTTGAACCACTGCATTCATGCGAGATTCAGTTCTTGACATGGAAAGTGGCTTTCCTCGTAGCAATTACATCGCTACGGAGGGTTAGTGAATTAAAAGCCCTCACAATCCAAGAGCCATTTATCCAAATTCATTCCAACAGGGTGGTGCTCCGCACTAACCCTAAGTTTCTGCCCAAGGTTGTGTCTCAATTCCACATCAACCAAACAATCGAATTACCTGTTTTCTTTCAAAATCCTGAATCATTGGCGGAGCGGATGCTCCATACCCTTGACGTTAAACGGGCCCTAATGTATTACATTGATAGGACCAAGGATTTTAGAAAAACTAAGCAACTCTTTGTCGCCTTTGCACCGCACCACAAAGGTAATCCTATTTCCAAGGCTGGTATTGCTAGATGGATCGTTAAATGTATTCAGATCTGCTATCTAAAAGCAAAACGCACTCTTACCATTCCGCCAAGAGCCCACTCCACCAGGAAGTTGGGGCCCTCTATGGCGTTCCTTGGAAACATTCCTTTGGAAGACATATGTAGAGCAGCCACATGGTCTACCACACATACATTTCTGTAGTAGGGGATCTCTGTGTATAGTCATAATCTAGGGAATAGTCCCGCCCATGTGCGTGGACCCCGGCAATCAAAAATAATCTCTTAAGTTGTCAAAATCATGCAGAAACTGCAAAGACACTTAAGAGAGAATTTAAAGACAAATAATGCAGCCTATATCCAGAGGCTACACTGTCCAGTACTTCAACTAGAAATTCCACCAAATAATCACCACACATAATACAGCCAGCCAGTTTCTACCTTAGAGAAACTTGCCTCCACGATCAAAAAGACTCTGGAATGTTAGAGAGGAAGGCATGGACAGACAAGCCCCATAGGCTGCCATTATGTGGCTTAAATAGGATACTGTGCCTTTAAGAGAGCCTTCTAGAACTTTCTCCCAGTATCCCAGAATGCATAGCAGGTCCCTCTACTTTCGGTTCTTTTTCCGGCTCCTGCTTACAGGACCCTGGCATTGAGCTCTCCCTTGTTTCAAGGGTTTATTGTATTTTTTGGCACTTTTGTGTTCTAAAAGTGTTTCATTTGTCTTTCTTGGTGTTTTCTTTCTCTCTTGTGTGCTGTTTCAGGCGTTTAGGGCTCTAAAATGCCTGGCCTTTTTGATAAGTGCCCAGCATGTGGGAGAAAGAAAGCCAAGAGTGATCCCCATGATGTCTGCATCGTCTGCCTCCCTGAGGATCATGTCCCTGAGGACTGTCATCTGCCAGCAGTTTACTGCTCGGACTCTGAGGGACAGGATGAAGATCAGGCTTTCTGGCCTGGAGGAGAGGCGTCTGCAGGCTGCAGGTGGGTCTGGGCAGTCTGGGAAGGTTCCCTCTGCCTCTGTTGAGGCCTCTGGGGGGCTCCCCAGGGGCAGGAAGTCCAGCAAACGGTCCCGATCTCCGTCGACGTCGATTGCATCGACGACGACGTCGAGAGGGATGACGGCGGTGTGCTCCCCTTCTCTCCGGGGGGAGACGGCGTAACGGCTCGACGTCGAAGATCATGGAGAAGTCGCCGTCGAAGCCACCGTCGACGTCATCGTCTTCGTCGACGTCAAGGTCTTCCTATCGAAGGCGAAGTGACCAGCATCGACGCTCGCCGTCGAGGCGACACCGTCGATCGCCGTCGAAGCACCGGTCGACGTCGAGGGGCTCCTCGACGTCGAGAGCATCACGACGGAGACGGCGACGCTCGTCGTCGAAGACAGAACGCTCGATGTCGCGGAGGCGGCGCACGACATCGCGGAAGCGGCGGTCGACGTCGAGAAAGAGGTCGACGTCGCGGAGGCGGCGTTCGACGCCAGAAAAGCGACGCTCTGCGTCGAGCAGAAAGCGGTCGGCGTCTGGAAGTCATTCAGCCTCTCCAAAACGGCGCAAGAGGGATTCTAGTCCCAGAAGTCACGCTACTTCTAGTGGAGGACGCAAGAGGAAGCGATCACCTGCTGAAGGGGCTGGATCTCCGCGCCCTTCGCCTAAGGGGTCACCGGGCTCGGTGTACTCAGAGGTGTACACGCCATCTCGGCCTCGGACTCCCAACTCCTTCCGAAGGAGTATCCTCCACCCAAACCTCCACTTCCTTCAGGCGACCCACCACCACCTCCGGTCCCTCCGCATGGGCCCGCTCCGCAGCCGAAGGTTCCTCCACCGAGGTCCACTTCGCTGCCGTCTTTGCCTGTACCTCCTAAGGGGACCCCTAAACCGAAACCCCGTGAGGAGCCAAGGAAGACCCCGCTACGAAAACCGGTGGAGCGGCCACGTGCTGGCAGGTCTCGCTCTCGGAAGAGGGAGAGATCGCGACACAGATCGTCCACGAGGTCGAGACGCCGCCATAGGAGGCGCGAATCTCGCTCACACACGAGGTCCTCCCGGACCAGGGACTATTCTCCTACCTTGTCGGGGTCACCGGACACGAGGGTGTCCCCGATTGATGACCTGGTGGCGTTCCATGACATCCTTTTAAGGGGCGCTGCGAAGTTGGGCATATCCCTGACTGTGCCTACTCCGAAAACTTCAGTCATTTTTGAGACATTACATCAAAAACACCTGTCTCGGCCTCTCCAGCCTCTGGTGCCGGGCCTGGAAGAACAGGCTATGGCCCTTTTTCTCACCCCTGCGGTGACGAAGGCGGCTCCATCGAGGTTGCTGAAAAAGTACCGAGCTCCCAATTCGGATCCGGCCTTTCTGAGGACGGAACCCCCTCCTGACTCCGTAATTGTGACGGCGGCCCACAAGCAACATGCTACCACCCCGTCATCCACGGTCACCCCGGATAAGGAGTCCAGGTGGATGGATTCGGCGGGGAGGAAAGTCTGTGGTACTTCCGCTACCTCCATGAAAGCTGCGAGTGCCACGGCGCTGTTGGGCTGATACGACCGCGCCCTCTGGGACTCTCTCGAGCGATTTGCAGAGCACTTACCTCGGGAGAAGCGTGAGGACTTCCTGGAAGTGCTGACTGAGGGGATGCTGGTGGCGAACCAGATTATCAGCGCGGCAGCGGACTCTTCCCTGTTGGCTGCTCACGGATTTTGCCACGGAGTCAACCAACGACGCCACGCATGGCTCCGGCTTAGGTCCCTGAAACCGGACGCTCAGCAGAGGGTGGCCAACCTACCTTTCTCCGGCGAGACCCTCTTCGGGAAGCATGCGGACGATGAGATGGCCCTCATGAAGGCGGAGGCCGAGGCGCTCACGGCCGTGGGCCTGGAGAAGCCTAAAGAGACCAAGAAGACGTACCGCCCCTTCCAACGGCGGTTCGGTGGGCAAGGCCGAGGACGAGGCCAGGCTTCGGGACAATCGCAACATCAACAACAGTTCCGTAAGCCATTCCAGAAGCGCCAGAAGAACAGAGGAGGCCAGCAGTCGGCTCCGGCGCCCAAGGGCCAGGCTGGGTCTAGGCCCTAGGAACCTACTTCCCCCGGATCTGTTACCCACTCCGGTAGGGGGAAACATTAATTTTTTTCTGGCAGAGTGGAGAAAAATTACTCAGGACAAGTGGGTGCTGAATGTTGTTTGCAATGATACAGTCTTCGGTTCACCAGCCCTCCTCCGGCTATTCCACCGGTCAGCTCGCAGTTTCAGCTGCGCGAGCTTCAGGCGGAAGCGGATATTCTGTTGAGGAAAAGAGCGATAGAAGACGTACCTCTGTCTCAGAGAGGAAGAGGTCTGTACTCCCGGTACTTTCTGGTTCGCAAGAAGGACAAGATCTGAAAGAGACACGTTAGTGATAGATTCCTTACCTTAGAATATCCCCAGGCGTCAGACTGGATCCGGAAACTTTTGCGTAGCAATACCCCTGCGCGCCGGTAGGCGTCGTCTGCGGCTCCGCGTCCGTCGTCGGCGTCGTGAGCGCCGGGATGACGTCGTCGGAGTACTTAGACGGCGCCCATGCGCGCTGACGTCAGTTCTTCTTTTTTCCGCGCCAGCTAGCGCAGATCCGGAAGAAGCTCTACCCCCAGTCACTTTTTGACTGAAAACTTTTTGATCCTTTTGATCTTCTTTTTGGTCGACTTCTCGACTATCGGTGCCAGGGATGCCCGGGTTCAAGCCTTGTTCGAAGTGCGGCCGACTCATGTCGGTCACGGACCCCCATCGCTGGTGCCTGAAGTGCTTAGGCCTCGACCACGACGATCGATCCTGCTCCGACTGCCGGGCCCTGACGTCGAAGGCTAGGCGGGAGCGGTCCCGCAAGCGTCTCGAGCTGAGGCAGTCGGGCCCGCGCCGCTCCAGGTCCCGGTCCCGGTCCCACGGGAGGTCGAGGGACAGGTCGCGAGGTCGGAGTCATCGACGTTCCGGGAGTGGACACCGATCGTCTGGTTCCAAGTCCTCAGGTAAGAGGCATGAGAGGTCGGAGCGACACCATCGATCCTCCGACCCGCCCCGACGCTCGCACGATGCGGCCGGGGACTCGGGCGACACCGCCCACGCGGCTCCGCGGGAGTCGCAAGCGTCACCGCCTGCCCCACACCTTCGGGTCCCTGGGCACGGCGCGTCGCATGAGGAGGTCGAGAGGTACCTCATGGCCATGAGGGCCCTCCCTCCTCAGTCGGTTCCCGTGGCGCCTTCGGGCCGATCGGTTCCGTCTGGAGGTCCTTCCGGGTCGGGCGCTTCGGCCCCGACGACGTCGGGTGCTTCGGCCCCGGCGCCGCTGGCGACTTCGGTCCCGGCGCCGCACGGCCTCACTGGATCCGGCTCCGGATCCGGGACCCCGCCGGTCGACCCTACGACCTCGCCGGCGCCGTCCCTTCAGGTGTCGTCCCCGGCAGCCGATGTGGTTGCCGCCCCCAATGTTTCCTACGGTCCTACTCAGGAGTCGGAGGGGCGCCGCTGGGCGCCGATTCCGTCGGCCTTAGGAGACTTTTATCTCCACGAGGAGGCCCTGGCTGTTAATCCTGGTCTCCAGGAGCCAGGTGACGAGGAGCAATGGGAGGGGTCCGAGGACCCTCTGGCACGTGATTGCCAGTCGCAGCAGGACTGGACATATGAGCTTGGGGAGGCCAGTGGTATTGACACCTCGCCAGACACTGGATTTACGTCGCCCCTGACTGTGGCTTCGGAGGCGGGTTCTGCTTACAGCGTAGTGTTGACGAAGGCAGCTAAGGCCTTAAACCTTCAGCTCCCCGTCGCGGCCGTGAGGACTAATCTCCTCACCGAGGTCCTCAAACAGCAGTCAGGCTCCGCGGAGCCCCTCCTGCCGTTCAATGAGGCCTTATGTGACGTTCTTCTGGGCACTTGGTCCAAGCCCGCCACAGGCCCCCCTGTGGATAGGAACGTGGCCAGACGCTACCGCCCGGCACCGGGCGACCCATGCTTTTTGTCCACCCATCCCACCCCCGAGAGTCTGGTCATCCAGGCCTCAAACTCCCAAACCGCATTCCCGTCGGCCCCGCCCGACAGGGAATCCAAGAGATATGAACAGTTCGGGAAGAAGGTTTTCTCGTCTGTGAGCTTAGGGCTGCGGTCTGTGAACACCGCCTGTCTCTTGGGCCGCTACACCCACACCCTGTGGGACACGGTTGCGGAGGTGCTGCCTAGATGCCCGGAGGAGGTCCAGGCTAAACTCAGCCAAGCCCTGGCGGACGGCCGAGATGCAGCACGCTTTTCTATCCGGTGTGGGCTGGATACTACGGACTCACTGGGCAGGGCGATGGCAACGACGGTGGCGGTTCGACGCCACGCCTGGTTGAGGTCCGCCAACTTCTCGGCCGATGTCCAGGCCACCCTCCTGGACATGCCGTTTGATGGCCGTCGCCTTTTCGGCGACAAGGCAGACCATGCGCTGGAACGTTTCAAGGACTCCAGGGCCACGGCCAAGTCCTTGGGCCTTACGGCCCCACGCCAGCAATCGGGTGCCTTTCGCTCCTTTCGTGGCCACGGAAGGGGCGCCCCACCACGTACCGTCAGCCACGCGCCGCAGAATGTTCAACAACGCGGTGGCGGACGTGGGAACCGCCGTGGCGGTGGTCGGGGCCAGCGGCGAGGCCAGTCCACACCTCCCTCAGCAGCCCCTGCCTCAAAACCTTCCTAGTCAGAGTTTTCAGGCCCATGTGACGCCTGTGGGAGGCAGGGTTCGCCATCACCTCTCCCACTGGCATACAGTCACTTCGGACAGGTGGGTGCTGCAAATTGTCCGAAGGGGCTTCTCCCTCCCCTTCGAGTCATCCCCTCCATCCATGCCACCTCAATACCACCGTGTGTCGGGGGATCACTTGCAACTTCTGCAAGAGGAGGTTTCGGCCCTCTTGGCCAAGAGGGCCATCGAGCGCGTTCCTGGGCCAGAAGTAGGACGTGGTTGTTACTCCCACTACTTTCTGGTACCCAAGAAGGGCAAAGGGGGCCTACGCCCTATCTTGGATCTGCGGAACGTCAACGGCTTCCTCCGGACGGAGAAGTTCAAGATGCTCACTTTGGCTCAGGTCCTGGCTGCCCTGGACCCAGGAGACTGGATGGTAGCGTTGGACTTGCAGGACGCCTATTTCCACATCCCCGTCCTGCCGGCCCACCGGCGTTACCTGCGATTCAAGGTAGGCCAAGAGCACTTTCAGTTTACCGTGCTCCCCTTCGGCCTTACCAGCGCCCCACGGGTGTTCACGAAGGTGATGGCGGTGGTCGCAGCCCATCTGCGCAGACAGGGGGTATCAGTCTTCCCCTACCTCGACGACTGGTTGTTGAAGGTGGGCTCGCCCCAGACAGTCGTCAGCCACCTCCAGACTACGGCCGACCTCCTGCACTTGCTGGGGTTCTCCATCAATGTGCCGAAGTCACACCTGTGTCCCTCTCAGAAGCTCCTCTTCATCGGAGCGGTTCTCGACTCGGCGCAGTTTCGGGTTTACCCACCCGAGCAGCGGGTTCGGGATATTCAGGCTCTGGTTCCCATCTTCCAGCCGTTATCCCGGGTCTCGGTCAGGTTGACGCTGCGGCTTCTGGGACTGATGGCCTCCTGCATCCTTCTGGTGCGTCACGCCAGGTGGCGGATGCGGGCTCTGCAGTGGGACCTGAAGTTTCAGTGGGCCCAGCATCAGGGCAACCTGTCCGATCATGTCCTGATCTCAGAGGGCACTGCGAGACAACTGCAGTGGTGGCTCACGGACCGCGACTGGGTCAGTGGCAGACCCCTCTCCCTACCCCAACCGGAGCACGTAGTTGTGACGGACACGTCCCTCCAGGGCTGGGGAGGCCACATGGGAGAGGCGGAGATCAGAGGCCTCTGGTCTCCGGCGGAGTCCCGGCTTCATATCAACCTTCTGGAGCTGCGGGCGATTCGTCTTGCACTGAAGGCATTCCTCCCCTCTGTCCGGGGGAGCGTAGTGCAAGTGTTCACCGACAACACCACCGCCATGTGGTACTGCAACAAGCAAGGCGGAGTGGGGTCGTGGACCCTCTGCCAGGAGGCTCTGCGCCTCTGGCAGTGGCTGGAACATCAGGGCGTGACCCTGGTGGTTCAACATCTGGCAGGCTCTCTGAATGCCAGGGCGGACGAACTCAGCCGCCGGTGCATGATGGATCACGAATGGCGTCTGAACTCGGACGTGGCGCAAGGTCTCTTTCGGCAGTGGGGAGAGCCTTGGTTAGATCTATTCGCCACAGAAGAGAACGCGCAATGTCTTCAGTTCTGCGCGTTGGAATTTCCAAGGCGGCACTCGCTCGGAGACGCTTTTCGTCGCGAGTGGAGCTGCGGTCTGTTGTACGCCTTTCCGCCTATACCACTTCTGCCCAGAGTGCTGAAGAAGATCAGGCGCGACCGGGCCCAGGTCATCCTTGTGGCTCCGGACTGGGCACGAAGATACTGGTATCCCGAGCTACTCAGCATGTCAGTCGATCCCCCGATTCGTCTGCCTCTTCGGGAGGACCTTCTGTCGCAGCAGCGGGGGACGGTCCTGCACCCGAACCTGTCCAGTCTCCACCTACAAGCTTGGAGATTGAGCGGCGACAGTTGAGGCCATTTGACTTGCCTCCTGAAGTCTGTGATATCATTCTGGCAGCCAGGCGTCCCTCCACTAAGTCGGTATACGCCTGCCGGTGGAACAGATTTGTGGCATGGTGCACAGCAAAGGCTCTCTCGGCACCCCTTTCGGAAGTGCTGCTCTTTCTTCTTTCCCTTGCCCAGCAGGGCTCTGCTCTGGGCACTCTTAAAGGGTACCTTTCTGCTCTATCAGCCTTCTTGATGCTACCAGATCAGCCTTCTTTATTCAAGTCCCCTATTGTAAGTAGATTTCTGAAGGGCATCACGCACATGTTCCCTCCTGTTCCCTTCGTGATGCCCCAGTGGGACTTGAATCTTGTTCTCACTTATCTGATGTGTGCTCCCTTTGAGCCACTGCATAACTGTCCTCTTCGTCTTCTTACTCTAAAGACTGCCTTCCTGGTTGCCATCACCTCAGCCAGGAGAGTGAGTGAGCTCCAGGCTCTTTCTTCTTCTCCACCTTTCCTGTCTGTTCATCCTGACAAGGTGGTGTTACGTACACGACCTTCCTTTCTGCCCAAGGTTGTTACGGCCTTCCACATCGGGCAGTCCATTACCTTGCCCACTTTCTTTCCGCCTCCGCATCCCTCGAAGGAGGAAGAGAGGCTCCACCGTCTGGATCCAAAACGTGCGCTCTCCTACTACATAGATCGCACACGCCAATTCCGGGTGGATGACCAACTCTTTGTTGGTTACGTGGGCGCAAAGAAGGGTAAGGCTGTGCACAAGAGGACCATCTCTAGGTGGATCATCTTGTGTATCCAAGCATGTTACTCCATGGCGAGGAAGGAGCCCCCGGCTGGATTGCGGGCTCACTCCACTCGGGCCACGGCAACGACAACTGCCCTGGGCCGCGGTGTCCCCCTGCAGGACATTTGCCAGGCAGCTACGTGGGCCTCGCTGCACACTTTCGCAAGACACTACTGCCTGGACAGTCCAGTCCGGAGGGATGGCTTCTTTGGCCGTTCCGTCCTCCAGGACTTTCTGGTGTGAATATTGGTTCGCAGACCCACCACCGGGGTTGGTATTGCTGGGGTATCTATTCTAAGGTAAGGAATCTATCACTAACGTGTCTCTTTCAGATGCACAAGTTACTACTTGTGTAACGATATATCTGTAAGAGACATTAGTTAGTGATAGATTCCTTACCGACCCACCCATCCTCCCCGTTCTGCGAACCGATATCTAGGGTTAAGGTCATCCCCTTTCAGGGCCCTAGTTTCATGGCACCAGTGTTAGTTCTATCATGGCTCTGCGTATCTGGCGCGGAAAAGCTGTGTGTCAGAACTGACGTCAGCGCGCATGGACGCCGTCTAAGTACTCCAACGTCATCCCGGCGCTCACGACGACGGACGCGGAGCCGCAGACGACGCCTACCGGTGCGCAGGGGTATTGCTACGCAAAAGTTTCCGGATCCAGTCTGACGCCTGGGGATATTCTAAGGTAAGGAATCTATCACTAACTAATGTCTCTTACAGATATATCGTTACACAAGTAGTAACTTGTGCAACGAGTTCAGGCCCATTCTGGACTTGCGGCAGGCAAACAAATGGATTCGCAGGGAAAAGTTTCGCATGCTGTCGTTGCATCAGATTTATCCTCAGTTGCAACAGGGAGACTGGCTTTGTGCTATAGACCTACAGGATGCTTACTTCCATGTGCCCATTGCACACAAACACAGAAAGTTCCTGCGGTTTCAAGTCTGCACCAATCACTATCAGTACACAGTACTCCCATTTGGACTGAAGTCTGCGCCGAGAACACTCTCGAAGTGCATGGCGGTGGTAGCAGCACACCTGAGGAAGAACAAGGTGTTCTTCTACCCGTACCTGGACGATTGGTTTATCAAGGCATCCTCCTTCTCGGAAGCGCGAGCACACTTCCAGAAGACGTGCGTTCTCTTGAACAAGCTGGGGCTGCATATCAACATGGCCAAGTCTGTCCCGACTCCGGTCCAATGCATACAGTACTTGGGAGCCTCCATCAATACGCTGTCAGCAAGCGTGTCTCCTTCGGAAGAGCGACGATTATCTCTCCTTCGGAAGGCTCAGGCTCTTATGACAACTCCATCTACAACAGTGAGGACGGTGTCTTCTCTACTGGGATCGATGGCCTCTTGTATCTTCCTGACGCCACACGCACGGCTGCACATGAGACCGCTGCAGGAGTGCTTGGAGGACCAGTGGGATCAGAGGAAAGGATCTTGGGACGACAAGATTAGACTGTCGCTGCATGCTCTTCAGTCTCTGAAGTGGTGGTGTTCGGCGGAGAATCTCCTCAGAGGGGTTCCCTTTCACAAGGACATTCCCACGCAGACTGTCGTGACGGATGCTTCTCTCCTGGGATGGGGAGCGCATTCCGGGACTTTACAGATTCAAGGAACGTGGTCGCCGATGGAGGCCACGTATCACATCAATTTCCTGGAACTCGGAGCTGTTCACTTGGCGCTGAAGGCCTTTCTGCCGTCCTTCCAGACCAACTCTCTGCTTGTACAGACGGACAATACCACCACGATGTATTACCTCAACAAGCAGGGGGGCTCGAGATCACGCACTCTGTCACAGGAGGCGCAGGCGATCTGGCACTGGCTCCTAGCCAGAGGACTGACGATAACGGCCACCCATCTACCAGGTGTGCAGAATGTTCAGGCAGACGCACTGAGCAGGCTGGTTCAGGAAAATCACGAATGAGTCATAAACGACGAAGTACTAGAAGAAGTCTTCGCACGGTGGGGAACTCCAGACATAGATTTGTTCGCCACCGCCGAAAACAGCAAGTGCAGAGACTTCGCCTCCAGGTACTTCCAGCAAGGGACGCTGGGTAATGCGTTAAGGATAGACTGGACAAACAGCTTTCTGTACGCCTTTCCTCCCATTCCCCTGATTCCGGCGGTGCTCATCAAGCTGGCCCGGTCCAGGGCTCGGATGATACTCATTGCCCCGTAGTGGCCCAGGCAGTGGTGGTTCACGGGCCTACTTCACCGGTCTCTCCTTCCTCACATTCGGTTGCCGTGCAGGCCGGACCTTCTCACGAAGTTCGGGGGACGGATGTTACACCCCAACCTCTCGTCTTTGAGTTTGGCGGCATGGCTCCTGAGATAGTGCAATATGGTCATCTGAATCTGCCTGAGGATTGCATGGACATACTGAAGGAGTCTAAGAGACCTTCCACTCGGACTTCATATACTTACAAGTGGAAGAGGTTTTGTATCTGGTGCCAGTCTAAGAACCATGACCCTAGGACCTGTAAGGAAGATGTCATCCTTCCTTACCTTTTACATTTGGCGCAGTCTGGCCTTAATGTTCATTCCATTAAGGTTCATCTTGCTGCATTGACTGCCTACAGGAAATGCCCTTCACAGACTTCCTTTTTTCAGATCCCTGTGATCAAAGACTTTCTGGAAGGATTGAAGAAAGTATTCCCTCCTGTCAGGCTTCCTTCGCCTTCATGGGAATTGAATGTGGTGCTGTCCAGATTGATGAAGGAGCCTTTTGAACCTATCCATAAGGCTTCGTTGCAGCACCTGTCCTGGAAGGCGGCGTTCCTCGTGGCCATTACATCGGCCCGCAGGGTGAGTGAAATTCAGGCGTTGTGTTGTACTGAACCTTATACTGTGTTTCATGCTGCTACGGTTGTTATGCGTACTCACCCTAAATTTCTTCCCAAGGTTATTTCTGATTTTCATGTCAACCAGACCATAACTTTGCCTACGTTGGGTTCAGAACCCTTCATCCCCAGCGGAGAGGTCTCTCCATTCCCTGGATGTTAGGAGGGTGTTGAAATTTTATCTGGATAAAACCAAAGATATTCGTAGGTCTGACCAGTTGTTCGTCAATTACGGATCGGTCAGGACGGGTCTTGCGACCTCTAAACAGTCTATCTCTAGGTGGATTGTGTCCTGCATACAATTATGTTACCAAAAGGCTCAAAAGACCTTAGGAGGTAAGCCTAAGGCTCATTCCACCAGGGGCAAAGCTGCCACGACGGCTCTGCTCCGTAACGTGCCGATTGCTGAAATCTGCAAGGCAGCCACTTGGAAGTCGGTCCATACCTTTGCTAAGCATTACTGTCTGGACTCTGATGCCAGAGCAGATGCTCAGGTGGGGCAGGCTTCGCTGCGGAACTTGTTCGCACAGTAGTGGCGTTATTTTCTTTCTCCACCGCCGCTTTAGTGTGGGGATGGGCTTGCCATTCTATTCACTAGATTATTTCTATACACAGAGATCCCCTACTACAGAAGGAGTAGTTTGTCCTGTAACTCCAGTTCTGTAGTAGGGGTATCTCTGTTATAGTCATAAGCGCCCGCCCTCCTCCCCGGTGGAGATATGTATTCATGTACGTAATGCTACAGGTCTGGCGTGCTACGCCTGTCAAAAAGAACTGAAAGTAGAGGGACCTGCTATGCATTCTGGGATACTGGGAGAAAGTTCTAGAAGGCTCTCTTAAAGGCACAGTATCCTATTTAAGCCATATAATGGCAGCCTATGGGGCTTGTCTGTCCATGCCTTCCTCTCTATCATTCCAGAGTCTTTTTGATGGTGGAGGCAAGTTTCTCTATGGTAGAAACTGGCTGGCTGTATTATGTGTGGTGATTATTTGGTGGAATTTCTAGTTGAAGTACTGGACAGTGTAGCCTGTGGATATAGGCTGCATTATTTGTCTTTAAATTCTCTCTTAAGTGTCTTTGCAGTTTCTGCATGATTTTGACAACTTAAGAGATTTTTGATTGCCGGGGTCCACGCACATGGGCGGGACTATTCCCTAGATTATGACTATAACAGATACCCCTACTACAGAACTGGAGTTACAGGACAAACTACTCCTTACTAAGCATTACTGTGTTGATGTGCACTCCAAACAGCAGGCAGCTGTAGGGCAGGCTGTTCTCAAAACACTTTTTCAAACTGCTGCAGCTGACACGGGCGGCCGCCGCTAATGGAGGGACTGCTATTTATTCTATGCACAGATATGAATTCAGCAGCCCACATGCCTTGAACCAAATATGCTACTTACCAGTATGCATCTGTTCTTGGCATGTAGTGCTGCTGACATTCATATCGCCCGCCCTCCTCCCCGGCGCCTGTAGCAGCTGCAGTATTCACATATACTCATAGCATGGTCATCATTCACTGAGTTTCACTCCATCGTGGCCACAATGGCTAAAAACAATCTGGGGATGGAGTAGATGCCCATGCGCACTGTATTCCAGGGGAGGAGCCACCTATCTCGTGATACTTCGAATACTCTTCCAGGACAACAATGTGCAATCATCCGGACCCAACACTAGGCGGCGATCTATGCACAGATATGAATGTCAGCAGCCCTACATGCCAAGAACAGATGCATACTGGTAAGTAGCATATTTGGTCTGTTCCAACACTATCTTATTTAGATACACTTACATGGGCATTTCTATCTGTATTCTATCATACTACTCCATCTAACCCTACTATGGCAAAACAATCTAAGGATGGAGCCGATGCCCATGCGCACTAGCACCCAAAGGAAGAGTCACCAGTCTCGTGACGACAAAAGACTTCTCCAAGAGAAAAACAAGTGCAATCATCCGAGCCCAACACCAGATGGCGATCTATTCATATTGTACCACTTTGCAGCCCTCTATGCCAAGAACAGATGCATACTGGTAAGTAGCATAGTCCTTCCTGATGCTCAAGGCTTCGTGGGGCCATGCCGGCACTCCACCTCATGCCGGGACATTTCTCCAGCAGCTGCCGTGTCCATCGCGCTGTCACCGGCTTATCTTCAGTCTCTACCAGATAAGGCGTTACCCAAGGATAGTAACTTATTCATCATGGAAAAAAAAAAGGATGGGCCTCTGCTAAGGAGTCCTCTACACCTTGCACAACAGGCTGCATTTCCACCCAGCAACATCTACCAAATGGTAGTGCTTCATGAACACTAACCAGCAACTGATCAGAACAAGGCCTAATTGAATTTCTTAAGGAAATATCTACATCTCTGCCCACCAGGTTCAAAAGTGTTAACAATTGACTCCACGGTCTGTGAAAGCAATCCCACCTTCTTCTTGCCCAGCAAGTCCTGCTTGGAACATTAAAATGCCCCATTACGTTGGCCCTCTTACACATACAATGCATACCAGGCAGGGTACAAACACAAAACATGCATGCATACACTTGGGATGTTAGTGCTAGGTTCTGGAGTATTGCATAGAAGTGGAAATTTATTAGAGGACGACCAGTAGGCCTCCATGCCAGAGACACAAAAAAAGTTTGGCCTAAAGTATGGATTAAGAAAAACTGGGATGCTTCCACTGGTGCTCCATGTATTAAACCCATGCCAAAGCCCCCCTAATTCCACAATTATACTTTAAATTAAACAGTAATGCTGAAATTACTTTGTACATTCTAAGAGGTTTACCGTAGTCTAGTGAGAGCACTAAATACTAAATCACTGTAAATTTTCTGTTCGAGGCATATGGGCTGCAGATGGTACATTATGAATAGGTCGCCATCTGGTGTTGGGCTCGGATGATTGCACTTGTTTTTCTCTTGGAGAAGTCTTTTGTCGTCACAAGACTGGTGACTCCTCCTTTGGGTGCTATTGCGCATGGGCATTGGCTCCATCCTTAGATTGTTTTTTTCTGCCATCGGGTTCGGATGAGGATCGAAGCGCTCCAGATCTACTTCGAGAAAAAGTGATATTTCTGAGCGTATTCCCTTTCTAATTCGACGG
The DNA here is from genome assembly GCF_964263255.1 of Lissotriton vulgaris. Taxonomy (NCBI): domain Eukaryota; kingdom Metazoa; phylum Chordata; class Amphibia; order Caudata; family Salamandridae; genus Lissotriton; species Lissotriton vulgaris. The sequence goes on from NW_028255824.1 coordinate 813,413, forward strand.
TATTGTTATCGAACGAGATTTCATTTTGGCAAACAGATGGCATCTGAGGTCAACTCTATATCAAGCCAGTTGGTCATAGATGGCAATATATCTTTTCAATATTCCTGTAATAAAGTCCCAGATTTTTTTTAATGTATCCAGGCATCATTATAATTTGCATCTGACACATCGGTTTGTTATTTTCTACTTGTAATACTACTATTAAAGCTTTCTTCCTCCCAGGTTGCACACCTAAGTAATGTATGTTGATTTTGACAATAAGAAAATTGATTCCAACCCATTTGTGCACATATCTGATATCTGACATTATCCCATGTTACCTGCCTGTTAATAAACCAATATCGCCTAAACCAAACTCCTGTCGTTTGAGGCCGATTCTGTATAGATTACCCTCAGTGGTATTTCAGCGTGCACAAATGTAAATTGTAGAAATCTAAATAGTTTGTTACATTAGGTAATTGTTTTCATCCTGCAACAACGTAATAGTTTTGGGTTTAGATGTCTGTTAATTTTTAGAACGGACAAATACATTATTAATCTTTGATCTTTCCCTAAACTGCATTGAAGATGAAACCCAATTGGCACTCTTTGGCCACAGGGCAGTCCCTTGTAAATGGTACAACAGGTACCAAGGGCATTGTGGCTATGGAAGGCCCCTAAGGGCTACAGCACTTATTGTGCCACCCATAGAGGCCCTGTACCTTTACACGAACACACTACGTTCGAGGCATGTGGGCTGCTGAATTCATGTCTGTGCATAGATCGCCGCCTAGTGTCGGGTCCGGATGATTGCACATTGTTGTCCTGGAAGAGTCTTCAAAGTATCACGAGATAGGTGGCTCCTCCCCTGGACTACAGTGCGCATGGGCATCCTTCCATCCTCAGATTGTTTTTTTCCGCCATTGGGTTCAGATGTACTTTCTTTACTCAAGTTCGGAATCAATAGAAAAACTTTTCTAAAAGGCCAAAAGGCCTTCGGGGTCGTCGGTATTGTCCTTTCGATCGGTGCTGAGTACTTTGTACCAGTTCTTTTCGAGCAGGACGTCTAACAGAGCCGCGTGGCCTTTTCGACACCAGAGGCCTGGTTGTCGATGGAACGGAGCCCGTTCAACCGATGTCCCCTTTGTAATTCTAAGTACCCACACATTGATGTACACCCGGTGTGCAACAAGTGCCTATCTCCGGAGCACAATGAAGCCAACTGTCTAGCTTGTGCTCAAATCAGGTCGAAGAAGACGCTTCGACTTCGACGCGCAGCGAGGCAGACTATGACTAAGCCAGCGCCCGACCCGGTGAATATCTTCGATGAGGAAGACTATGAGGTCGTCGAGACTGAGGATCCAGAACAGCAGTCGGATCCCGGGTCGGAGCATGACTCTTAACTATTATGAAGACGACGAAGAAAACGTCACGGATGAAAACGTTGTCTAGGTAAGGGACGAAGCATCAGCCATCGAAGCAGTCAGACCCTTCCCAGTCCGGCTTCAGAGCCAAACACAGCACCTAGACCGCCCTCATCGCAGCAACAGACGACATTCGAACTCTACTGGACAACGGAGAAACAGCTGCCCTCATCCTACTTGACCTCTCAGCAGCCTTCAACATAGTCTGTCATAGCACCCTCATACAACTCCTCAGCAACGTCGGAATACAAGGAAAAGCATTGGACTGGATTGTGAGAAGGTGGCCTGATATGCAGTGGTCACTATTCTAGTGAACACTATGTATCAGTCCAGCAACCCTTATTGATGATTGGTTGTAAGTCAACCTTATAGACCAGCTATCCTAGTAGCATGGATACGAGTAGTCTAAGGCTAAAGACTCGAGAGGGCGTGTTAAGCCAGCTGTTATACCACACATATACCCCTTGAACACCAAGTGAAAGGACACCACACAAGTGTTATGAAAATAAACAAGATATTTATTAAGAATCACAACAGCTCTGTACTCTTTATGAGGACAGGGTACTAAGCACAAAACAAAACTCTTACGAAAATACTTAAGTTAGCACAGTATATACAAATGCCCGAGGGGCACGGAAAACCATATACTCTGAAAGTGGAATGCGAGATTACTAGCAGGTAAGTACAGTACTAATAGGCTTAGGAATCGCTAGGACTTGACTATAGAATCTTCAGATTACTTCTAGGAGGCCTAGGGGACTCGGGTGCAGAGTGTGCACTCTCACGCGTGATGCGGGACAAAGTCTATGGTAGCTAGTAATGACAAAGTTAGTGTTCTCAGGCGAACCCGACCTGGTAGGAGGAAAACGAAAGTGGATCCTGACCCTTGGATAGTGAGGCTATGCTGGGGCACCGAAATGCCGAAGTTACCTAGCCCAGGGGCTGCAGCTGCATAGGTCTCAAAACACGTCGGGAATCCTCGTAGACGAACCAGGAGCCTGGAAGAAAAGTTGCTGGCAGGCGACCAGTGAGGAAAGTTCGATGGATCCAAGCCTGGATCGAAGGAAGATGACACCTGAAAGCAGAGGGGACCAAGTTCGAGACTACTAGCCAGTAGTCAGTGGGCACCAGGAGGGCACCGGATGGTAGCCACCTCGACTAGGTGAGTGGGTGACGCTGTGTTCGCAGATCTCACGGACCAGGAGGCGTTTTCGGCGACCAGACTGGAGGAGCGAGCTGTCCCACGATGGATGAAGCTGTCGGAGTCGCTGGACCCAGGATTGGGCAACAAAGCCTTGGCAAATTCAAGCCCACGCGGTGGACTCAAAATGGCGTCTGGAGTGGACCAGGAGGGTCCGGGGTGCCTCTCTTGAAGAAGGAAGCAAGGGCCAGTCTGGAGCAACCAGACCAGCAGCAGTGATGTCGTCGGGCGTCGTGAAGAAGGCCACAAGCCAGCCGGCTAGTAGCCACACAGCGCGGTGAGCACGCAAAAGCAGAAGGGCCCCACGCAGATCGTGGAGATGCTGGAGGGCTGATCTTCGGTGCTGGAGCTGCTCAGGGTTGGGGCTTCTCGGACCCCAAAGCACTCACCAGTGGAACACACGGTGGGCTTGTTGCAAAGAAGTCGTGCAGTCTTGGCGATCGTCGGTCCCTCGAGGTCTCGTCGCACTCACGGTTCTCAGCTTGGCTGTAGAGGTGAGTAGATGTCAGAGGTGCCAGGGAAGCCGGGTCTCGTCGAGCTGGGTCGTCGGATTCGTGAAGAAGGACTTGCAGCAGACCGCAGTGTTCTTAGGATGGTGCCCGCTTGATGCAGGGTGACCACTCCTTAGCCACAAGGGAGAATCTTGAAGAAGAAATCTTGATGTCCTTTCGCAGGAAGTCGTGTCTTGATTCCAAAGATGATCTAATTTGAACAGGGGGCCCGCTCCTATCTTTATACTAAAAAAGGGGGCTGACCCGGTGACTAGGTCCTGCCTATGGGTGGGACTAGGAGGGGGGTGGTTACACCCCTCTCCCATGCCGGACTTCCCCAGGCCAGGGGCTGGTGTGCCCCTGGAACTGGTTCAGACTGGCCTATGCGTAGTGAGCACCGGTGTGCCACTCAGCAGTCACCTTCCTGTAAAGCCCTGCCTACCCAGGATACACAAAACCATGTCTGGGACGGTGCTAGCACCGCCCCTGACAGGAAACCCTTTGTCCAGGCTCCCCTCGCTGGAAGGACTCCCAGCTGCAGGGGGTCAGACTCGTGTCTGTGGTGGCAGCATCCATTTTGTGGAGCTGAGGCTTCGTTTAACTTTAACCGGGGTTCACAGTTACACACATGTCGTGTCCCTCTAGAAGGGTGGAATGCTAACCCCGTCGCCAGAATTGGCGAGGGGTTAGTATTCCAATTCGTATGACACCTTACTCGACATGTTTTGATAAAGCAATACCAAAGATAGCATTTAACCGCGAGGATTATAATGCACTTAAGAGTATATGGTATGCGATATCATGGAACAGCTATTAGGACTTGGTTCTGCAAGCTGCAGACAGGCTCAGCTCATGCCAGAGCACCATCTCACACGATTCCAAGCACTCTGCCTTCAGGATTGTCAAGGCCTGCCATAGGAGTGACTGATAGGAATATGTGTGTCCATTTTAGGGTTAGATATAGGTATACTATATCTACAGCAAAGGGTGATTACACGACTTTGCCCCAGCTGTCATGCAGCCAGTTGTGTCAAATTTAGGAGGCCAGCCAGGGGTGGCATAATACATGCTTCAGCCCCTGGCAGCCCTGGGTACACCCATGCCCTGAGTTACAGGGTCTGATAGGGTGGCCCAGTACCAATTGGAAATGCACCTAGGGTACATGGAATCCATTTTACAGAGAGAGCAGTAGGCCTGGGGTCCTGATTGGCAGGGCCCCAGGTCGACTATGTCAAAAACCAGCTAAAACACAGGGCAAAAAGTTGGGGGCAACCATAGTCAGGAGGTACCTTCCTACATGGATCATCTTTTTCCTCGCCGGAAGAACCCAGAGAGTCCGCCTCCCCCCTTTTAGATCTGAGGCCACCGAAGTCCTCTGCGGCGTACCACAAGGATCAGCACTCAGTCCCACCCTCTTCAACGTATACATGAGTCCCCTCGCATCCATCACGCGCCAACATAACCTTAACATCATCTCCTACGAAGACGACATCCAGCTGATCCTCTCTCTCACCAAAGACCCAAACACTGCCAAAACCAACCTACACGAAGGGATGAAAGAAGTAGCTGAGTGGATGAAGAACAGCCGTTTAAAACTGAACTCTGACAAAACAGAAGTCCTCCTCTTAGGTTCATCCCCCTCCGCTTGGGACGACTCATGGTGGCCACTGGCCCTGGGAAACGCACCCATACCTACGGACCACGCACGTAACCTGGGCTTCATCCTGGACTCCTCCCTCTCTATGACCAGACAAGTCAACGCCGTCTCATCATCATGCTTCAACATCCTACGTATGCTCAAAAAAAATCTTCCGTTGGATCCCCACCGAAACAAGACGGTCACCCACGCACTGGTCACAAGCTGACTGGATTACGGGAACACCCTTTACGCCGGAACCACAGCCAAACTACAGAAAAAACTCCAACTCATCCAAAACGCATCAGCCAGACTCATACTAGACATCCCCCGCCAAGCTCACATTTCCGGTCACCTGAAAGACATCCACTGGCTCCCCGTTAACAAGAGAATAACGTTCCGTCTCCTCACCCACGCACACAAAGCCCTCTACGACCTAGGACCCGAATGCCTCAACACGCGCCTGTCCTTTTACACCCCCACCCACCAACTACGATCATCCAATCAAGCCCTCGCCGCAATTCCACGCATCCATAAATCCACCATGGGGGGGAAGATCCTTCTCCTACTTAGCGGCCAAAACCTGGAATTCTCTCCCCACCCACCTCCGCCTTACACAGAACCACCTCTCCTTCAGAAAACAACTAAAAACTTGGATATTCGATAAGTAAAGAACCCCCCTCCCTCAAGTGCCTTGAGACCCTCTGGGTGAGTAGTGCGCTATACAAATGCTAAACCTGAACTTGAAAGACTTCAAAGGGCTCTGGTCGAGGCATCGCCAGAAGGCCTTAGCCAAGATCATGACGAACATTCTATAGCCCCGCGTCTCGGCCCGGCTAAGAATATATCACACGAGCCATCGGTCGAACATTACCAGTCACTGGTTAAAACTAAACCAAAAGACATGGAGTCAAAAACAAAACCGAAACTGCTGGAGACAGTCTTCGGATCGAAGAGTTCGGATCCATTGGATTCGACAAAGAAAAAGGGTGTCGACAACCCTGCGGGGCCACAAATAAGGGGTGTCAAACCAAAGATCGGTACGCTAAAGTCCATGACTAAGTCAAGCACTTCGAACCGACGACGTCGACGGACAGCGACACAAATAAGGGACTCTATTCTCAGAAGGTTCTCGATCCGAAGCAACAAGTCGACAGGCCACAGTTCGTCAAAGGCCTCGAGCCGAAGATCAAGAGCGGCTCAAAGGAGCACATCGAGGCAGAGGAGCGTGCCTCCAACGCAATAGGTGCCTAAGTCGACGCAAGGCCAAAAACATATTGGCGAAAAGACAGTCGTTCGGACCGATGGCGACGCCGGCCCCGAAGAAGGTCAGTCAGTCTACAAAGTCTATGCCACCGATAAAATTCAGACTGCCCCCGACTGCACGGCCTAAGGCATTCGATCCGAAAACGGGGATCGAAACGTCCAAGAAGGTGTCGATGGGGAAAAGGAGTCATTCTCTAGAAGAGGACATTGTGTGCCAAGAGCCCTCCTATGATGAGCAGTCGAAGCTACATATCGACTCCGACTCTGGCAGACTTACTATTTATCAGAGGAAGATCAGGTCAGAAAATCCTATTGAAACATATAAAATTCTACTCTAGAAGAAAAGGGATTCTTCCACATCACCTGTTCTTTTTGATACTATAAGGTATCATGGCCAGGACACTTCTGCATACTCACCCTCACGCACTGATGAGGATATTGGGTATGACTACAATGAGGAATTTAATTATCCTGTGGGCACGGATCAGGATGACCAGACTCAAGCCTGGACAGACCCTGTTGACTCGGGGGAGTCACAAACTATTCCTGACACTCCTTCTTATCCTGTCAAGACTTCGCCAACAGAGGATACAGCTGCGTTAAACGCATTAATAGAAAGGGCAGCAAACAATCATGATGTGGAGATGCATGCTGACCCAATTGAAGAAGACTTCCTATTTGACACTTTCTCCACTTCAGAAAATCAGTCAAAACATTGCCAATGTTGAAAGGTGTCCTTAAACACGCAGGAGACCTTTTCAAGGAAACAACAAGAGCAAGGGTTATTAACTCTAGAATCGAAAGAAAATACAGACCGGCACCTGTGGACCCTACATATATTAAGGGACAGCTGCCATTGGACTCTTTGGTGGTATCAAATGCTCATAAGCGTGCCAACTCACAAACCACTGGCGATGCTCCTCCTCCAGACAAGGAGTCTAAGATATTAGAAGCTTCTGGAAAAAGGGTGGCTGCTCAAGCAGCTAATATATGGAGAATTTCTAATACACAAGCCCTATTAGCCAGATATTATAGGGCTCACTATGACACACTAGAGCAACTCCTACAACATTTGCCTGATGCCTACAAGGAGGGAGCAGAAACACTGATACAAGAGGTAAAATTCATATCTAACGCATCCATTAAATGTGCGCTAGACACAGCAGACACCGCAGCCAGGGCCATCAATACAAGTGTCATGCTCAGGAGACACGCTTGGTTACGCATCTCTGGGTTCAAACCTGAGATTCAAACCACATTATTAAATCAACCTGTGAACCCTGATTTATTTATTTGGTCCTGATGTGGACACATTATTAGAGAAGATTAATAAAAAGGACACAGAGACAGCCAAGTCTATGGGTGCCTTGCAGTCGCAACAATTCAGAGGAGGCTCCTTTCGTCGCTCCGGTAACAGAGGAGCTGCACGAGGCGAGGCATCCCAGCAGACTCAATACAATAAAGGGAGCACGCAGACCACCTATAATAAAAACAATAGAGGTGGATACAGTGGCAACAGCAACAAAGGCAGAGGACGAGGGAGTAACACCAGATCCTCCGCCAATACTAAACAGTGACGCTTTGTCACTGCCCCAGACCATGTAACACCGGTCGGGGGACGATTACAGCAGTTCCTGCCAGTCTGGGAAAGCATTACCACAGACAGGTGGGTGAGACAACTGATCCAGTACGGCTATTGTCTGGAGCTAACATCCACTCCACCCAACATACCCCCAAAACACCGTCCTATGTCCGCAGAGCACATACACTTATTGCAGCAAGAGGTCATCAGCATGCTGCAAAAAGGGGCCATAGAACTCGTACCTGTAGAGCAACAGGGGTATACTTGCTGTACTTCTTAATCCCCAGAAAGGACGGGTCTCTCAGGCCAATACTGGACCTCAGGCCCCTAAACCAATACATCTTGTCAGAACATTTTCACATGCTCACTTTACAGCAGGTTCTACCATTGCTCAGTCAGGGAGATTTCCTCGCAACACTAGACCTAAAAGACTCCTATTTCCACATACCGATACATCCGGCACACAGGAAATATCTCCGGTTTACCATACAAAATCAGCACTACCAGTTCAAGGTCCTGCCTTTTGGGGTGACAACAGCCCCCAGGGTGTTTACCAAGTGCCTAGCGACAGTAGATGCGCACCTACGAAGACAGCATATTCACGTCTACCCCTATCTGGACGACTGGCTTATCCAAGCAAAGTCAGCCCAGCAATGTGCCAGCCACATGTCCCGCACTATTCACCTCCTACACAGCCTAGGATTCTCATTAAACTACCCAAAGTCTCATCTTCAACCCGCCCACGTACGACAGTACCTAGGAGCGACAATAGACACTCTGGCAGTAAAGGCACAGCCAAACTCGGCAAAATCAACAGCATTCAATTACTGATTCAGATATTCAGACCCCAACACTCGCTCACAGCACAGGTGTTTATGCAGTTGATAGGCATGATTGCCTCCTGTATCTTCATAGTCCCTCACACAAGACTACACATGCGTCCGCTTCAGGAGTGCTTAGCACGGCAGTGGAACCAGGCTCAAGGACAATTGAAAGACCTAGTGTTGGTGACCGGTCGCGCATACAACTCTCTGCATTGGTGGACCCACAAAACCTTTGCAGGGGACAACCGTTCCAAGAGCCTGTACCACAAACAGTGCTGACAACGGACGCATCTCTCCTGGGATGGGGAGCGCATGTCCTCCATTACACAGTGCAGGGACTATGGACGACACAGCAAAAGAAGATGCACATCAACCTGCTAGAACTGATGGCAATCTTTATGGCAATGAAGGCGTTCAAGGTACATTTGTGCAACAAAGTCGTGTTGATCCGGACGGACAACATGACTGCCATGTACTACATACAGAAGCAGGGAGGAACACACTCTCCACAGTTGTCACATCTAGCGCAAAGCATGTGGAAGTGGGCCATTCAAAGAAACATATTCCTCATGGTGGAACACCTCCCAGGCAGGGACAATCAGATGGCCGATCTGCTCAGCAGACACAGCCACCAGATGCACGAGTGGGAGTTACATCTCTCAGTGCTACAACCGTACTTCCAGCAGTGGGGTCACCCAGAGATAGACCTGTTCGCCACAAGGGAAAACGCAAAATTCCAAAGCTTCGCCGCCAAGTTTCCACACCCGCAGTCTCAGGGCAATGCGATATGGATAAACTGGTCAGGCAGTTTTGCGTACGCTTTTCCCCCAGCCCCGCTCATACCACTAGTGGCACGCAAACTGCGACAACACTCAAGGACACTCATCCTAGTTGCTCCAACGTGGGCGAGGCAACCATGGTACACCACGTTCCTAGAACTTTCTGTGGTGCCTCATCAAAGGCTGCGATTAACACCCAGTCTTTTAACGCAGAGCCATGGAGACATTCAGCACCCAGATTCGCAACAGTTGAACCTTGCGATCTGGCTCCTGAAGTCAGAGTTTGGTTACCTGAACTTGCCTCCTGACTTTATGAATATTATCAAGGAGGCAAGAAGACCTACAACCAGAGCATGTTATGCGGCAAAGTGGAAACAATTTGTCATCTATTGTAACAATAATGACATCAATCCACTAGATGCATCAACTCAAAACAGATGCAATCTAGCCTACAGTTCCATACGTATACATTTAGCTGCGGTGGCAGCTTATCTTCAGAACAGGCAGCACCTTTCACTCTTCAGAGTACCTGCTATTAAAGCTTTCATGGAGGGACTCACAAGTGATTCCTCAAAGACACCCACCTTCACCTGTCTAGAACCTGAACGTGGTTCTAACCAGACTAATGGGACCACCTTTTAAACCTCTACACTTGTGTGAAATACAATTCCTAACATGGAAAGTGGCTTTTTTAGTGGTGATTACATCACTTAGAAGAGTTAGTGAGCTGCAAGCCCTAACTATTCAGGAGCCATTCATCCAAATTCACGCAAATAGGGTAGTGCTACGTACAAACCCTACATTTATGCCAAAGGTGGTATCCCAGTTTCACATCAATCAAACAATTGAACTGCCAGTGTTCTTCCCAAATCCAGATTCGGTGGCAGAAAGAGCTCTACACACACTAGACGTTAAGAGAGCTCTCCTGTACTATATAGACAGGACAAAACATTTCAGGAAAACTAAGCAACTGTTTGTTGCCTTTTCACCACAGCACAAAGGCAACCCCATTTCCAAATCGGGTATAGCCAGATGGATTGTTAAGTGCATACAGATTTGTTATCAGAAAGCTAAACGCACATTAACAGTTCCCCCAAGAGCGCATTCAACACGCAAGTTAGGGGCATCCATGGCTTTCCTAGGAAACATTCCTCTAGAGGAAATATGTAGAGCAGCCACATGGTCTACCATACATACATTTACCAAACACTACTGTGTAGATGTACACTCCAAACAGCAAGCAGCTGTAGGACAGGCTGTTCTCAGGACTCTTTTTCAGACTGCTGCAGCTGGCACGGGCAATCACCGCTAAGGGGGAGACTGCTATACATTCTATGCACAGATATGAATTCAGCAGCCCACATGCCTCGAACGGAATATGCTACTTACCAGTATGCATCTGTTCTTGGCATGTAGGGCTGTTGACATTCATATCGCCCGCCCTCTTCCCCGGTGCCTGTCGCAGCTGTAGCACTCAGAATTAATCTCTAGCATGGACTTCACTTACTGTATCATACTCCATCTCTGCCACAATGGCGAAAAACAATCTGAGGATGGAGAGGATGCCCATGCGCACTGTAGTCCAGGGGAGGAGCCACCTTTCTCGTGATACTTAGACTCTTCCAGGACAACAATGTGCAATCATCCGGACCCAACACTAGGCAGCGATCTATGCACAGATATGAATGTCAGCAGCCCTACATGCCAAGAACAGATGCATACTGGTAAGTAGCATATTCCCTTTGCATGCTGCATGTTTTGATGCAGAACGAAGTGAAGAGTCTACATGGCACACATCCCTGTGTGCCTTGCTTACAACCCCCTGCCCTGGCATAGGTCAGCCACACCCCTAGCTGGGTGTACTATACCAGTGGTGAGGGTACAGGTGCATGAGCCCTTTACCCCTCGGTGACTAAGCCAATTCTTAGATGTTGTAGGTGTAGTAATGCCGTTAAGAGTATATGGTGCTGGGAGTTTGTCATTACAAACTTCACAGTACCATAATGGCTTTACTGAAAACTGGGATGTTTGGTATCAAAGTTATCAGCACATCAAACCCACACTGATGCCAGTATGGGATTTAATGAAAAATGCACCCGGAGGGCATCTTAGAGATGTGAAGGTGAAGCACAGGTCTCAGTCCCCGCCATATTGCAGATTGGGAGGCCCAGTCAACCAGAGTGAGACATGTGCCCCCCCCCCCCCTCCCACTGGAGCGTGGCATAATAGGGGGTGTAACCCCCCCCAGGAAGGGACCCATTGGTCTTAACCTTTACTTACCTGTAACACCCCTAAATCTAGTATTTAGGGGCACCCCTGAACCATGCCTCCTCAGACAAGAATAGACTAAGAAGAAATGAAGGACCAAAGAAGCCGTGCCAAAGCTAAGAGGAGGACGCCCACTGACTTTGCCCAGCCCTACCGGCCTGTCCCCACCTCGAACCTGCAGAAGCGAAACTCTGGTGTGTCCTGCAGCCAGCAACCTCAAGAACCCTGAGGACCTGCCCTGCCTTCCACAGAAAACTGTCTCCAGTGGGCACCGGATTTGCTCACCAACAGACTCTGGCTCTAGCCAAATCTGCAAGTCTGCACCCGACGCCCACAGCCTGAGTACGAGTGGCCCAACACCACGAGGTCGTCGCCCTGGTGATCCTGACCTGAGATCTAACCTGCCTCTAATCTCCCAGCGACGACTGCAGCCTATTTCAGGAGTCCCCGCAACCGGAGCTAGGAAGGAAAACCTGACTCCTAAAGACACCCCTGCACCTGATGTCCCTCGGCCTTGGGTTGCCCAAACGATGGTCTCCCAGCATCTCCAGGCATCCCAACTTACCTCTCCAACCAATGATCACCTGCAGAAGATCTTCGTCCCCAAGTTTTTGTTGAAACTGGAGTTTCCCTATTGAAATCAACAGGGCACCGACCCCCAAAACCAGCACTCTACACCCACTCGGCACTGTGCCCAGCTGTGTGTGCACTTTGTGTGCCAAACAGTATCCCCATATGCCCTGAGTCACTGGGAGGTTTGCTCCCACATCTAAGTGGCCTGCTCGTACGCAGCCACCAACAGGAGGCACCCTGTACCCCATTGGGTCTCGGCACTCTGCACCCGGCCGCCCTAGTGCTGCTGAGGCTGTTTTGAGAGTGCATCCTTAACCCTGGGGGAACCCTTATTTTAACCCCAGAAACTCAACAAGGACTGAGTACTTACCTGGTAACCGAGAACTTAATTTCTCTCCATAGGAATACATTGACTGTTTATCTCTGAAAATGTTCTACGTGTGGAGTTTATTTGTATGGAAACATGAAAAACTACATCAGTGCAAAGCTGATTTTACTTACCTTTTCTTTAGGAAATGTCCCAGTGTGATATCTAGGCATATCACACTAAGTAGAAAAAGTTACTTAAAAAGTAATCTAAAAAGTAAGTAAAAAAGTATTCCGAACAGTAATATCTTGCTGGATTGTCCCTTGCCAAGAAGGAACCACCAGAGGTAATTCGTACTCATTCTACCAGAGAAATGTTTTGCTATCTTCACTAGCCATTGGTGTTCCTGGTGCAGAAATTTTCATGCAGCAACATTTTGCTTGTTCACTTCTGCAGGATTTCCTTGAATGGCCACTCATCAGACCCAGCCCCCTTGGAAAGGGTACCGTAATGGCTTCTTTTCAATAGTTTAACCCCTTCGACGCTCATGACGAGCTCAGCTCGTCATGAGTTACGGTTCTCGTACGCTCATGACGAGCTGAGCTCGTCATGTAACGTGGGTTTTTTAAAAAGTCAGCTCGCAGCGGGAAAAGCCGCCGCACGCATGGTGTTAAGAATTCGCAGGTAGAAAAATTAATTGGAAGAAATTATCTTTCTGGTGGATACTGTCTACCTGCAGGTTCCTCACTGATCCCACCCACCTGTCTGTTCTCAAGTGGGGTCGTATATTGCTGAATTAATAAGGTTCCTTCTTAGTTCATTGCACTGCACATTCACATTCAAGCTAAAGTTGACCTAGTCTGTCTCGAGGGTCTCGGAAAAAATCGACAAGCAACAGTCATCAGGGTTCCAAGGTAGCACTACATGACTCGAGTGACTGCACTTCCATTACGAAGATGAATCCTGCATTACCTACTGACTTACATAGTTTCCTTATCCAGTCTGCTACCTGAGGATATTCAAACGGTGAGGAATCTACAGGTATAATATCCATCAGGAAGATTGTTACTGAAGTTAAGTAATTTCTTTTCTTGTCCCCATATTAAATGCTATCCATTCTTTCATATAGTAGACTACGGCCTATTTATTATCTGAAAGAAACACGTTAGTGTTAGATTCCTTACCTTAGAATATCCCCCAGGCGTCAGTCTGGATCCAGAAACTTTTGCGTAGCAGTACCCCTGCGCGTCGGTAGGCGTCGTCTGCAGGCGTCCCCTGCGGCTCCGCGTCCGTCGTCGGCGTCGTGCGCCGTGATGACGTCGCTGGAGTACATAGACGCCGCCTCCGCGCGCTGACGTCAGTTCTTCTTTTTTCCGCGCCAGTGGACGCAGATCTGAAGAGCAGTACTCCGGTCTTTGACCAAGTTTTTCGATTGTTTTTTCACTTATTGTGCCTGATAGGATGCCTGGGTTCAAGAATTGCGATGACTGTGAGCGCACGATGTCGGTCACGGATCATCATCGCCTCTGTCTCCGGTGTCTGGGCCCCGACCACGACGTGGACTCCTGTGTCGACTGCCGGGCCCTCACCAACAAGGCTAGGCGGGAGCGGTCCCGCAAGCTACTGGAGCTCCGGGTGTCGGCCCCACGTCGGGACCGGGAGCGGTCCCGGTCCGGCCGGAGGTCGAGAGAGCGTTCGAGGGAGCGTTCGAGGGAGCGGTCGCGGAGCCGCGCCGAGCGTTCCGGAAGTCGACACCACTCGTCAGGCTAGTCAGGTAGGAAGCACAAGAAGTCGGGGCGTCGTCATCGTACCCCCGACTCCCCCCGACGCACACGCGATGCGGCCGGGGGCTCGGGTGACCCCAACCCCGCGGCTCCGCGAGAGTCGCCGGCGCGGCCTGCCTCATACCCTCCGGTCCCTGGGCATGGCGCGACGCCTGAGGAGATCGAGGCGTTCCTCATGGCCATGAGGGCGCTCGCTTCTCCGACGGGGCCTACGGTGCCTTCGGGCCCAGTGCTACCGTCTGGGGGCCCTGGCGGTTCGGGTGTCCCTGCCTCGGCGCCGTCGGGTGCTCCGGCCCCGGCGCCGCCGACGGCTCCGACCCCGGCGCCGCAAGGGCCTTCGGGATCGGCGCCGGCTGGTCTTCCGGCCTCCCCGGCGCCGTTGCCATCGGGGTTGCCCCCGACGCCGCCCCCGCGCGGCGCCGGTTCTCCAGTGCCGGCTCCGGGCGGCGCCGTCCCCTTACCTTCTCCGACGCCGGACGCGGCGCCGGACGGGCGTCGCTCGACGCCGGTCCCGGAGCCGATGGGGCCCATGAACCCCGAGGAGCCGGTCTTCATCATTGACTCCGAATACGGAGAGGATGAGGAGTACGGTGAAGGTTGGGAGGGGTCCGAGGACCCTCTGTCACGCGAGTGCCAGTATGACCCGGACTGGACAGGTGACTTGGGGGATGCCAGTGGTTTGGACGACTCTCCTAACCCTGGTTTGATCTCTCCTCCTTCCGTGGCATCGGTGGAGGGAGCTGCCTATTCTGTGGTGCTGATGAGGGCTGCCAAGGCCTTACACCTTGAGCTCCCCGTCGCGGCCGTGAGGCCTAACATCCTCACCGAGGTCTTCAAACCGCAGTCATGCCCACAGGAGCCACTGCTGCCGTTTAATGAAGCCTTGTCAGACGTTCTGTTGGGCACGTGGTCCAGGCCCGCTTCAGGTGCGCCTGTTGATCGGAACGTGGCCAGGCGCCACCGTCCTTGTCCGGACGACCCCAAGTACCTGTCTACCCACCCCACTCCTGAGAGTCTGGTGATCCAGGCCTCGACCTCCCAGTCCGCATTCCCGTCGGCCCCGCCCGACCGGGAATCCAAGAGGTATGACCAGTTTGGCAAAAAGGTCTTCTCGTCCATTAGTTTGGGCCTGCGGTCTTGCAACACCGCTTGCCTCTTGGGCCGCTACACCCACTCTGTGTGGGATACGGTCGCGGAACTGCTGCCAGAATGCCCCATGGAGGTGCGGGCAAAACTCGGTCAAGCTGTGGCTGAGGGCCGGGATGCAGCGAAATATTCAATTCGGTGTGGTCTTGATACGACCGACTCGCTGGGCAGAGCTATGTCAACGACGGTGGCGATTCGTCGCCACGCCTGGCTGAGATCCGCCAATTTTTCGGCTGATGTCCAGAATACTTTGATGGACATGCCGTTTGATGGCTGTCACCTGTTCGGTGACAAGGCGGACCACGCGCTGGAACGCTTCAAGGACTCCAGGGTCACGGCCAAGTCCTTGGGTCTCTCGACCCAGCGTCAGCAAACGGGTTCGTTTCGTCCCTTTCGTGGCCAAGGAAGGGGCGCCCCCACACGTGCTGCCAGCCACGCGCCGCAACAATCCTTCCAACGCGGTGGCGGCCGTGGAAACCGCCGTGGTGGCGGTCGGGGACAACGGCGGGGTCAGACCACACCTTCCCCCGCAGCATCTACCCCAAAATCCTCCTAGTCCGTGCTTTCGGCCCCATGTGACGCCAGTGGGTGGCAGGGTTCGCCATCACCACGCTCACTGGCGCACGATCACTTCGGACAGGTGGGTGCTGCAAATCGTCCGAAGGGGCTACTCCCTCCCCTTCGAGACCTCTCCTCCAGCCATGCCACCGCAGAACCACCGTGTGTCGGGGGACCACTTGACACTTCTGCAGGAGGAAGTTACGGCCCTCTTGGCCAAGGGGGCCATCGAGCGCGTTCCTGGGCCAGAAGTAGGGCGTGGTTGCTATTCCCACTACTTTCTGGTGCCCAAGAAGGACAAGGGGGGCCTACGTCCTATCTTGGATCTAAGGAACGTCAACGGCTTCCTCAGGAAGGAGAAGTTCAAGATGTTGACGTTAGCTCAGGTCTTGGCTGCTCTAGACCCACAAGACTGGATGGTAGCGTTGGACTTGCAGGACGCCTATTTTCACATCCCCGTCCTGCCGGCCCACCGGCGTTACCTGCGGTTCACGGTAGGCCTGGAGCACTTTCAGTTTATCGTGCTC
Organism: Lissotriton vulgaris; assembly: GCF_964263255.1. Classification (NCBI taxonomy): domain Eukaryota; kingdom Metazoa; phylum Chordata; class Amphibia; order Caudata; family Salamandridae; genus Lissotriton; species Lissotriton vulgaris. Next base: position 829,758 of record NW_028255824.1, read on the forward strand.
CCCTTCGGCCTTACCAGCGCCCCACGGGTGTTCACAAAGGTGATGGCGGTGGTCGCAGCCCATCTGCGCAGGTTGGGGGTTTCAGTCTTCCCCTACCTAGACGATTGGTTGTTGAAGGCGGGCTCGCCCCAAACAGTCGTCCACCACCTTCAGATGACGGCAGACCTCTTGCACGACCTGGGGTTCTCCATCAACGTGCCGAAATCACACCTGTGTCCCTCTCAAAAGCTCCTTTTCATCGGAGCGGTTCTGGACTCGGCGCAGTTTCGGGTTTATCCTCTGGAACGGCGGGTTCGGGATATTCAGGCTTTGATTCCCATCTTTCAGCCGCTATCCCGAGTCTCGGTCAGGTTGACGCTGCGGCTGCTGGGACTGATGGCTTCCTGCATCCTTCTGGTGCATCACGCCAGGTGGCGGATGCGGGCTCTGCAGTGGGACCTGAAGTTTCAGTGGGCCCAGCATCAGGGCAACTTGTCCGACCACGTCTTGATCTCGGAGGGCACTGCGAGACAACTGCAGTGGTGGCTTACGGACCGCGATTGGGTCAGGGGCAAGTCCCTCTCCCTTCCCCAACCGGAGCACGTTGTCGTGACGGACGCGTCCCTCCAGGGCTGGGGTGGCCACTTGGGAGAGGCAGAGATCAGAGGCATCTGGTCTCCGGCGGAGTCCCGGCTCCATATCAATCTGTTGGAGCTGCGGGCGATTCGTCTGGCACTGAAGGCATTCCTCCCCTTTGTCAACGGGAGTGTAGTGCAGGTGTTCACCGACAACACCACCGCCATGTGGTACTGCAACAAACAGGGCGGAGTGGGGTCGTGGACCCTTTGCCAGGAGGCTCTGCGCCTCTGGCAATGGCTGGAACGTCAGGGCGTGACTCTGACGGTTCAACACCTGGCAGGTTCTCTGAACGCCAGGGCGGACGAACTCAGCAGTCGGTGCTCGATGGATCACGAAGGGCGTCTGAACTCGGACGTGGCGCAAGGCATCTTTCTGCAATGGGGAGAGCCTTGGTTAGATCTATTCGCCACAGAAGAGAACGCGCAATGTCATCAGTTCTGCGCGTTGGAGTTTCCAAGACGGCACTCGCACGGCGACGCCTTTCGGCGCGAGTGGAGTTGCGGTCTGTTATACGCCTTTCCGCCTATACCACTTCTGCCCAGAGTGCTGAAGAAGATCAGGCGCGACCGGGCCCAAGTTATCCTTGTGGCTCCGGACTGGGCTCGAAGGTACTGGTATCCCGAGCTACTCAGCATGTCAGTCGGTCCCCCGATCCGCCTGCCCCTTCAGGAGGACCTTCTGTCGCAGCAGCAGGGGACGGTCCTCCACCCGAACCTGTCCAGTCTCCACCTCCATGCTTGGAGATTGAGCGGCGGCAGTTAAGGCCATTTGACTTGCCTCCTGAAGTCTGTGATGTTATTCTGGCAGCCAGGCGTCCCTCCACTAAGTCGGTATACGCCTGTCGGTGGAACAGATTTGTGGCATGGTGCACAGCAAAGGCTGTGGACCCTCTTTCTGCCCCTCTTTCGGAGGTTCTTCTGTTTCTTCTTTCTCTTGCCCAGCAGGGCTCTGCTCTGGGCACTATCAAGGGCTACCTTTCTGCCCTTTCAGCCTTTTTGAGGCTTCCTGATCAGCCTTCTTTGTTCAAATCCCCGATTGTAACTCGATTCTTGAAAGGCATCACTCACATGTTTCCACCTGTTCCGTTTGTGATGCCTCAGTGGGATTTGAACCTGGTTCTAACTTTCCTGATGTGTGCTCCCTTTGAGCCCCTTCATTCTTGCCCTCTCCGTCTCCTGACTTTAAAGACGGCTTTCCTGGTTGCCATCACCTCTGCCAGGAGGGTGAGTGAGCTCCAGGCTCTTTCTGTCCAACCTCCTTTCCTGTCCATTCATCCTGACAAGGTGGTTCTGAGGACTAGACCTTCTTTCCTGCCCAAGGTTGTTTCGGCCTTTCACATCGGGCAGTCCATCACCCTCCCTTCCTTCTTCCCGCCTCCGCACCCTTCAAAGGATGAAGAGCGGCTCCATCGTCTGGACCCAAAACGTGCGCTTTCATTTTACATGGATCGCACACGCCAGTTCCGGGTGGATGACCAACTGTTTGTTGGCTACGTGGGTGCGAAGAAGGGACGGGCGGTTTGTAAACGAACCATCTCTCGATGGGTCGTCCTCTGCATCAAAGCGTGCTACTCTTTGGCTCGGAAGGAGCCTCCTGTTGGGCTGAGGGCCCATTCCACTCGGGCCACGGCGGCTACTACTGCCCTGGGCCGGGGAGTCCCCTTGCAGGACATTTGCCAGGCGGCTACGTGGGCCTCGCTGCACACCTTTGCGAGGCACTACTGCCTGGACAGTCAAGTCCGAAGGGATGGCTTCTTTGGCCGTTCTGTCCTCCAGGACTTTCTGGTGTAGTTTTGTATTGGTTCGCAGACCCACCACCGGGGTTGGTATTGCTGGGGTATGTATTCTAAGGTAAGGAATCTAACACTAACGTGTTTCTTTCAGATGAACAAGTTACTTACCTTCGGTAACGATATATCTGTAAGAAACATTAGTTAGTGTTAGATTCCTTACCGAACCCACCCATCCTCCCCGTTCTGCGAACTGATACCTAGGGTTAAGGTCATCCCTTTCAGGGCCCTAGTTTTTACATGGCACCAGTGTTGGTTCTCTCATGGCTCTGCGTCTCCTGGCGCGGAAAAGCTGTGTGCAAAGAACTGACGTCAGCGCGCGGAGGCGGCGTCTATGTACTCCAGCGACGTCATCACGGCGCACGACGCCGACGACGGACGCGGAGCCGCAGGGGACGCCTGCAGACGACGCCTACCGACGCGCAGGGGTACTGCTACGCAAAAGTTTCCGGATCCAGACTGACGCCTGGGGGATATTCTAAGGTAAGGAATCTAACACTAACTAATGTTTCTTACAGATATATCGTTACCGAAGGTAAGTAACTTGTTCTACTTGTCTTGAAGTTATGTCCTCTGTGTTAGGAACACCTGTGATGATACCATTGAACATGCCTTATACTATTAGCCTTTTGATTGTGCAAGATCTCTGCTTATATCTTTTTAGGAATGGTCTATTTTGTTTCTGAATGACCGAATTCAGATTAGTCTGTAGATAATATAGCACTGGGATGAAAAAAGTGGGGCAGTGATGGTAGTAGGAGGGTATTAAAAGTAGTCACAAAATTAATGTGTGCCGTTTTATTAATTTTTCTTATTTTGTATGAATTGCAAATTTGTTTAAAATGTAATCCCTTTCTTTCAGGTGCATGAATACCTCAGAAGTAAACTTTGCTCACTTTATGAAAATGACTGTATCTTCGATAAATTTGAGTGCTGTTGGAACGGATTAGATAGGTAACTTTACATTTAGTTTTATGTGACTATTATTTCCATATATCAAAATCTATTGAATTAATGTTTTTGTTGTGTTTTTTTACGTGTACGTTGTGAAATAGTGGCATACTAGCGCCAAGAAATTCTACCTTTTGCGTTAGTAACAATCATGAGGCAGGAAGTTACAGCACTCTTTAAATTTGTAGCCTCTGGACTAAAATTACATCTCAACCACACTGGGAGCTGCCACTTACTCATGGGAAACCAACCACCACCTTTACTGTTCATCGGGTTCCCGTTAGTTCCCAAGACTTCAAGGAATCCATCTTCCTCCTCCAGTTTTTCTGGCGAAGAAAAGGTCTGTCAGAAAGGAGATCCATCCTAAATTTTTGAAGGTTCAATATCTTGCAAAAGCAGTTGTGTGTGATGCACTTCAGCTCCATATGAAAGGGTCATTCATGGCGTATCTTGATATTAATTAACCTCTTCATTCTTCCTTCCTATAGATGTATTTTCCTTCCACATGCCAGGGCCAAGACTAACATTGCAGCCCTGCGTCGCTGTAGCTATTGGCTTAGCACCTGAATGAGTTTGCTTGGATCCTGAATGAGTTTACTTAATTAGATCTTCCTCTATACTGCAGAGACCTTTTGGTCTAGATGAGAGTAGAATCCATTAACACATACAAAGCTAAATGGGAGTGATTCTTCAGCTGGTGCTCATCTAAAGGCGCTCATCCTTTCTCCTTCCATCCATGACTAATTTCTCGAATTGCTAGAATTAGCACAATCAGGACTCAAGCACTCATCTCTTTAGGTGTATTTTGCTGATATATTGAGATTCTCATATTCTCCTTGGCACCAACTGTTACGGGCAAGATAGTCATGAAAAAATTTGGTATTGGTCCTACTGGCAAGGTGTCCATTGGCAAAATGGCAGTATAACACACTGTTGCAGCACTTAATAAGGATCCCGTTCAAGGTAATAGGTAGAGCAAGTCTCAAATACCTCTCAAACACAGCATTGCTGTCCACCATAATATCTGCCAGGCATGTGTGAGAAAGTGCTAGTCTACATTTCAGCAGTGACACAGTAGCAGTGAGCACAACTCCACCTTTCATTCCTTACATGCCCACTGACACTCAACTTAAGGAATCCGTTGTGCCTATGTTTTTTTTTATCCAGCAGAGACACACTTGCATTCTCTCTATGTGGACGGATGTTTCTGAAATTTTACTTAGAAAAACGACTTACTGGACTTTTAATGAACTACAAGTTACATTGTCAAAACCTTGAAAGGGCTACCCTTTATCCAAACAAAGAAACTCCAGGTGGGTAGCAATGACTATCCACTTCTGCCCTACGAAATCAGAGTGATCAGTTTTTCCGCCGTTGCGTCTGGATCGTCGCCGAGAGGCTCCAGAGTTTTGTAGGAAAGAAGACACAGAAAAGTTGAATTTTGCACGGAAAAGATTGGAGAAAACGACAAGGAACAACACCATCAAGCCGGGACGACGAAGAAGAATAAGAACTTGGACGTCCAACGGAGAATGCGCACACAGGGGGCCCCCTGAGCGCAAGAAATGGGCAAGACACCTTTTAAATTCTGCCGTAACTGCCACCACAAATACGCGCAGAAGGACCAGCACCCGGTTTGTAACCTCTGCCTACCGGTCGACCACGAGATCAAGGACTGCAACGCCTGCTCCGCCTTCACATCGAAGACTCTCCGGGTTAGAGAGAGACCGAGAAGAGCCAACTACAACATGCAAGGCAAGGGACAACCGCCGTCGCTTCGGGACCTGGGACTCTCGAGCGACGAGGACAGCATTCGCCGGAGAAGATGTCGATTACAGTCGTAGAGACTGATAAGAAGACTTCTAAAGAGGTAGGAGAGTCGACCCCTAAACCCCGACAGATCCTCGAAGGTCTGAGTCAGACTCTCGAAAAACAGAGTAAGTCCTCGAAGGGAGCACTGGCGCCGAAAATCTCGACGGCCGCAGCTGCATCCAAGGACAAACAGCCCAGCGGATCCTTCGAAAAGGACTCACAGACGGCGAAGACCGGCGAAAAGCCAGGGTCGTCGAAGCACGTCCCCGAAAAGGAACGATCGACTTCGAAGGAGAAGGACCCGAAGGTCGCTTCGGTGTCGACAAAGGACCCGAAGGTCATTTCGACGTCGACGAGTACGTTGAAGAGATCGGCCGAACCGTTCTACGCTGAACAGGAGAGAAAGAAGAGACGGCTCGAGGCCAAAATGGATAACATCCTGCAAAGAAAGAAGTTCGACGAAAAGATGAAGAGGTTCGCGGTTCCGTCAAAGCCAAAGACTGTGATCGTTGAAATCGAAGAGGAGGAGGACGACTTTGACGCCGAAGGGCTGCCGAAAAGTCCAGAGACCCAGGACCATCTAGAGGAAGAAGTAGTCTACTAAGAGGAGGGCGCCGATCAGCGGACGACCCTCGACTCTGCATCCTCGGGTACACAGGACCTGGAGTGGCAGGACCTCGACACCGAAAGCCCAGAAGAGCCCGTGGACACGTACCCTTCGAGGCCTTCGCCGCCAGATGACAATGGGGTCTATAATATGGTCATCAAGAACGCTGCAATGGCCTTTGGAGTCAAGCTAGATGAGGAAAAACCTAAGGCAGACTTCCTCTTCGAGACCCTGCTCCCCACCCAAACGAGGAGCCAGTATCTCCCCATGCTTGAGTGTCATGGCCCAAGGGAAAGAGACGTTCAAGGAACTGGCAACATCAGGTCCGTCACGCCTAGGACGGAGAAGAAATTTAAACACTCCTCTAAGGATCCTCCCGACATCCGGGGATCAGTCACAGCGGACTCCATTATTGCGGCGACCTCCAGGAAAAAGGCAAATGTGCCAACAACATCAGGCCCACCACCAGACAAAGAAAGTAGGAGGATGGACCTAACTGGGAGAAAGATAGAAAGTAATTCAGTGATGCACTGGCGCATGGCAAACTCGCCTTGCTGAACAGGCACCAGTACCAAATTCTAGACGAGATCGGACAGCTGATAAAGCACCTCCCAGACGAGTACCAACAAAGAACCTCACACCTTGTGGAGGAGGGGAAGAATGTGGCAAATTCATGCCTCAAAACCGCCTTGAATGGGGCTGAAACGTCCAGCAGACTGATGATGTTGGGAATCACGGAGAGAAGGCAGGCCTGGCTCAGGATCTCAGGCTTCAAGCCAGAGGCGCAGCTTAACATTCTAAGCACCCCGTTCAATGGGGAGACACTGTTTGGGGCGCTGTTGGATGAAAAGCTCACCCAGCTCAAGAAAGAAAATTAAACTGCAACGTCCATGGGTCCTTACAATTCAGTGGGATGAGAAGAGGTACCCCGACACGGAGACCGAACGAAAGAGGGGGAAACCAGCCAGGAACGTCACACCAGACATTCCAGCAGTCCCACCAGGGCGACACCCAAACACAACAGGGACAGCAAAGACAAACCTGGCAGTGCCAGCCAAGGGGCTATTCCTTACGCGGGAGGGCCAATGGACGTGGACAAACTAGAAGAGGGGTCCAACAACCCACCTTAACGTGACTCCGTCAAGCAATACGTGCCCACCCACGCAACACAACAAGACCAAAAGAGGGTTACACGGACCAAACATCAACGAACATGTAACACCAGTAGGAGGCAGGCTAAGTAATTTCTTCCGGGAGTGGAAGAAGATAACCACAAATGGATACTCGACATCATACAGTTCGGATACTGTATAGAACTGGAAAAGACACCACCAAACAAGAAACCAAAAGGGAAGGCGCAGTCAGGGAAGGAGCTAGAGCTACTTCAAAAGGAACTGAAGGAATGCCATCGATCCAGTACCATACAGAGAAAGGAACAAGGGAGTGTACTCAACCTACTTCCTGGTAGCAAAGGTGGACGAAACACTGAGACCCATCCTGGACCTAAGGTTCCTAAACAAGTACATAAAAACACAAAAGTTCAAGATGACGTCCCTACAAGAGGTCATTCCTCAGATAAGGGACGGAGACTTCATGGCCACCATAGACCTCAAAGATGCCTACCTGCACATTCCAATGAACAGGCAGCAGAAAAAGTTACTAAGATTTACCATGAAAAACGAACACTACCAGTTCGCAGCCCTAGCCTTCGGACTAAAATCCGCACCAAGGGTCTTCACTAAGTGCCTCGCAGCAGTGGCAGCGCACCTATGGAGGGAAGGGATCCATGTATACCCTTACCTCGATGACTGGCTAATAAAGGCAAGTTCACACAGGACGTGCAAAGAACACACACACCGTGTGACAAGTACACTGATAGACCTGGCATTCTCCATTCACTGGGGGAAATCCTCAATGGAACCAGAGCAAGTGAAGATCTTCCTGGGAGCACAGATCAACACCATACAGAGCAAGGTGTTCCCCAGCGACAAGAGAACACTGGTCCTGCTGAAGGAGACACGCCTCTACCAGAAAGGGCGAGGTCAGACAGTGAGGACAGCGAGCAAGATAATGGGCATGATGGCCTCCTGCATACATCTGGTCCCAAATGTACGGCTCCACATAAGACCATTCCAGGAATGGCTGCAACAATGGTCACAAGCTACAGGGAGTTGGGAACATCTAGTGGTTGTAACGCACGCAGTGCAGGAGGAGATATTGTGGTGGAACAAGGAGAACATAACAAAAGGGAAGCCTTTAACACCACCAACCCCAATGGTGACAATCACCACAGACGCATCCCAGATGGGATGGAAAGCGCACATGAACAAGGTCAGGGTGAGGGGTCTGTGGACTCCAGCTGATGCTGTCAAACACATCAACTACTTGGAACTAAAGACCATGTTCCTCGCCCTGAATGCCTTAAAAAAAAAACTGTACAACCAGAGAGTGTTGATCCAAACAGACAACACAACAACGATGTTCTACATCAACAAGCAGGGAGGAACACAATCCGCCCGCTATCAAACCTAGCACGGGAGATATGGAGATGGGCCATCCCACTCAAAAAAGACCGACTAGCCATACACCTACCAGGGAAGGACTATGTGGAAGCGGACCGGCTCAGCAGGCAGACATCTGCATCCCACGAGTGGGAGCTAAATACACAGGAAACGCAAAGGCTATTCAGAAGGTGGGGGAACACAGACGATATACCTATTTGCAACACACCAGGATGCAAAATGCTGAAATTTTGCATCCAGGCAACCAGGGGAAAGACCCCGGGGGAATGCACTATGGATAAGCTGGTCGAAAACATTTGCTTACGCTTTTCCCCCGATACCACTGATATCCAGGGTACTCAACAAGTGCAGAACCAGCAACATGACACTGATACTGATGGCACCACATTGGGCAAGGCAGACCTGGTACTCACAAATAATTGAAATGGCACAAGGGCCACCCCACAAATTCGGCAAAAGAAAAGATCTACTCTCCATGCAGAACTGAGAAGTACTGCACCCAGAGCCAGAGAGCCTCAGCCTAGCTGCATGGCTCCTGAGGACATAGAGTTCGCACACCTAAGGCTACCAGAGAGCACCTGCGGGTGCTACGAGAGGCAAGGAGACCTACAACACGAAAGTGCTATGCTGCAAAATGGAACAGGTACACAAAATGGTGCAGTAGGAAAAACTGCACAAAAGGATGACAAAGGAATCAACGGTGCTAAGATATCTCACACACCTGATGAAAGCAAAACTGAGTTCATCCTCGCTGAGGGTACACCTAGCAGTGATATTGGCCTACACAAGAGGAGAGACAGGAAGGGAGTTTCTTTAAATCACAAGTAGTAAAGAGATTCCTGGAAGGGGGAAAAAGGATAGCACCACCTAAATGGATGCCGCAGCCGGCAAGGAACCTTAATCTAGTCCTAACCGAACTTATGTAGGCACCTTTTGAGCCCATCCAAAAGGCCACACTACAAATGCTAACAATGAAGACAGCATTTCTGGTGGCAATCACCTCGCTGCGCAGGGTAAGCGAGCTGCAAGCCCTAACACTACAAGAATCCTACATCCAAATACACAATGACAGGGTGGTAATGAGAACGGACCCACACTTCATGCCAAAGGTGGTGTTCATGTTCCACATGAACCAGACAGTACAAATACCAAGCTTCTTTCAGAAACCATCCACAAGCGCAGAGAGGGCACTGCACACTCTGGACGCTAGAAGAGCAGTAATGCATTACATGGAAAGAACTAAGGAGCACAGGAAAACAAAGCAGTTCTGTGACCTTCTCAAGCAGTTTCCTGGGTAGACCAGTAACAAAGGGAACCATTGCACGATGGATCGCACAAACTATACAATTCTACCATAAACAGGCAGGCCAAGAACTAGCAGAGGGGGCACGAGCCCACTCTACCAGGAAAAAGGGAGCAACAATAGCCTTCCTGGCTAACACACCCATTCAAGACATATGCCTGGCGGCAACATGGACTTCAGTGCACACGTTCACTAAGCACTACTGTGTGGATACACAAATGAATAAGGAAGCACAAGTAGGACAGAAGGTGCTTCAACATATATTCAACAACCAACGCTCATCTTCCACCCAGCCGCCACAAACCTAACAAACCGCTACAAACTCTATGCACAGCATAGTGAATCCAGAAAGATTCACGCTGCAAAACTAATAGTTTCTTACCTGTCAGTGTAGTTTTTCAGCTTGAAGATCTTTCTGAATTCACTAGTGAACCCATCCACCTCCGCCAGAAAGATGAGGCAGGAGAAGGATGTGGAAATAAAGAGGACAATATACAAACAGACACCATAAAAGACAAAGCGGAAAAATCATTTACTTGGAGGAAAAACTAGAAAATAATACTAAAGGATTCACAAACAGAACACAAAAACAAGAAAAAAGAATCCGAAGATGGCGCCCAAAGGTGGGAGCTTCCTCGGTAAACGTGCCGACGCCACAGGAGGTACACCAAAAGGTGGGCTGATGATGCCCACCTGGGCTACAAAAAAAAAGAGAAAAGACTACGATTCCGGACCCAACCACTAGACCGCGGAATAATGCACAGCATAGAGAATCCAGAAAGATCTTCAAGCTGCAAAACTACACCGACAGGTAAACTATTCGTTCAACTACTACCCTACAAGAAACTGTACTAACGTTCTAAGAACATTCTCCCAAATAGAAAAGTTGAGTTTATTTTAAAGCAGTGATTAAAAGAATGCTATTCTTCAACTATGTCATAAGTGCATCAACTGTGGTCTCAGGTTAAACGGTCTATGGATTTCTTTAGCATATTGCTGCAAAGATCTGCATTTAGACTGTGTTAAAGCTGAAACTCCACACACACAGCTAACATGCACAATTTTAGGTGGAGGCCATCACACGCAAAGTGAGAGGTCTGGAAAAGGTGAAAAGAAGTGTATAACAATTGTGCTTACCATTCTTAATGCTTATGGGTTTACTAGCATTACTGGTAACAATCCTATCAGCAGTAGCCGACAGTGCTGTATCCTTCTAGTAACCATTCAAGTAGCAGTGGATGCTAATCAGCAGGTAAACTCAAATCAGAGTCTTGCCTTCCATAATACACCCTCAAAGTTATCCACTCTTGGAGGGAGAATTCTCAATTACGTGGCAGGGTAGTATAAAACAGACACTTGCATTCTTTCTCCAGCGAGGATTTGCTATCCTGTCTTTCAGCATATCTCCTCCAAGCATTCCATTTACAAATTTCAAGAAACACTACCTTGATCAGCTTCTACTGAAGATGGTGTTTATTACAGCAAATCAAGAATGAACATACACTAGGAATATATAAAGAAAAAAGGCTATACAGGAGGAGGACTATAGTCTGAAATTTGATTTAAGACCAAGAACAGCGATCTTAGAAAGGACCTTTTTGAATACTGGCATTGTTTTTGATGTTTTTGTGGTTTGAACAGTCATTGTATGTGAGTCATACTTTAATCCAGTTGTTCAGAGTCACTGAAAATTCCTAATACAGTGCAAATAGTGTTGTCATGTGACTTCAGTGTGGGAGAAGTTGATCCCCCTGAATAAACTGAAAAGACAATGCAGTGGTTATGGTCACCAACCTCAATCACTGAGTGCACAAAGGGTCCAGCTACTCTGCAGTATCTTGTCCTCAAAAACTACTTGATTTTGAGATAGCAATACAAGTATTTATTACATTTTTTAAACATTTTTCAAAGCTTGAAAATGGAGGCCTAGACCCATTCTGCTCACAAGAGGTTTATGGCTCAGAACCTTCAAGCCACAGCAGAAACATCATAGTAAACACAAGGACTATGACCCAAAGGTAATCTGCATAAATCCCACATCTGTTTAAGGATTTTATTTTGCTTTTAGTGGGAGAGGTGATCAGAATTATTGGGCTCGTTAGTGTTAAGGCTAAAGCTGTTACCCAGGATGAACGGAACATGAGGGCATTAGAAGAAGGTTCAGACTGTCTGGCCACATGCTTTAGAAGAACTTTGGGGAGTAGGCTATATTGTGTTGGTGATTTATAAGATGGTAGAACATTTACCAATTTCAGGGGATCGTGCTTCAAAGAACCAAATCCCAGGTTCAAATCTGCATTGGTGACAGTAGCGGTCCGCCCAGCTTAACACTCAGCTCATTGTACTAACCATGACACTCCAGACCTACACTCTGCAAGCAAGTGAAATGCCAACAACCTCAAGTGAAACAATATAGATCTGACAGCAAATCAGCAACACGAAGTCTGCTACTCTTACACTCATGCCCCTGCGCTGAACCCCCACAATGGTCAAATCACTGCCTCTCTTTAATCCCCAATATCCATAACTCCCTGAAAGCCACATAGTATGACTGTCATACATGCCATTCAAGGAGAACCTCTCATCCATACTCATCACTGTCAATATCTCCATCATTTAAGGCAGATGCCAGATCCTCCCTCTCCTTGATAACCTCACCAACTACTATCCCACTGCTCTCCTACCTATCATTGACCAGACAATCGAAAAAGGTCTTTGCATACCTCCAAGATCACATCAACCACCTCCTGCACAACTATTAATCTGAATTCAAGCTGCAATGTCCAAGGTTTTTACCATGATCCTTTCTTACTATATAATGATGACCCGATCTTCCCCAGGAAGTCAAAACAGTTGACCCTTGTCAGCATAAGTGACTATCCTGTGTATTTGATAGGATTCACTATATACGTTTGCCACCGGTTCTTTTTCTACCTTTTCAGCGTTCACTTTGTGCGCATGGGTTCCTCTGGGTCCCAGAAGGTCACCCATCACGTCCAGCATCCCCAAGGATCCACCTTGATCCTTGACACCTTCAGTCAGTTCAATTAACTTTATTGGTGTGTGTATAGAAACAACCACAAAAGTATGCATAAAAACAAATTACATTGCAAATGTTGAATGGCACTGTTAAACAACATGGGGACAAAGTTAAAATATAAGAACACATAAAATATCAATTTAAAAAAGCAATACAGTTTCGTCAAATCATCATGAGCTCAACGCAATATTGAAACAATTATACGTTTATGTATATTAAGTGCGTTTATAACAAGCGCCACATTGAGACAGACCCTGACATCTTCAGTCTCAAAACGGACCCCCATGAAACTCCAATGAAGGATAACTGCATTAGGAACAGGCAATACTTCTTTGGCACAATTTTACATGAAAGATTCCTCTACTTTGGACATCCAATGTGTCAAGCAATGTTTGGACCTCATCCAGACTTGGATAGGTAGTACCTACCTGAAATATTATCCCACCACGACAGATTTCCTCCTTTTTGCCACCAGCAATTAACTAATTCAAACCTGACAACAATATGGATGGATTTAAACCCCTACGTTCAAAGACTGCCAACTCACTCTGATGTACCCATGACACTGACCTTACCCTCAAGGACCACATTGCTAAGAAAATCAAAGATCGCTAAGAGTGACTCCGTTATTCCCAGAAAATGATTTCAGAATTGCAGTTCTAGCTCTTGTACTTTCATCTGCTCTTTTGTCTGTTAGATACCAAGCATCCTTCCACACTTCTAACCCCTTTCATCTTTGAAGGCCATTTTACACACAACAGCACACATCATAAAAGGCATAAAGAAATATGGCCAGATCACACCTGCGCTGTAAGAGTCCTTCATATCCTTGCCAAACAATTTCACCTTCAAAACTAGGTGCATCATTTAGAAATCCATCATGAATAGCACATGTACCTTACAGGATGATGAGCTTATGTCCTATTGTCTTTGCCCACAGCCAGGGCACCATCCAACTGAAGAGTACAAAGTGCAAGGATGGGAAACTCTGTAACAAGCATACCTTATCTATGCACCATTCCTCTATGAATCAGGATTAACCCTATCTTCAGTTTATGAAAGTGAGATTCTACCTTATAGATATGAGACTTCTACCTGTAGATTCCTTACCTCATAATTTCCTAGACTTCGGGCTGGATCTGGCAACTTTTGCTCAAGCAATACCCCTTGTGCGTGCTGTCTGGTGTCTCCATTCGGCTCTGCGTGATTTTGGCGTCATTTATGGCGTTGCGGTCACCTATATAGGCACCACCCAGGTGTGTGGACGTCACTTCTTTTCTTTCCGCAACAGTTAAGTGCCAATCCGGAAAGAGCTAGCCACTCTGTCTCTTTTTGACTGGCCTTTTTTGACTTTGTCAGCTTCAAGACTTTTGTGTTTCGAGGGATGTCTTTGAGGAAGACTGGTTTTAAACCGTGCGGTGCCTGTCACTGCGCTATGTTGGTTACAGATACCTAATTCCTCTGCCTTTGGTGTCTCAAGCGCAACCACGACTGAGTCGTGCTCGGACTGTCATGGCTCCGAAGGCCTTGCGGGAGTAGGCTATGAAGCTCTTTGCCGGGGTTGTGTGACAACTCTGGGAGCCCCAAGTCCTCTTCCTCCCACTTGAGGTCCTCTGCACACTCGGAAGAAGCACAATAAAAAGAAGTCTAAGCAGACTTCATATTCACCTCGACTGTTGTCCTTCGAACGAGTGAAGGAGTCAGACGCTCTAGGCACGATTCTCCGAAGCCAGGGTCAACTCTGAGGCTCCCTCCATTTCCAAAAAAATTAACGTTTCACGAGGCCATGCGTGTGCTGCATGTTTGAGCGGGTGACTCCTCTGGTGAGCCTTCAAGCTCCGCGGGGTCTGGAGGGAGCCCATCGGGTTAGACGTCTGCTCCTGCCACAGTGCCTGTCGGGTCTCGAGGGATCTGATTCCGGATCTGTATCAGCGCCAGTTGTGCAAATGTGACCTTTCCCGGGGCCTAACCCGAAGCTGACGCCTACGGAACAGCTGGTGCCCACCAGCTGTTCAAACCCCATCCTTATTCCTGATGACACTGAGTCGGCTCGGCGTTGCTAGATTCAGATTCTGATGCCGTTAGAGGCCTGGGGTTGTATTTGTCGCCTGAGCATTTTCTTGACATTTCAGGCACAGATGAGGAATGGGAGGGGTATATGGACCTCTTTGGAGCACCAGGGTCTTGAGCAGATAGACTGGTATGAGGAACGTGGGGAGCCCAGTAGACTGGACAGCTCCCAAGACACTGGCATGCTCTCTCTGCCTACTGTGGCTACGGAGGAGGGGGCTTCTTATGTCATGATGGTATGGAGGGCAGTGTAGCCCCTTGGACTGGAGCTGCCCTTTCTGCAGGTCAGGATTAATCTCCTTACTAAAGTGCTTAAGCCTGTGGCTTCCACTTCTGAACCCCTACTGCCAGGGTTTATTCCCTTCCGCCCGTCCGGATAAGGAATTCGAGAAGTTGGAATCACTTGGGAAGATGATGTTGGGATTGTGGTCGGTCAATACTGCATGCTGATTGGGCCGTTTCTCCCATTTCCTTTGGGAAACAGTTCCGCAATTGCTGTCACAAGTCCCGGAGGAAGCCCGGGCAGGGCTCTCCCAGGCAGCTAAGGACGAAAGATGCAGCAAAGTTCGCATTCAGGTGTGGATTCGCAGGACAGCGATTTCATCAATAGTGGCCTTACAGCGCCACTCCTGGCTTTGAACATCTGTCTTCTTGCGGGATGTCCATGCTAAATTTGATGGACATGCCCTTTGAAGGTTCTCGTCTGTTTAAGGAGAAGGCAGATTCAGCCCTGGAGCGGTTCAAGGATCCTCGTGCTACGGCCTTATCCTTGGGGGTGTGGTGTGTTCCAGCCGCGCGAGCTCTACAGCAGCCATAGTCTTGCACAGACTTCCCAAGTAATGCGGAGACGTGGATATGTCTCATTCTGTCATAGAAATGGAGACCCGAAGTAGTCAGCCACCCTTCCCTCGGCAGCTGCAGCCTCCAAGCGATCCTAGACTGATTCTACAAGACTACGCTACTCCAGTTCATCGCCATTCTCTGCCTTTCCTTTCTTTTCCTCTTCCTATTCTGCCAAATCAAGAACGGCTGGCGGAGGATTATTCAAAATTGCTTCAAGAGGAAGTTACAGCTCTCATGGCCAACAGAACTATAGAGAGGGTCCCGGTTTCAGAAGTGGCTGTGGTTGTTATTCCTGCTACTTTCTCATTCAAAAGAAACTGCAAAGGGTTACAACCCATTTTAGATTTTTGGACCGTAAATCTCTTCCTTAAGAGGAAGTCCAAGTTTCTTTCTCAAACTCCGGTCTTGTCTGCCCTAGACCAAGACTGGATGGTAGCGTTGGAACTGCAGGATGTGTTTTTTCACATCCTCATTGTGCCGGGCCACAGGCGTTACCTGCGGTTCAAGGTTGGCCAGATGCACATTCAGTTTACTGTGCTCCCATTCGGCCTTACCAATGCCCCTTGGATGTTCACCATGGTGAATGGTGGTGGTTGCAGCTCATCTGCGCAGGTCAGGTATTTCAGTTTTTCCATACCTCGACTGGCTTTTGAAGGAGTCTTCGCCCCCAGGCTGTGGTCTCCCACCTTCAGACTACAGCGAACCTCCTGTATTTCCTGGGGTGCTCTATAAACATGCCAGAGTCACACCTGACTCCTCAGACGTTTCCTTTCATCAGTGCTGTTCTGGACACAATGCAGTTTTGGTCATATCCTCCCTTGTAGCCTGTCAAGGATATTTAGGTTATGATTCCAATGTTTCAGCCTCTATCCTGGTATTAGGTGAGACTGACTAAGGCTATTGAGCCTCATGGTCTCCTGCATCTTGTTGGTAAAGCATGCCAGGTGGCTTATGCAGGCTCTGCAGTGGGACTTGAAGTTCCATGGGCACAGCATCGGAGAGATCTTGCCGACATGGCCCAGATCTCGAAGAGCACTGTGAGACCTGCAGTGGTGGTTTACAAACCGCGATTGGGTCAAGGGCAGACCCCTCCCTTCCCCAACCAGATCACACAGTGGTGACTGACGCATCACATCTGGGATGGTGCAGCCATCTTGGAGAGGTTGAGATCAGGAGACACTGGTCTACGGAGGAGTCTGGGCTCCTCATCAATTTGTTGTAGCTTTGCGCAATTCAGTTGACATTGAAAGCATTTCTTCCCTCAGTCAAGAGGAAGTTTATGCAGGTGTTCACGAACAACACCACCGCCATGTGGTACTGCAACAAGCAGGTCTGGGGTCTTGGACCCTTTGTCAAGAGGCCCTGTGTCTCTGGACATGGCTGGAACAGCAGGGCATAACCATGGTGGTTCAACTCCTGGCAGGTTCTTTGAACACCAGGGTGGACAAACTCAGCCATCGATGCCTAGTGGATTTCAAATGGCGTCTGCAGCCGGAGGTGGCGCAACGTCTTTCATCAGTGTGGAGAGTCTTGGGTACTTATGTTTGTGCAATGTCAGCAGTATTGTGCGCTGGAGTTTCCTAAGTGGCTATCTATAGGAGACGCTTTTAGTCACATGTGGAGCTTGGGTCTGTTGTACTCCTTTCTGCCCATACCGCTTCTGCCCAGAGTACTGAGAAACATCAAGAAGGACCATGCCAAAGTCATCCTTGTGGCTCCGGTCTGGGCAGTGAGACTGTTATCCAGAGCTTCTGAAAATGAGCATCGATCCATCTGATTAGGCTGCCTCTTCAGGAGGATCTTCTGTTGCAGCAACAGGAGAGGGTCCTTCACCCGAACCTGTCAACACTCTGCCTCCATGCATGGAGCTTCAGCGGTGGCAGTTAATGGCTTTTGAACTTCCTCCCGAAGTATGCAAGGTTACTTTGGCGGCCAGGCAGCCCTCCACTTAGATTGTATACTCCTGCTGTTGGCAAAAGTTTGTATCGCATAGTACAGAAAGGTCTAATGAACCTCTTTGTCTTCTCTTTCTAATGTACTTCTTTTTATTCTTACCCTTGCCCAGCGGGGCTCTGTGTTGGGTCCTCTTAAGGGTTATCTTTCTGCTCTACCTGCTGTTTTGTGGCTGCCAGACCAACCTTCTCTCGAAGTCTCCAATTGTAAGTGGGTTCTTGAAAGGGCCGGCTCGCTTGTTTCCACCCACCCCCTTTGCCATGCTTCAATGGGACCAAATAAAGTGGTGCTTCATTTTTGCTCTCCCGCATCCCTCTAAAGAAGAGGAGCGTCTCCACCATCTGGACCCAAAAAGAGCATGCTAATTCTAAGTTGACCACACAAAAAAATTGTGGGTGGACAACCATCTCTTTGTGGTGTACGTGGGAGCGAGAAAGGCCGGGCATTGCAAAAAAGGAAAATTTCCTGCTGGGTCATTCTCTGAATAAAAATCTGCTATGCTTTAGCTAAGAAGGGATTAAGCGCCCATTCCACCAGGGGAAAGGCTGAGACTACGACCTTGGCTCAGGGGGTTCCCAGTCCTGGACATCTGACAGGCAGCAACGTGTACATCTCTGCACTCATTTGCCAAGCATTACTGCTTAGACAGTCTGGTCCGCAGGGATGGGCGTTTTGCCAGTTGGGTCCTGCAGGACTTTATAGTGTGAGGAATTTGTTTGCAGCCCGCCGCCAGAAGGGTATGGCGTGTGTATCTATTCTAAGGTAAGGAGTCTGCAGGTAGAAGTCGCTATCTGATGAACAAGTTACTTACCTTCGGTAACTCATTATCTGGGACAGACCATATCTAGCTGCAGATTCCTTGCAGACACTCCCATGCCTCCCTGCTCTGCGGACTTATTTTTGGGTCTCGCCTATATAGGTGACCGTGACGTCCTAACCTATGCTAACTATGCCGGCGATGTCATGTGGAGCCGAATGGAGCCACCCGACTGTGCTCGCCCGGGGTATTGTTCAAGCAAAAGTTTCTGGATCCAGCCTGACTCCTGGGAAATTCTAAGGTAATGAATCTGCAGCTAGATATTGTCACTATCAGATAATGCATTACCGAAGGTAAGTTACTCGTTCAACACTGCATAGTCATGTAGCAAATTTCCCACCTCTCTTCACTGAGCAGATCATACCCCCACCTCTTACCCCCTGCCAGCATAGAGACACTGATTGTATCTGATTCCTTTCTGCTAAGTTTGCGATCTACAAGTACACAGGTACATACTGTATTTTCAGCGTGGAGGTAATGATGTTTCTTAAACAACCTGGACGGAGCTGGTGTAGGATCTGAGTTATTGGAAGAGGCAGCAGCTAGATCATTTGAGGAGGTGGCTGAGTAGAAAGCAGATTGCAGTGTGATAGATACTGACTGGATTTGAAGGTACCTCATTTTTGTCCTTGCCTAATGTACAAAGAACTCAAAACAAATCTAAATACATTGAAATTGAAGATAAAACATACTTGACTGAATGTATAAGAAATTACACTTTGCCCTGATGAAGTCCTTTCATTGGGAGGAAACGCATTGGCTGGGTCTTTCCATATTTGAAAGAATTGGTTTGAAAGTAAAGAATTTTTTTCACTGTTTTGGATTTCCTCAAAAAAGTTAGGGATATAATGGCAACTGTCGGGTCAGAGAGCACAACTAGAGACTCTGGATCTCTGATGAACACTTGTCATAGTAATGATAAGCTTTAATTTCTGGCCTTTTTTTTACAAAACAACTTTTCTGTTTAGCGCAAAGCATCAAACTAGGGTCTTTCACTGGCCGCTAATAACTGTGTCCAAACATTACACTAGAGACCTTCAAAAAAGTACAGGGAGAAATTCTAGGTGACTCATAGAGCTTGGGTACTCGCAAACATTTTCCTAAGGGCCGCAATGTTTGGTCTGTGATGTGACCGAGCGTCGCATCGATTCCAGCAGGGTGGCGATCTGGGCGGGGGGTGAGGAGGGGGAGTGGTATAGGGAAGCAAAGCATATACATCTAGTGGCTGAACTGCACAATATGAAACCTGAAAACCTGGGAATATTCCCAGCTTCCCCACTTTACCAAATTGTGTGATGCTAGGCAATTGTTTCATTTCACTTTTCCTCCTTTTTTAGGTTTTGCTGGGGGGCGGAGCCGTTAGGCTCCTCCTCCAGAGATCTGTAGTTTCTAGTATGGGTGACTTGAACACGCCCCTCTGCTTCATTGGCTAGCTCCATAAATGGAGGCTAGCCATTGGAACAGAGAGGCGTCCGTCAATGCCGGACCAGACACGGGGGCGTTCCCGAGATTCTTTGGCTTTTGCCGACGTCACGCGACGCCGGGAACGCCCCCGAGTCTGTTCCGGCATTGCCGGCACCTCCCTTGCTGCTCGGGTCTCCTTATTTGTTCCTAGCTGCCCCTCTCCCGCCTCCCTCGTCCTCTCCCGCCCCCCTCCCGCCGTTCGTGTACTCTCCCGCCTCCCTCGTCCTCTCCCGCCCCCCTCCCGCCGTTCGTGTACTCTCCCGCCCCCCTCGTTCTCTCCCGCGCTTGTTCCTGGTGCCCGTCTTCTGCCGTCAGCTCTCTCCTCCCCCTTTCCCGCCCCCTCCCGCTTCTTTCCTGGAGGCTGAGCCTGGACACAGCTCCATGGAGGCGGGCGGGACACAGCGGGCTTCGTCGAGTTGTTTGGAGCCCCCGGCCCTCCCCACAGGCAGGCAGTGAATGGGACCACTACAAACACCGCTTGGCTCTGCAGGCATGGACCGCCACCACCGCACCTCCCCTGCCCCCGTCCGCGCCGCCGACTGGCACTACCAGTTCCGAGTCATCCTGCTGGGGGACGCCACGGCGGGGAAGGTGCGTCCCTCCCAAAGCCCCTCCCGACTCTTCGCTCATCGCTATCTCCGCCCACCCCTCTCACCCCCACCGCATTCCCTTTTCTATTCCTTTCTGCATTAAGACTCTCTGAAATCTTCCTTCCCTCTAGATCCCTCGCTCGCCAAGCCTTCCCTCTGCTCTCCAATACGCACCAAGTGCGTCCCTCCCAAAGCCCCTCCCGACTCTTCGCTCATCGCTGTCTCCGCCCACCCCTCTCACCCCCACCGCATTCCCTTTTCTATTCCTTTCTGCATTATGTAATGAATCCACATTCGGGGGCTTCTCTTCGAGCTGAACGGATGGTTTAAAGCGACCTCCTTGTGTGATCTTGACCCACCACGACCACTACAGGGTGGGGAGGGGGCACAGGCGCCCCCACGCAGCGCCTACACCTGGGTTACACTATAACATAACACGTTGTGTATATTTCTACAAACACATTTCAGCCCTAGGGTTTCCTGGCACTTGTTAACTGATGTTCATTGTTAGCTCCGGAAGACTTGCGCTTTCGACGCCAAGAAGATGAAAGGCGGGGTAGGCCTGCCCCTATTCGAACCCATTGAGTCAACCGCCAAGCACAGATCGTTAGTCCACTGAGCCCGGAGTTTAGTTTTGGGGTACTCTGGGTTGCGCTTGGAAACCCTCTCCCGCCTCCTGGAGCCCATGAATGAATGAATGGGTGGGTTGTTGATCGCGGCCGGACAGGTGGCCTCGTGGGTGAATTGATGTGACTACTACCCGTATCTTATATTTGGGGTAGATTATGGTGCAGTCGGGCCAGTGTCTACCCTTGTGTTGATGCTTAGCCGCACCCCCATCCGCACTCCTCTGAGGCCCCATCCCGCCACGCAGGACCGTGGAGGAGACAAGCCCCGCTGACAGCTCCGTCGTCGTTATTTCCGCCTAATTCCCGTCATCCGCAGCGCCGTCGATGAGATAAACAGCCGAGCTCGGTTCTGCTCCAGTGACGCCCGGCGGGGACGGGAATGTTTTCCTTTTTTGTTACATCCGAATCAATTGACCGAGTAGGAACTCAGCCAACCGGGAGACAGGACCAAACCAGGCCGACCCGACTGCGCTCAGCCACCCCCGGCTGCGCTCACTCACCGTGCAGGACTGCTCCTGACACCCTGCACTGTCTGCACCTGACACCATGCACCACCTACTGCTGACACCCTACACCACCTACTGCTGACACCATGCACCGTCTGCTCCTGACACCCCGCACCGTCTGCTCCTGACACCCCGCACCACCAACTCCTGACACTCACCCTGCACCGTCTCCTGACACCCTGCACCTTCTGCACCTTCTGCTCCTGACACCCTGCACTTTCTGCTCGTGACACCCTGCACTGTCTGCTCCTGACACCCTGCACTGTCTGCTCCTGACACCCTGCACTGTCTGCTCCTGACACCCTGCATCCTAATCACCTGAAACACTGCACCGTCTGCTCCTGACACCCTGCACTTTCTGCTCCTGACACCCTGCACTTTCTGCTCCTGACACCCTGCACTTTCTGCTCCTGACACCCTGCACTTTCTGCTCCTGACACCCTGCACTTTCTGCTCGTGACACCCTGCACTGTCTGCTCCTGACACCCTGCACCATCTGCTCCTGACACCCTTCATCCTAATCACCCGAAACACTGCACCGTCTGCTCCTGACACCCTGCACTGACTGCTCCTGGCACCCTGAGCTGACTGCTCCTGGCACCATGCACCGTCTCTCCTGACACCCTGTACCGTCTGCTCCTGACACCATGCACTGACTGCACCTGGCAGAATGCACCATCTGCTCCTGACTGTCACCCTGTACTCTCTGCTCCTGACACCCTGCATTCTCTGCTCCTGACACCCTGCACCATCAGCTCCTGACTGTCACTCTGCACCCTCTACTATTGAAACCCTGCATTGTTTGCTTCTGAAAACCTGCACTACCTGCTCCTGACACCCTGCGCCGTCTGCTCCCACACATTAATCTGCACCATATGCTCCCATGCACTCACCATGCACGTTCTGCTCCTGACAACGTACCCTGTGCCACCTGCTCCTATGCACTCACGCTCCGCCATCTGCCTCTTCAGCACAGTCGGCACCTGATACACCTTGCACCGTATACTCCTGCACACACACCCTGCTCCTTCTGCTCTCACGCACTCACCATGCACGTCTGCTCCTGAGAACTCACCCTGCATCGTCTAGTCCCAGACACTCACCAGACTCCTGCCCATGCACAGTTAGCTTTCATCCACTCACCCTGCACTGTCAGCTCCCATGCACTCACCTTGCACCTTCTCCTCTTGCGCACTCACTCTGCATCGTGTGGTCCTGGCTCTCACTATGCACTGCCTGCTCCAGTGCACTCACCCTGCAACATCTGCTCCAGAAACTCACCCTACAACATCTGCTCCCCCACATTCATCCTGCAATGTGTGCTCCCACGCACTCATCCTGCACCACCTACCCCTGTGCACTCACCCTGCACTGTCTGCTCCTTATCCTCACCCTGCAGCATCGGATCCCATGCACTCATCCTGCACCATATGCTCCTGGGTACTCAACATGCACTGTCTGATCCTGACACTCACCTTGCACCGTCAGCTCCCATGCATTCAACCGGCAACTTCTGCCCCCACACACTCACACTCACACTGTAACATAACCTCCCGTGCATTCACCCTGCACCGTATGCTCCAGCACACTGACCCTCCTTGTCTGCTCCCACACACCCACTCTGCACCGTCTACTCATACGTACTCAGCCTGCAGTGTATGCTCTCCTGCAATTAATGTGCACCATATGCTTTCACACACTCACTCTGCACCATCTGCTCCTGTGCACTGACCTGGCACTGTCTGTTCTTGTGCACTCACCCTGCACTATATGCGCCCACTCATCCTGCAGTCTATGCTCCCCTGCAAACAATGTGCACCATTCGTTTTCATGCACTCACTTTGCACCATCTGCTCCTGCGCACTCACCCTGCCTCGTTTGCTCCTGGCACTCACCCTTCATCGTCAGATCCCATGCACTCACCCTGCATAGTCTGCTCCTGACACTCACCCTTCATCGTCTAATCCCACCCACTCATCCTGCATAGTCTGCTCCTGACACTCACTTTTCATTGTCTGATCCCACCCACTCACCCGGCATAGTCTGCTCCTGACACTCACCCTTCATCGTCTAATCCCACCCACTCATCCTGCATAGTCTGCTCCTGACACTCACTTTTCATTGTCTGATCCCACCCACTCACCCGGCATAGTCTGCTCCTGACACTCACCCTTCATCGTCTAATCCCACCCACTCACCCTGCATAGTCTGCTCCTGACACTCACTTTTCATTGTCTGATCCCACCCACTCACCCGGCATAGTCTGCTCCTGACACTCACCCTTCATCGTCTAATCCCACCCACTCATCCTGCATAGTCTGCTCCTGACACTCACTCTTCATTGTTGGATCCCACTCACTCGTTCTGAATTGTCTGCTCCCATGCACTCATCCTGAATTGTCTGCTCCCATGCACTCATCCTGAATTGTCTGCTCCCATGCACTCATCCTGAATCGTCTGCTTCTGACACTCACTCTGAAACATCTGCTTCTGACAGTCATCCTGCATCATCGTCTCCCGCCCATGCACTCACCTCACAACATCTGCTTTTGACAGGGATACTGCATCATCTGCTCCCGTGCACTCACCCCACAACATCTGCTTCTGACAATCATCCTGCATCATCTGCTCCCGTGCACTCACCCCACAACATCTGCTTCTGACAGTCATCCTGCATCATCTGCTCCCGTGCACTCACGCCACAACATCTGCTTCTGACAGTCACCCTGCACCCTCTGCTGCCGCACACTAACCCTGCACCCTCTGCTGCCGCACACTCACCCTGCATCCTCTGCTCCAATGCTCTCACCCTGCACTGAATGGGAACCCGCACTAACCCTAAGTGGCGGCTGACACAAGTAAAGAGTGGCGGAGGAGGTGCGGGGGAGTGTACAGCGGGTGGAGTGCACAGCAGGGGTTTTCATAAAAAAAGACTTACCTGCTGCTGCTGGCTACCTCGCGCTCCTCTGCTTTCAGTTCCTGGTCCCAGCAGTCCCTGGGACAGCATCATGGACTTCCCATCCAATCCACTTGCTGCTCTAAAAAATGAGAGCAGCATAGGGATTGGCCTGAGCAGGCTGGATTAACGCTCGCTCAGGCACCTAAGTCAGTGCTGTTTCTCCACCTCGGCTGTCCAATACAGTTGGTGGGAGAAACCTAAGTGCGCATGTCAGTTTGGCCTGCCTAAGAAAGACAGCTGGGCAAAATGACATCCACACTTAATTGTGCACCTACCACTCCCCGGCTCCTCCATGTACACTCTGACTCAACCAGCAGCTGAAAAATAAAACCGTAATAAAATATTGTTTTCTTTTTCAGCTGCTGGCTATAAGCCAGTGGCTCGATGCTCCTCCGCCAGAACGGAGGGGCCGCCGCTGCTCACCCTGCAACATATGCTCCCACAAACGTATCCTGCCCCGTCTGCTCTGGTGCACTGACCCTGCACCATTTGCTCCGATGCACCTACCCTGCACTTTTTGTTTCCATGCACTCACCACCACTGTGTGCACCTACCAGATTCGGGGGCGTTCCCAAGAATTTTTGGCTTTTGGCTACGTCATGCTACGTCAGCCAAAAGCCGGGAACGCCCCCGAATCTGGTCCGGCCGGGCCGTGCTTGCTGCTGTCCTGCCTTCCTCCGTGTCCCTCCTCCCGCCGTCCCCCCTCCCGCTCTCCCCCCTCCCGCTCTCCGTGTGGTCCTGCCTTCCTCCGTGTCCCCCCTCCCGCCGTCCCCCCTCCCCCTCTCCGTGTGCCGGTGCAAATTAAAAATTGTCGCTAATATATTCACGTGGGCTCAAGGTTCTAAATATTTCACTGAACACTCACACGGGTGCACAAACCAGTGATGCCAATAGATATCTCCCCGAATTCCGGCGAGGTCTTCCAATCCCAGCAACAACATTAGATTGAGCAAAGATTGATTACTATCAAAATATTGGCTGCCTAAAATCCGGGATGTGTCTTTTATGTCTATCCCGGTATGCTCTGCTCTATCGCACTCTGACCCCAGAAGGAAATAAACGAAAGTGGGCGTGTTCTTCTGCAGGAGGCGGCTGAAGGGTTTGTTGTCCAGGAGAGCCCTGGTCTGACTGTTGCGCGCGCTCCGAGTGACTTGTACTGGAAGCGAAGGCGGCGCGCGGTACTTCCATTTGCACGTGAGAGCACCAGACAGAACCCAGCGGACCTCCTCTGTTTACGCATACCTCCAGTTGAGAGCAGTGATCATGTCCCGTAGACGGCATGCCGAGGACAGTGACGGTGAGTAGCGGCACCGAGTTCAATAGCGATGGTCGCTGCCCCGAGTTAGACAAATATATCTAGTAGCGGACTTCTAACCACTTGAAGAGCGCCCCTTCTTAGGCGCTTGTTGCTTCTCTTGCTGCGCAGAGCCCTCGCTGTCTCACCAACCCCTTCCTGCCCTTTTCAGCACAACCCTCTTACCTACTCCCATTTTCTTGCGAGCCCTCACTGTCTTCCTTCTTATCCAAGCCTTCGCTGCCCCTCGGATGCTTGCAGCTCCCACATCCATCTCCTTACCTCCACTTTTGTTTGTGGATCACTCGCTGCATCTAATTAGCTTGTAGAGGTCTCACTGCCGTCCCGCCCCCTTGCTGTCCTTACTGGGTCTTCATGACCCTCATTTGCCTCCCCCCCCCCCCCCCCCCCCCCCCTTTTTCCCCACTGATCTTTGTTTCAAATATCTGTTATGGCTCTTAACACTGAACGAGTGTCGCTCCGAGACTGGGATTACATAGGGACCTTTAGAGGCTCTAAACACGTAAGATTTTGGTGCCCCATATATTTCTAATTCCAAAAATAATCAATAACTTGTAAACTAACATTTTATTATTTCACAATGAAATAAAACTTCGAGTAAGATGGATAAAGTTTGTTTTTGTATACTTCCACTTTATAGGTTCAGCTGCACCATTTGCAAGTTTGCATTATATGGTTCATGGTAAATCCGGCAATTGAAAATGTCTGTGGTGTCCCTTTTCCCTTGATGCCCTAAGCACATGCTTATTTTGCTTAATCCAGCCCTGCGCACACGCATTCAGAATATTTTAGAAGAGAATGGTGCATGTGTACCTGTCCTGAGCATATTGAGCTGTGCTGATCCAAAATACAGTGATATTATGGGTATTGCTACTTCTAAATCCATGGAAACCCCAAGAATCAACACAAACAGTAGGCAAGTCTCCCTGTCCTAGCAGCAGGGCTTTCAGGATGCTGACATGGAGTATCGTCTAAGTGAGAATTTGTGTCAGAACTCAAGTATTCATTTGTTTATCCACCTATACAGTACTCTGAGACTTGAGCACATTCCAGATATGTCTGTAATCTACTTGTCAGTCATTCCTTAACTGTACATATTCTGTGAGCGCTGAAAGTTTGTTTTTGTTTTTGTTTACGCTTCTGGATATGTTCAGTAGGGAATGAAATATTGGACTTGCGTCCTTTTATGAGTAAAGAAAGCTTGCTTTCCTGCTGACATGCCTGTTCTGTGAGGAAGTAAAGCTTGCTTTGCTGCTGCCCGAATTTGACCTGTTCTGTAATTGCAAAAGGCTGTACTCTTTCTGTCCAAGGTGTACCTGCCCTATACTGGAATGTTCCCACTGTTGCTGCCCCAATTTATGAAAAAGCAAATTATGTTGTGAGTGCACTTGCGTAAAATGATCAGTCAGAAACTTTCTTTTGTAGAACCGGAGGCAAAACGTAGCAGCGGTTCTCTGACCCAAAAACCTTGGGTTCACTCCTGGCTTCCCAGCTTTTCCAAACGGTGTCACTGTGAGCAATTAGTTTTCTTCACGGTTTCTCCTTTATCATTGTCCTCCCATTTGAGAGCACCATGAAATAATACCGGTTAAGGTGTGTGTGTGGCTCTGGGTGTGTGTGTGGCTCTGGGTGTGTGTGTGTGTGTGGTAGTAATTGCTGTCTGCTGAGCTCATCCGTAGGGTACAATAGGTCTCACATTTGCGAGAGATTAACCTAATGGCAATGTAAATGACAATGCCATTTATTTATCTGTTTTCAAAACCAAAACATAAATACAAAAGTTGTCATTTACAATGCCAATAGCTCTAACTTTTCCAAAGGCGAAACCATTGCATTGTAAATGCTTGTCTTTTATTATCACACTAGCAGCCCGGCCTTGCCCGGGGCAGAAAGGGGCTGGGGGCAGCATCGCAGTGGAGAGGCGCAGCAGAGTAGCCGCTTCTGCCCACGCTTTCTTTCCCCCGACGTCCGGACTTTCACTCTCTGTTCATGGCCCCCGCCCGTCCCTCGCTGCGCACCCGCGGCTGCTTGACTTACCTCATCCGCCGCTCCTCCCTGCGCTGCTGTGTTTACTGCTCCCCTGCTTCTCGCCGCTCCTGACCGCTTGTCCGCTACCTCAGCCGCCGCTCCTCCCGACGCTGCCACTGCTCCTCCGCTTCTCGCCGCTCCATTCCGCTTGTCCTCCGCAGCTCCTCCCCGTGCTCATGTCCTCCGCTCTTCCTGTTGCTCCTGAACGCCGCTCCTCCCCGCGCTCCCGATGTCATCACTACTTTCTAGGGACTACTTTATTGTTATTCGTAAATGTTTTAAATAACGTATATTTTTTTATTTTTATATCGCCTGTGTCCGGCTTGCCCTGAGGTTTTCATAGATGTTGTAGGAAGGTACCTCCTGACTATGGTTGCCCCCAACTTTTTGCCCTGTGTTTTAGCTGGTTTTTGACATAGTCGACCTGGGACCCTGCCAATCAGGACCCCAGGCCTACTGCTCTCTCTGTAAAATGGATTCCATGTACCCTAGGTGCATTTCCAATTGGTACTGGGCCACCCTATCAGACCCTGTAACTCAAGGCATGGGTGTACCCAGGGCTGCCAGGGGCTGCAGCATGTATTATGCCACCCCTGGCTGGCCTCCTAAATTTGACACGACTGGCTGCATGACAGCTGGGGCGAAGTCGTGTAATCACCCTTTGCTTTAGGTATAGTAGCTCTATATCTAACCCTACAATGGACACCCGAGTTCCTATCAGTCACTCCTATGGCAGGCCTTGACAATCCTGAAGGCAGAGTGCGTGGGCTCGTGTGAACTAGGTTCTGGCCCGAGCCGAGCCCGGTTGCAGCTTGCGGAATCAAGACCCAATGGCTGTTCCATGATAACGCGTACCACATCGGTAACTTCGGTGTCGCGTTATCAAGGCATGTCGAGTAAGGTGTCATACGAATCGGGATGCTGCCCTCTCACCAATTCTGGCGACGAGGTTAGCATTCCGCCCTTCTAGAGGGACACGACATGTACGTAACTGTGAACCCCGGTTAAAGTTAACTAAAGCCTCAGCTCCACAAAATGGATGCTGCCACCACAGACACGAGTCTGACCTCCTGCTGCTGGGAGTCCTTCCAGCAAGGAGCGCTTGGACAAAGGGTTTCCCTTTCGAGGGCGGTGTTCGCACCGTCCCAGACAGGGTTTGTGTATTCTGGGTAGGTAGGGCTTTTGCGAGAAGGTGACTGCGGAGTGGCACCCCGGTGCTCACTACGCATCTGCCGGTCAGAACCAGTTCCAGGGGCGCCAGCCCTGGCCTGGGGAAAGTCCGGCAGGGGAGAGGGGTGTAACTACCCCCCTTCCTGGTCCCACCCTTAGGGCAGGACCTAGTCATGTACCCACCCCTTTCTTTAGAATAAAGGCCGGAGCGGGGACCCTTCCAAATTAGATCATCTTTGAATCAAGAACTACTTTCTACGAAAGGACATTCGAGACTCTTCTCAAGATTTCTCCCTTGTGACTAAGGAGTAGTCACCCTGCATCAGCGGGCACCATCTAAGAACTCTGCGGTTTGCTGCAAGTCCTTCCTCAAGGATCCGACGGCCCAGCTCGACGAGAACCGGCTTCCCTGGCACCTCCGACCTCTACCCACGTCATCAGCTCAGCTGTGATCTGTGGGTGCGACGAGACCTCGAGGGACCGGCCATCATCAAAACCTGCACGTTTTTCTTAACCAGCACGACCATCGAAGCAATTCTCTGGTGAGTGCTCTGGGGTCCGAGAAGCCCCGACCCTGAGCAGCTCCAGCACCGAAGTGCAGTCTCCCAGCATCTCCACGATCTGCGTGGGGCCCTTCTGCTCGCTGCTCAAGCACGTTGTCTGGTCACTAGCCGCTGGCTTGTGCCCTTCCTTGACGACACCCGACAACCAACACTGCTGGTCTGGTTGCTCCAGCCCGGCCCTTGCTCCCTTTTCCGAGAGGAGCACCCCGGACCCACCTGGTCCATCCAAAGACGCCATCTTAGGCCCACCACGTGGCCCGAGATCTGCCAAGGCTTGTTGCCCCAATCCTGGGCCCAGCGACGCCGACAGCATCATTCTTCGTGGGACAGCTCGCACCTCCATCCGGGTCGCCGAGAACGCCTCCTGGTCCGTGAGACTGCAGAGCCTAGCGTCGCCCACTCACCTGGTCGAGGTGACGGCCAACCGGTGCCCTCCTGGCACCCTCTGACTACTGGCTAGTAGTACGAACTTGGTCCCCTCTGCTTTCAGGTATCATCGATCTCTGATCCAGGCTTGGATCTCTACGAACTATTCGTCACTGGTCGCCGGCCAGCAACTCCTTTTCCTTCCGGCTCCTGGCTCGTCAGCGAAGACCCCCGACGCCTGTAAGACTTGTGCAGCCGCAGCCCTCGTGGCTAGGTAACTTCGGCATTTTGGTGCCTGCATAGCCCCTTTACTCTAGGGTCCCGAGTCCCTCGCTTCCGACTTGCCTTATCGGGTCCGCCCGAGACCACTAACCTTTCCGTGTCCTCGGACACTTGTTTTAATTGTGCACTTGAAGTATTTTCCTAAGAGATTTGGTTTGTGCTTAGTACCCTGTCCTCATAAAGAGTACAGGGCTGTTGTGATTCTTAATAAATATACTGTTTATTTTCATAACACTTGTGTGGTGTCCTTTCACTTGGTGTTCAAGGGGTATGTGATGGTATAACAGCTGGCTTAACACGCCCTCTCGAGTCTTTAGCCTTAGACTGCTCGTATCCACGCTACTAGGATAGCTGGTCTGTAGGTTGACTTACAACCAATCACCATAAGGGTCGTTTGGAACGATACATAGCGGTCGCTGCGTATCGGGCAAACTTCTCACATTGGTGAGCAGCGGTTGGGATTTGAGCTTGCTGTTGTTTTACCACACGTATCCTAAGAATATCTTGTTGAAAGATCACATAAGTACTGTTAGTACATATAACTGAAGCTTAGAATACTCGTGAGTTCTACTGAACCAGCTGTTGTAGCTCCTCAAGGCTTAGCACACCTTGGCTGCAACTCTTAGCAAGGGATCAGTAGGTAAACACATAGTGTAGGTAGGTGCATCACTTACACCACACTAGAAACAGTATGTCGGACAAAGGAGGAAACTCTGAGTCTCCCCTTGTGTCAGTTGACCCTCCACAGGTCATCCCTTCAAGATATACTGTGCTGAGCTTCAAGGAGTTAAGACAGGTGTGTCACTCCAGGAAGATCAAGCAGGGGTCTAACCCCACAACGTCCTTTCTGATTGGTCTCTTGGAGACTTATGATGCCAGAAAAGCTGAGACCCGTCTTAGCTCTTCTAATCCAGAAGGAGACATGCCTCCCCTCGAGGGAACCAGAGACGATCCTGACCTCATCCACCTCTCAACTGAGACTGAAGATGTAGAGGATGATGAGAATGAGGATCCCTCTGGGGATGAGGCAGATAAGGGACAGGTAGAAGTCGTCAGACTAAGCAGGTCCAACTTAAGCAAACATGACAGTGGTACTGGGGGACCCCCGGGGCCGCTATCAGGTCAGCTTAACATTGGGAATGGACGAGCCAGATCTGTCAAGAGACTCTGGCAGATCCCTTCAAACCAATGGCTCTCACAACTCTTCTCAAAGAGGGATGACGTCCCCTCAGAGGAGAGTGTACGAAGCTAAAGAAAGGGCAGCTAATCTGAGGATTGAAAGGGAAGAACTTGCCCTGGCCAAAGAGAGGCTTGCCTTTGCTAGAGAGCAACAGTTAGGTGGGGCAGTCCCCACTGGTGGCAGCATTGTACCTAGCAATAGGGAAAGGAGTTTTGATACGAAACACCTTGGTAAGATAGTGCCCCCCTTTAAACAAGGGGACGACATCCACAAATGGATTACTGCTTTGGAGAGAGCCTGCACTGTGCAGGGTGTTCCCCAGAGTCAGTGGGCAGCTATCTTGTGGCTCTCCTTTGAAGGTAAAGGTAGAGACAAGCTCCTCACCACAAGGGTAGAGGATGCTAATAATTACCACGTCTTGAAGAGTACACTGGTTGAAGGGTTTGGCCTAACCACGGAGCAGTACAGGGTGCTGTTCCGGGATACCCAGAAAACGCAGTCTCAAGATTGGTCTGACTTTGTCGATTGTGCCACTAAGGCTTTTGAGGGCTGGTTGCTGGGCAGTAAGGTTACCGATTACGAAGGATTGTATAATTTGATGATGAGAGAACAAATTTTAAACAATTGTCGGAACCAGCTATTACATCAGCACCTGGTAGACTCTGAGTTGACCTCTCCACAGGAATTGGGTAAGAGGGCAGACAAATGGGTCAGAACCAGGGTTAGGCCTAAAAACCAGGGTGGTGACCAGAAAAAGGAATCAACCAAGCCTCAAGAGAAGGGTGGGGATAAATCCACAGAGAAGACTTCCCAAGGGCCCCAAAACTCCAACAAGGGTGGTGGGTCCCAGAACACTCCTTCAGAACAGAAGAAACCTTATTGCCATACCTGTAAACAGGTGGGCCATTACAAAAGTGATGCCAGTTGCCCTAAAAATGGTAATAAGGGAAATATACCCCCAGGTAATACTCCTAAATCTCCTGTTACCACTAGTGGTAATCCCCCAGGTGGTGGGAGTGCCCCCAAGAATGTGGTGGGCATTACTTTGGGCCAGCAGGAGGACTATGGCCTAGCCAGGTTCCCTGACCACACTCTTGTCTGTGAGACTGGCATGGGGTTGCCAACTTCACTACTGGACCCCACATTTTGGGAAAGTATAGACAAGAAGTTTTAGTGAATGGTCAGAAAGTTGAGGCATTCAGAGACACAGGGGCCAGCCTCACCATGGTGAGTGACCATCTGGTCCCCTCTGCTCAACTGACCCCTGGTTTTACTTATCAGGTGACAGACATTCATGGAGTGAAGAGAAGGCATCCCATGGCAGTAGTCAAGCTCAGTTGGGGTAATGTCACAGGGCCCATGAGAGTGGCAGTGACAGATAACCTACCTGTAGATTGCTTACTGGGGAATGACCTGGAACTCTCAGCATGGGCTGAGGTGGAGCAAGAAACTCATTCCAGAATGATAGGCCTATCCAGACAGGTTAGTGGGGCAGTAATAGCTACAGCCCCAGTCCAAGCACCATTCCTCCCTGAAAAGGTTGGAAGGGCAGTGGTAGCCACTGCCCAGGCTCAGACAGACTTTCCAGAGCAGGATAGGAGGGCTGTGACAGTCACAGCCCAAACACAAACTGAGTGCCCTCCTGAAAAGGTTGGCAAGGTTGAAATGGTCTCAGCCTCTACTCAGACAGATAGTGAGGTTGTGAAGCCTGAAACAATGGATCACTCCACTCAAACAGAGAGCATTGAGGAGGAAGAAGAGTCTTCCCCCTCCCAGACACTAGGTGAGAGCCAGCCTCCTCAGGGAACTGACTCTACCCCTGTTGAAGGAACTGCCCCAGAGGTAGTCAGGCCTAGCCTGGCAGAGCCCCTGATGGCAGTGGACCCTTCCCAGGTGGGACCCAGTCTGGAGCAGGTAACCTGCACCTCTCTACCCTGCCTCAGTCAGCCCAGGGCTGAAGAGACCAGGGAGGCCAGTGGTGGACCCCAAAGGGCCCCCTGTCCAAAAGAACCCCTTAATCAGCAGATTAGGATCACTGAAGCTGGTAAACCTAGCCAAGTGAAAATAGAACAGACTCCTGAGGGATCCCCCTTAAAAGTAGTTAGGGAACTCCCACAGCTGGACACTGTTGGGCACAGCCAAACATGGGGCCTAAAAACCCCAGACCTGACCTGTCCCTCCAGTAAGCCAAACAGAGGGACTCAGCCTCCAGCTTTAGGTAGCCAGAGGCTGACCCTGAGAGCTCAGTGCATCTCAGCTAAAGAAAGAAAGGCACACATGATGAATGGTGATTGGAGGAAGTTGAGCCCAAAGGCAGAGGAGCCTCACTTCAGTACTCCATCCCAGCATCAGCCTTCTTCTTTCCCAAGACACACCAGAGACAGAGATTCCCTATGGTGGAGACCCTCAGATGCCCTTAGGGTGAGGGGTTGCCTAGTGGACCATGACACAGGGGGAAACCAAGCCAGAGCTGGTCCTTCCTTATATGGCCACTTAGGTAATAGAGGCTTACCTGGACAAGGATAGCCTTATCTCCTTTCGTTTGGGGGGGGGGGTTGTGTAGGAAGGTACCTCCTGACTATGGTTGCCCCCAACTTTTTGCCCTGTGTTTTAGCTGGTTTTTGACATAGTCGACCTGGGACCCTGCCAATCAGGACCCCAGGCCTACTGCTCTCTCTGTAAAATGGATTCCATGTACCCTAGGTGCATTTCCAATTGGTACTGGGCCACCCTATCAGACCCTGTAACTCAGGGCATGGGTGTACCCAGGGCTGCCAGGGGCTGCAGCATGTATTATGCCACCCCTGGCTGGCCTCCTAAATTTGACACGACTGGCTGCATGACAGCTGGGGCAAAGTCGTGTAATCACCCTTTGCTTTAGGTATAGTAGCTCTATATCTAACCCTACAATGGACACCCGAGTTCCTATCAGTCACTCCTATGGCAGGCCTTGACAATCCTGAAGGCAGAGTGCGTGGGCTCGTGTGAACTAGGTTCTGGCCCGAGCCGAGCCCGGTTGCAGCTTGCGGAATCAAGACCGAATGGCTGTTCCATGATAACGCGTACCACATCGGTAACTTCGGTGTCGCGTTATCAAGGCATGTCGAGTAAGGTGTCATACGAATCGGGATGCTGCCCTCTCACCAATTCTGGCGACGAGGTTAGCATTCCGCCCTTCTAGAGGGACACGACATGTACGTAACTGTGAACCCCGGTTAAAGTTAACTAAAGCCTCAGCTCCACAAAATGGATGCTGCCACCACAGACACGAGTCTGACCTCCTGCTGCTGGGAGTCCTTCCAGCAAGGAGCGCTTGGACAAAGGGTTTCCTGTCGAGGGCGGTGTTCGCACCGTCCCAGACAGGGTTTGTGTATTCTGGGTAGGTAGGGCTTTTGCGAGAAGGTGACTGCGGAGTGGCACCCCGGTGCTCACTACGCATCTGCCGGTCAGAACCAGTTCCAGGGGCGCCAGCCCTGGCCTGGGGAAAGTCCGGCAGGGGAGAGGGGTGTAACTACCCCCCTTCCTGGTCCCACCCTTAGGGCAGGACCTAGTCATGTACCCACCCCTTTCTTTAGAATAAAGGCCGGAGCGGGGACCCTTCCAAATTAGATCATCTTTGAATCAAGAACTACTTTCTACGAAAGGACATTCGAGACTCTTCTCAAGATTTCTCCCTTGTGACTAAGGAGTAGTCACCCTGCATCAGCGGGCACCATCTAAGAACTCTGCGGTTTGCTGCAAGTCCTTCCTCAAGGATCCGACGGCCCAGCTCGACGAGAACCGGCTTCCCTGGCACCTCCGACCTCTACCCACGTCATCAGCTCAGCTGTGATCTGTGGGTGCGACGAGACCTCGAGGGACCGGCCATCATCAAAACCTGCACGTTTTTCTTAACCAGCACGACCATCGAAGCAATTCTCTGGTGAGTGCTCTGGGGTCCGAGAAGCCCCGACCCTGAGCAGCTCCAGCACCGAAGTGCAGTCTCCCAGCATCTCCACGATCTGCGTGGGGCCCTTCTGCTCGCTGCTCAAGCACGTTGTCTGGTCACTAGCCGCTGGCTTGTGCCCTTCCTTGACGACACCCGACAACCAACACTGCTGGTCTGGTTGCTCCAGCCCGGCCCTTGCTCCCTTTTCCGAGAGGAGCACCCCGGACCCACCTGGTCCATCCAAAGACGCCATCTTAGGCCCACCACGTGGCCCGAGATCTGCCAAGGCTTGTTGCCCCAATCCTGGGCCCAGCGACGCCGACAGCATCATTCTTCGTGGGACAGCTCGCACCTCCATCCGGGTCGCCGAGAACGCCTCCTGGTCCGTGAGACTGCAGAGCCTAGCGTCGCCCACTCACCTGGTCGAGGTGACGGCCAACCGGTGCCCTCCTGGCACCCTCTGACTACTGGCTAGTAGTACGAACTTGGTCCCCTCTGCTTTCAGGTATCATCGATCTCTGATCCAGGCTTGGATCTCTACGAACTATTCATCACTGGTCGCCGGCCAGCAACTCCTTTTCCTTCCGGCTCCTGGCTCGTCAGCGAAGACCCCCGACGCCTGTAAGACTTGTGCAGCCGCAGCCCTCGTGGCTAGGTAACTTCGGCATTTCGGTGCCTGCATAGCCCCTTTACTCTAGGGTCCCGAGTCCCTCGCTTCCGACTTGCCTTATCGGGTCCGCCCGAGACCACTAACCTTTCCGTGTCCTCGGACACTTGTTTTAATTGTGCACTTGAAGTATTTTCCTAAGAGATTTGGTTTGTGCTTAGTACCCTGTCCTCATAAAGAGTACAGGGCTGTTGTGATTCTTAATAAATATACTGTTTATTTTCATAACACTTGTGTGGTGTCCTTTCACTTGGTGTTCAAGGGGTATGTGATGGTATAACAGCTAGCTTAACACGCCCTCTCGAGTCTTTAGCCTTAGACTGCTCGTATCCACGCTACTAGGATAGCTGGTCTGTAGGTTGACTTACAACCAATCACCATAAGGGTCGTTTGGAACGATACATAGCGGTCGCTAGAATAGCGAACGCTGCATATCGGGCCAACTTCTCACAGATGTCTTGAGTGTTTAGATTGGTGGTGTACTTTTCGAGTTTACCTGGCTCAAAGGACAGTCTTCTCTCTTTATTATAGTAGTATAGATCTAGATAGAAGAGGACCTCGAAATAAATTACTTTAGGATGTGCTCTGTACAAAACAACCTCCTGTGTATAATTTGATAAACTATAATGTTTGTGTTTTAGGAGGCCACCCAAAGAGTGCACATAACTGACTGACTTAGTTAATTATCGCATTGTTGTCATTGTGCGGGAAGAATAAATATTTCTAAATTCATAATTGAAATCTATCACTTAAAAAAATGTCTGAATGCACTGATATCTGATATACTACGGTGAAATGGTTCTGCATGCCTATGAAATAAACTTTTTGAACATTTGAAGAACGCTTGTCATATTTTGACACTTTTGCTGCAAGATGGCTTTGAAAGTTAAGGTACTTGTAAAGTTAAGGGGTGCAGGCCAACCTAGTTACTGCCTTTCTTTAACTTCAATTAACCTTTAAAGGCTTGCCTGTAGTGCAGTGCTGCTGTTGATCAGGGGGCTGCATGTAAAGGTCAGGAAGGGAGCATGGTGCCCCCGTGATGTACTTTTGTGTAGCACTGCCATAGTGCCAAATTAGATGGTGAAATTCAGCAAGTTTTCTGGACCTGCAAGGTATTATCCTACTGTTCACCCAAAGCGTAAGAATTCATTGGGTCTTTCATGACTGTCATGTACCTGAATCTTTTACCCATTGTCATTTAAATAGCAGCCAACCTAAATATTATATATAATAAAGGTCATACATTTTTTTTATTTAGTAGCATTTTCTGCCTCAACGTCAGCCACTGAGGTGCATGATCGAGGTCCACTATCCCTTTGGCCACCCTAGTTGATATTCTGAGTGCATGTTGTGAGTGTGGAGGTCCTTGAGAGCGCTGCCCTATTCTCTTCAAACAACTGCTTAGTTGGAATTTTTGTCTGTCCTTTCCCTAGATGTTTGCTCTGCAATACCCTTTGGCGTCCTCTCCTTCTGGCTTTACTATACCCTTTGCTTTTACGAGTGTTCGCCAAGAACTACTGTGTTCGTAGCATATTTTGTTGTAGATACACATGCTCTGCATACTCCTGCCATCTAGTTTTGGACTCTGTCTGCAACTTGTTTATCTTCTAAGGGTTCTCTTGAGTCACGCTGTATTTTGTGACGACTCCTGGTGCCTGCATTGCACATTGGCACCAACTCCATTTTAGATTTGTTTCTTCAACAGCCCAGTTCGGACGTGACTGCCAGAGCACCAGGATCGAGGCGCGCTTTGACCCTTTCTTCCACCATTCCCGGTCTTATTTCGACACAGATTAGAGCACAAAACATACCACTGACTCTACTGAGGCAACCACAACAGACTTTTCACTGCTGGACCATTGGCCCTGAAGATTCGACTTTACACTTTCTCCTTCGAGAATGCGCAGCTTGTAATGTAACTGACCCAATTTCTACACTGCTCCCACTGTAACGCAAAATACCCTTCGTCTGAACACCACCAGGTGAGTAATTTGTTTGTCGCCTCAACCCAACACCAAGTCCTAGCTGGCATTTAAGTTCAAAAAGACTGTCAAAGAAGGGACGTTCGCTGGGCACATCATAAAATGTCCAGACTTCCTTTGGAGCATATCCCAGACATCTTTGGGTTAGGAAACACCTGACGCCAATGACTCAAGGAAGATGGCCTTTCGGACATTCCAGGCCACCAACGGTCCCCGGAGGCGTTTTTTTCCCTCCCAAGTGAGATAAAGAGCAGGAACAATCCCACCTCACTGTTGCAGCAACAGGACCATGCACACTGACAAATGCCATGGCAAACGGTCATACCAAGCTCACCAAAATCGTCTGTGGCAAGGCACCACCTCAAGGGGGTCGGCTATTAGCCTGTCAAAGTTGAGCCAGCCTTCCAGGGCACCACATCGGTCAGGGTTAACTCCTAAGAAGCCCACAGATCTAGTACCCTCTGCATCCACAGGCTTTCAATATTTGGACTAACTGTCCATTCTAAGATCTTGGCCTTCTTGGCGCCAAAGCCCATACCGGGGTCAAACTGCAACAGGTTCCAAGGTGCCGCCAGCACCAGAAGCCCTCCCAGAGTTGACACCTACTTCAGTACAAAAACACTGGGATCTACCTCGCCGCCGACACCGCCAAACTCTAGGGTGTGGCTTTAGAGCCCTTACCCTTCAATGACGAAGTCCAGCAGCTCCGAAAGCCTTAAGGACTCGGGCAGCCAATCCTACCACCAAGCGGAAGTTGACCTTTGAGGAGGACTTAGCTTTAGCATCAGAACCAGTTCCCAAATAAAGAGGCGCAAGGGCACCTATCTTATCCACTCCTCTGCCTCCTTTTTCTCCTCCTTCACCAACTCCTCCCACACCTAACACCTCTTTGCATACTACCAAGGGCATGTGCCCCTCAGGGTTCACATTCCTCCACAGCATCACATAGCCCCTACCATGAGGATGTGCTATGACACAACTGGGGTAACCAGGTGAGGGCGAGTCCCCTGGGATAAATCTAGAGACCCTCCTGGGTACCCCTGCCCACTGACACCACTGGGACCAAATGCAAGAGCTATTTCAACTCCTTCCGCCTGAGTCCAGGCAAAGGGAAGAGGAA
Source organism: Lissotriton vulgaris (assembly GCF_964263255.1). Lineage (NCBI taxonomy): Eukaryota > Metazoa > Chordata > Amphibia > Caudata > Salamandridae > Lissotriton > Lissotriton vulgaris. Next base: position 868,832 of record NW_028255824.1, read on the forward strand.
CTGGTAACAGAGGGAAGGGCTATCTCGACGCAACTATACCTTGGCCCTAAATGCCGCCGACACTAGCTCGCACAAGGAGTAAACACATCCTTATTCACCTACATGCATGACTTTGTATCTCAGGATTTAAGTTTGAGGTTCAGCAGGCACCTACTCAATCTTCTCTTTAGTGAATATAGTTTGTTTGGCCCGCAGGTCTACCAAATGTTAGAGGAGCTTAAAAAGGATACTGATATGCCTAAAGCCACAGGATCTCTACAACCTACTGGTCAAATGGGGTCCTTTTGCAGGCAGCAATACTGTGCAGAATGTAAGACCACCTCCCTAGATGCGGGCTCCTACCAAAAGCAACAGCAGTCCTACTGGCCTTACACCTCTAGACGTTCTTCACGAGGGGGATATAGAGGCAACAATAACAAAGGATGTTCCAGTAAGGGTGCCTCCACTACTACTAAACATTGACTTTCTGCTCCGCCCTCCTAACCACATAACACCTGTTGAGGAGAGAATCAAAGGTTTCCTGCCAAAATAGCAGGAAATCACCTAGGACAAATGGTTTCTAGCCATAGTGTAAAACAGTTACGGTCTAGTTTCACTCATACCCCTCATATATAACTTCGCACCTCATGCCCCAGCAAAAACTTCTTCTAGAGGGAGAAGTACACACTCTCCTTCAAAAAAGTGCCATCAAACCTGTCCCCTCGCAACACTAAAAGAAGGAAGGGGGGATTACTTTAAGTGCATTCTTATTCACAAAAAGGGTAGGTCCCTCAGACCAATACTAGATCTCAGACCTCATCTGATACAAAGTGTCAGAACACTTCTACTTGGTAACAACCCTTCAGGATGCATGTTTCCCACATCACCAGCCCACAAACGCGACCTGTGCTTCCTGGTAAGTGGCCAGCATTACCAATTTTACAAATTCAGTGTTTTACTATTCAACATAACCACCAACTGAGTCTTTACCAAATGATTAGTGGTGGTTGCGGAACATTTAAGATGAGGGGACATTCGCATTTTCCTCTATTTGAACGATTACCTGATCGAAGGCTCAAGCAAATGACAATGCCTCACCCATACACAATCCATTGTATTTCTACTTCACACCTTAGGCTTTACCATCAACCTCACCAAATCACATATTTTCCCAAAGAAGATTAAACTCTTTCCAGGGTTGACTCTCAATTTGGTTACAGGCAAAGCCTACCCCAGCTAGCAGAGACATAACTTTTCAACAGTTGGGCCCTCTTTTTCATCCGAATAGTCCTCTACCAGTCACAACAGTTGAGATTTCTCAGCATGATAGCCTCATGTATTCCCATACTGCTCCATGCCAGGTTGCACATGCATCTGCTTCAACAATGCCTTGCAGCCCAATGGTCCGCAGCTGAGGGTTAGATGGAGGATCTAGTGTTGGCAAAGGCACGTGTTTATCACTGCCTGCAATGGTGTAACAGCAACAGCCTGTTGCCGGTTCTGCCTTTCAAAGACCCTTTACCACAGGTCAACATCCCTACGGATGCATCACAAGCAGGGTTGGGATGGTCTTATTCTCACAGCAGTATGTGTTGTTGACCCCACAACAGCAGGGCTACCACATCAAGTATTTCAAAATTCTAGCAATCCATCTAGCTCTTAAATCCTTCCTCCTTCCGATACAGGGCAAGGTAGTACTAGTCTGATCCAACAACATGACAGCGATGTACTACCTACAGCAGCAATGCAGCATCCTTTCTCTCCGCCTTTCCCTTGTAGCTCAAACAATATAGATTGAGGCCATTTGTTACCCCACTGACTTGATAGCAGAGTATCTTCTGTCGGTGGACAACAACCTGGCAGATGTTCTCAGCAGGTCACCAAGAATTCCACAAGTGGAAACTCGCTGCCTAAGTACTGAACAGCTACTTCAAATACTGGGGAACTTCTCGGATTACTTGTTTGACACCCCAGAAAATGCGAAATTCCCAATCTTCGCCTGTAGGTTCCCACAGTCTATGGCAGGCATCTCCAGTTTCTTCTGTAGTAAGAGCTACTTAAGCTCAATGAAAACCTTCCCGAGTTTCTGATATTATTAGCGTTGTAAAAATTATCACAACGAAACAAGATTACATTATTGGCCACTATATGCAAGATTACCAACCATCATCTCAGTTTATTAAGCACAGTTGCTAAGAGTAATATAAAAATGCTTTGTCAATGTGTCATATCCCTACGTGGTTAATACAACCACAGCTGCAATTTCTCTGGCACCAAGGTAATATTAGTATTAAGTTTCCCCAATGCCATATTGTTACAGGGATTCTGCTCAGACACAGAACTGTACATAGAGACTTAGGACCTCAGTGAATTAGGGTGTGCCAAAACTCGCCTTAGTACCCAAAATCCCCTACCAGACTAGCAATCAGTGGCACATTAGCTGTTCGTCCTATAGCAAAGAAACCCATGATTAGACAACCTAGAACATGCGACTTAGGACCATCTCAGGAATGGTGGGAAGTGAGAACACTCTTGTTATATGTTCATACCAGTCCACAACAGAAGTAAAATAGAGACACAGTAAGTTTAAAATGTTTATTTTAACGACGTGATCTCAAGTGCAGTATTTTAATCAACATAAGCATACATATGATTAAGAATAATACGGTCCGCATGGTTACAATGCCATAAAATACAAAAGGAGGAATCCTATTACAATGATAGTGCAAACAGGTCATAAAAGTGCCTAGTTTAAGCACCCTCCCTATCTAGGAACTTTGTATTATAAAACTATAGAAGGTCTCTTGAGCTTTCTTAGGGGGACCCCATTTACCTGTCCGCTCACTAAGTGTAAATTACATCAGGATCGGCTAGTCTCTCTGCATGCCTGGAATCTTCCAAGTGTGTTCAAATTCTGGCAAATGTGCTATGATAAAGGCACCAGAATCCTACTCTGCTTGCCACTGCCAAATTGTTGTCTAGAATTTGTTACACAGACACGCCGATAAACAGGCTTGCACGTTATGATAACCTTGGCGGCTCAGCACTCACTGTTCAGACTAGGGGCACAATGTAGGTCTAGAGAGGTCGAAAAACAAACCTTTTCTCATGTATAGACCTTTGTGAAAGCTAACTGCCAAAACAGCTAAGCAGTGTTGTGTACAAAAAAGCAGCAACGGGTAAAATGGCGTTTATCTCCTAATAAGCCATGCTAACTTAACATGCACACAGAAAGAGGTCCATAAACCACACTACAGTGTGATTAATCACTGCAATATCGTCGCCTATATTTTGAAAATTCAACCATATTCAGCCAAACAACTCCTTCTGATTTCTGCAAGTACACACATTTTCTTCTCAAACATGCTTTTAAACTTTGGTATACGTTTGTTAAATCAACCAAACAAAAGCTTCTAATGTAGTATGCTTGGCTACAAACACAATAGAGCCACTTGCACATAGCCAGGGGGCTACCAGTAGTTCCGGTGTTAATCGTTGGAGGACCTGATCCTGAACTGTTCAGGAAACTTTGCTTATGCTTTTCTGCCTTCCCACTCATTCTGCTGGTGGTGTGGAAGAAGAGGCAAACATTCAACACTTGTCCTTGTGGCTCCCACTTGGTCCAGGCAGCCTTCATACTCCACTATACTAAGTGTCCATCAGTTGAATAGAAAAGCTTTCCAGCAGAGCAGAGCTCACCAAAAACCAGTGACTGATCGGACATCCAGGCCAAAACAGCTCAACCTAGAGATCTGGCCCCAGTCGTCCTTGAGGTTGGTTATCTATGGTTCCTGCAAAAGTTCATTATGGACATCTTCAAAGAAGCACGCAGATAGACTACTCAAGCTTTCTATGCAGCAAAATAGAAATGCTTTGTCTGGAACAGTATACAAAAGCAGATCGACAGCTCTGTGGTGCAGGACATCATATGCTACCTCCTTCACCATTAACAATTAGGGTTAGCTTACTCCTCCATTAGACATCAGTTAGCTGATTCGTGTAGAAGAGAGAGCACTCTTCCTGGTTGTGTACACTAGTCCTCAAGGCTTTCAAGGAGGGCCTCAACAGTCTTTCCCTCAATGGTGCCACCTGTCCCTCAATGGAACCTGAATATAGTTCATACCAGATGTATGGGTCCCCCATTTGAGCCAATGCATTACTGCCCCTGCATTCTTAATGGCTTTGACCTCAATTAGGCACTTTAGTAGGCTGCAAGCGCTCACATTGAAGCAGCCCTACATTCTGTCCACAATAGAGATTTAATATGGACAAATCCAAAGTTCCTGCCCATTTCAGCCACAATCTAAAACTCCCAATTCTCTTTCCACAACCATATTCAGTGACAGAGAGAGCTCTCCGCATTTTAGATTTCAAGAGGGCTCTTGTGTACTACATTCATAGGACAAAGTCCTTTTGTTAAGCAGACCAGCTGTGTGTAGCTTTTCGCAACTCTAAAAAGGTAAGCCTATTTCAATCTGGTTTCTCAAACTAGTAGCCTGTGAGTTACTGGTAGTCCTCTAGCTACCTGTAAGTAGCTCTCTTGTGTGCAGCCCAAAGTAGTCCATTAGATGGTTTTTGCTTAGGGGATTAATAAAAGTTTACCAAAATTGAAAAATGTATGTTGGGGACAAAAATGTGTATTTTCACAACTCAAACTGATGTTTGGAGAAAAATGGTTTACATTTCAAAATATATTTCAAGTTGATATTTGAGTGTTAATCATGCAACCTTGAACACCTATTACTGATATTATTACCTTGATGCCAGGAGCATTGCGGATATGGTTGTTTTATATTATACACATAAAGGCAATAACCATTGACAGACCCTTTTTACATTACTGCTGGCAACCATGCCTGATGCAGCGAGGTGATCTTTGCTGATAGCCTTGTATATGTTGCCCACTAATGTAATCTTATGTGATGTGGTCACTATTACAACACTAAAAATTAGTAGCTCAGGATGATTTTCAATGAACATAAATGGCCCTTCTTACAGAAAAGGTTGCCAGACCCCTGTGATAAATGGATAGTCCGGCATATTCAAGACTGCTACCTTAAACCCAAGAATTCTTCCTGTACTTCTCAGGGCACCTGTCCCACAAAAAAACAGGCTGCTTCCATGGCTTTGCTAGAAAATATCCATTTTGCTGATATTTGTAAAGCAGCCACTTTTAGGAAAACCCCAGGCATTACCTAAAAACTACTGAATGGATGTTCTTGCTAGACCGGAAGCTGTAGATGGCCAGACTGTATTAAGGAACTTATTACAGGCACCTGCTCCATTCACATGCTGTCTATGTAGTGCATGCACCACATTCTTCTACCACTCTCACCACTGGACTAAAAGCCATCTAACATGAAGCCTTTACTCCTTGTTGCCTGCATTGCACATGGGCAGTCACCATATGCCTTGTGACTCAAGAGAATTCTTGAAAGATAAAAGTTGCAAACGTGTAAGTCCAACACTAGATCGCAGCAGTTTCCAGACAGGTGAACCTAAAGAACTACATGCTGCAGACAGATGCTTAAACAGGACGTACGTAACCTGTTCCGTTCAAAATGTGGCAGAACCATCCAAGGAAAAGCGGTCTTTAATCAGGACCTATGCCACCTTTGGGCTAAGGATTTTTTTTACCGCCAACTTTAACCTTAAGACTGCCATCTTGTAAGAAGCCTTTAGAGTGCAAGATTTAAATCACCTCAGCTAAGATTCTGAGCCTAAAATGTGCCTGTTATTTTCCCAGAGTGCTGATATCTAAGAATGCTCCAACTACAGGGGAGGAGACTGATTAGTGCCTGCTTAGTATTTTTACCCCCTGGACACGCATTGTGGTGAGAATACTTGGGTTATTTTGAACTGTGATAAACTAAGCGCATTGAGCGTACTAGAGGGTGGTTAATTCATACCTGAGCCTTTATTCATACTACCATAGAAATTTGTACCAGGAGGGAAGAACCGCCGAGTCCGGAGAAAAAGGAAAGGAACGGAAACCCAAAGGAAGAAGAATAGGGTAGCCTATTACGACTCTGTGACCCTACCACACTTCACTAAATAGTACCTGGTTATTACTAGTGTAGTATTTGGTTTTGGTGTGTAATAGTGTACTTTATCTTTTAAAAGTAAAGCACTGTTATCGCGCTGATGCGTGGTAGTTGAGTTCTGAGCTCGAGCACCACCAACAATACCTTTCTGTCGAGCTTAACTGATGAATTGACCCCTTGACATCAGCGGTAAGTAACTTCAAAGCTAATGATTGAGGCCCAGTAGCTCTTGTTTGGCCACTGGGCCGCCCTGATTGGGGTCTGGCAGATGAGATTTATTTTCTATTTTGATTATTTATACTATGCTGTACAATGTCATTTGTCTGCCTGTCCTTGTTGTTCTTGCTCTATAATATAGACCTATTTCCCATTTCCTATAAATCTGTCTTTGGTTCATGTGACTTCACATTACCCTCCTGTTTTCCTATGAACAGATGTCTACCTGACATCTCATCAGAATGCCACCAAACACTCATTTTAGGAGTCTGTGATGACCTGAACTTTCTGGTTCAAGAGTCGGGAGCTGCGTCACAGGGCATGGAAATGAAGACCTGATATCAGAATGCAGGAGTGGCACCTATCTACAGCTGTGCTGCAAGTGGAACAAGGTGGTTTTGGAATCTGATCTTGCCACCTACTGGTGCGAGGAAGCACCTGCTGGAAACCGGTTCCAGATCTAGTCTGGCGGGAATTCAAAAGGTGAGGAGTCTGAGGTTTGAGTAACCACCAGAAAGAGTGTTATGAAGGTAAGTAAATTGTTCTGCCTGATTTGAGCACATGGTTGAAGGCCATAAACCTTGAGCTTACGTTCAGCTGTTTGCAAAAGCTCAGTGAAAGAGCGGTGAACTTCATTTTAATAGTCTACCAAAAAGCAGACAACCACATGGAGAAAATACCCTTCTTTACATAAAACATTGCTTGCCACATGATTCTGGAATCCTCTGCCCTAAGAAATGAATTCAGAGTAACATTTGTTTGCACTGTGTAGAATGACTTGTTTCCTTGCGTCATTTTCTAGCTAAGGCAACATTGAATTTGATATACTGTATCTTTCTAGCAATGCAATAAATCAAACCCACACTGCCACTATACCACTAGGTTTGTATGGAAGAGGAAGCAAAAACATCAGTTTTTGTAAACATTGCATCCTAACATGATTATGCCATTTGAAGACTATTGCAAATTGTTTTGCAAACGTGTTGCTGTCCACAAAATGAAATAGCTGCACATAATCAAAAGTATCTTTGTATCAAAATGTAAGCTGAAGCATTCTAATTTATTTAGAATTATGTACTTTTAGTGCTCATTTTAAGCATGTTACTGCTCATATATCCAATCATGCATATACTGTTTATTACATTCTCACTTCATTAGTTTAAGGGAAAACCAAAGTTTAAATATACATCCATTAAAACATGTTAATCTATATATTGTAACACATTTGCGAATCAGTTTTATTGACCTAATGCTCACGAGTTTGAAAAGAATGTCCAAGTTCTCATATGTAGTTAAGTAGCTGCCTTCCTTTTCCATCATACTTTACACTAACAAATATATTTTTGATTTTTTTTTAGTGTTGTCATGACTGGATCTTACAATAACTTCTTTAGAATGTTTGATCGAAATACGAAACGAGACATTACCCTGGAAGCATCTCGAGAAAACAACAAACCACGTACAGTTTTGAAACCACGTAAAGTTTGTGCAAGTGGCAAAAGGAAGAAGGACGAAATAAGCGTTGACAGTTTAGACTTCAACAAGAAGATTCTTCACACAGCTTGGCATCCCAAGGAAAACATCATTGCTGTTGCTACTACAAACAACTTGTATATATTTCAAGACAAAGTGAATTAGGGGCGGCAATCCTTGCAGGATGGTCAATTTCCTGCATAGTTGAGATAGTTGAATCTAGAATTTGTACCTGTAAAAGAAAGCGAGAGAGGTCCATAGTGGCACCCCTTTCCAGTGTTTAAAAATGTGCCATGTGACAACACATTTTTATAGCTACATGGAGAAAGCTCCGATGATCCATCAGTTGTGCTGTTCTCCATGTCTGCTAGCCATTTAGGTAAGGGTAGGGCACTTTTTAATTTAATGACTACTTGCACCATCTTGCCTAATGGACTAGATTGGACTGTATCAACGTTGGTTTACTCCACTTTTTTAATGCCTTCCATTGTGATGACGTCAAATCCAGTGAAAGCCTTCAGTCATGCTATGGGATTTAATTGTGTAACCTCATTACTGTATCATTTGTGGCCGCCCTTTTTTTTATTAAATACAGCTCATCCTTGCTGTGGCTTGTAGCATTCCTCTCCTGGACTCCTTCCTTTTCTCAAGCTCCCAATCCACCCAGTCCTGGTGGTGGTGAATAGAATAACCAGCTGAAAGCACATAAAATGGGTCAGTTCGGAGTCGGTGGGGGTCTGTATTGCGAACAAATGTTTTAATGACAACTGACTGTAATCACTCCTTGCCATATCTGGCACAAAACAATAAAAATAGAAAGAAAAAGAAAAAACTACTGAAATAAAATTAAAAGAATGGAGAAACCTGTTTTTTTCTTCTGTTTTTAATCTATTTTTGGTTGAGATTTTTTTCCTGTTTCTGAAAATGTTACTTCTAATGGTGGTGATGACCAGAAACGAAGCAACAGTTTCTGAAAGAAATATTTGATTCCAAGCAAGCACATGCTTGTTCTCTGGGCATTTTTATCCAGGCATCACTTTTCACGTTTTTTGCATTTTGTTGGTTAAATCTGTATGGACTTTACCCAATATTCTAATGTGCATATCATGTGAGAAACTGTTATACTAGCTGTCATTCACATGCTGAATGTTTGGGAAACCTAGATCCAGCCTGCTCTGTTAATTAGAAATCAACATGGTTCTTCATAATTGTTGCAGTAGATGCAAGGCCCAGAGAGCTTTCCTTTGGAGAGACTGCTCATTACTCTAAAAGACCGGGATTACCTACAGGTAAGATTGTAGTAGCATAGAGTTTGTGCAAATGAAGGGAATGACAGTGAAAAACTTTCTCACTATTTTCAAACTGCGCTGAATCATCCCTGGGTGCAAGGAGTGGTGGTTGGGCGGGGCAAGCAAACATATGGCACCTGATGACCTACTTGAGCAACACATTTATACAAGACTTCCAGTAGCGGGGCATGGTTTGGTTGGGTGTTGGTGCCTCTAAATTAAGCATTGTGAGCATACTAGGGCATTGTGTAGGTTTCTGATAATTTGTCCCTGATATATAGTCTTAAACGCTTCTGCATTACTGTCTCCCTGCTATCAACTTTGGTGTGGCCCAATCGGAGTAAAACATTTTCAGGGAAGGATTTAAAGCAAATATAAAAGTTCCTCAAACAGTGCTCCTCTTCTAGATCTCACACGCACTACAAAGAACTAAAAAAGTAAAATAATTACCATCAACTAACATACTTATTTCCTGATAACTAAATCTGAGGTGTGCTCAATTCTACATACCCCTCAAGAGTATAATTAGGATTCTGGCAAGTCTCCACCTTCCATACCAATATGGCCTTAATGTTGGAATATTTTCTTAGTTATAGGACTCTTTGAAAAATTTGAATGACTTCAAAAGGCCATGGACTTTGAGAGGCAAGAAAAATGTATTTAGTTCTCCAGCATTGGGTATATAATAGTTTTGCAGCGTGAATCTTTCTGGATTCACTATGCTGTGCATATTCCGCGGTCTTGTGGTTGGGTCTGGATTCGTAGTCTTTACTTTGTTTTTTTTTTTTTTTTCCTCGCCCAGGTGGGCGTCGGCGTCACCCCTTCCTGGGTGTATTTCCGGTGACGTCGGCATGCTTCCTGCGGAAGCTCCCACCCTTGGGCGCCATCTTCAGATTCTTTTTTCCGCGGTCGGGTCTGGATCGTTCCCGTTGGGCTCCAGACATTTTTGGAGAAAGTACTAGGAAAAGATTGAAATTCGAGAAGATATCGAAAGAAGAAGACTACGAAAGACTTCACTGAACACTGCCCGGCGAAAAGGAGAAATCATCGAGGACTTCGACGATCGTCGACGTTCGCACGGCCTAAACACTCAATGATGGACAACACGCCGTTCAAGTTCTGCCCTAACTGCCACCACAAGTTCGTGCAGAAAGACCAACACCCGGTTTGCAACCTTTGTAAACCGGTAGAACACAGAAGCGAGGACTGCAACGCCTGCTCCGTCTTCGCCCGGAAGACCCTTCGTGTGAGGAAGAGCCAGAGGGTAGCGCACGCCACCCTCCAAGGAAAAGCCCCGACGCCATCGCTGTACGAGCTGGGGATGTCCTCGGAGGAAGAGGACAACGCTGCCGCCGAAGACGACGGCTACACGGTCGTAGAGACCGATTACACGAAGACATCTGATAAGGTAGGAGACTCGTCGTTCCCCAAGAGCACGAGAGACTCAGAGTCTCGAAAAAACGAGGGCAAGACCCCGAAAGCGCCAACGCAGACACACCTGGCGTCCGCGGCTACCCACAGGCCCAGCGGATCCTCTGAGAAGGAGTCCCTGGCGCCGAGAGCTGTTGAGCAGCAGAAGTCGTCTAAGATCGTCCCCGAAAAGGACTGATCAACGTCGAGGGAGAAAGACCCTAAAGCCTCGACGCCGTACAAGGACCCGAAACCCAGTTCGACATCCAAGTCCTCGATGCCGAAACTCTCGCAGTCGAGCCAGGCGCCGAAGAGAGTGGCCGAACAATCCGGCGCGGACAACGCAGCCGAGATGGAAAAGAAAAAACGGCGACTAGAAGCCGAAATGGAGAACATCTTGCAGCGGAAAAAGGATTTCGACGCCAAGATGAGAGCCTTCACGATCCCCCACAAGACCAAGCCAACCATGTAGGAAATGGTCTAGGAGGAAGACTAACAGGTCGAAGAACATGAGCCTGGCACCAAAATGGTCGACGACCAGGAAGACAACGAGAATCCCTACGAGGCTTACAGCTATGGGGAGGAAGAGGACAGCAGGTTGGACGCCGAGTCAGCCACCTCTGACCCGCAGGAGGAGGATTACTTGGATGTCGACACCGAAAGCCCAGAAGAGGCGGTCGACACATACCCCTCGAGGCCATCGCCGCCAGACGACATCGGAGCTTACAACTCGGTGATAAGGTCGGCGGCAACAGCTTTCAAGCTCAAGCTCGACGAGGAGAAGCAGAAAGCGGACTTTCTCCTCGAGACATTGCTCCCCACGCAAACAAGGAGCCAGTATCTACCTATGCTCGACATCGTCTTGGCGCAGGGGATGGAAGCATTCAGGGAGCCCGCAACATGCAAGGCAGTTACTCCCTGAACTGAAAAAAAGTACTAACATTCATCGAAGGACCCAGCCTACATCCGAGGCGTGGTCTCAGCTGACTCAATCATCGCAGCCACAGCAAGGAAGAGGGCTAAAGTGGCCACTACTTCTGGACCACCTCTTGATAAGGAGAGCAAGAAGATGGACTTAGTGGGCAGAAGGATCGAACGGAATGCCGCAACCCAATGGCGCATGGCTAATTCCAATGCCCTCATAAACAGGCACATGTACCAGATCATGGAGGAGCTAGGGAAACTGGTGAAAGACCTACCCCAGGAGGCCAGGCAGAAGGCCGAGAAACTGGTGGAAGACGGGAAGAATGCGGCAAATTGTTGCCTCAAGACCGCCCTGGAAGGTGCAGACACCTCCAGCAGGCTCATGATGATGGGTGTCACGGAAAGAAGACACGCATGGCTCAGAATCTCTGGCTTTAAGCCTGAAGTGCAACACAGTATCTTGAACACTCCGTTCAACGGCGAAACGCTGTTCGGGACAACAGTTGACGACAAACTCAGTCAACTAAAGAAAGACAATGAAACTGCGCGATCCATGGGAGCCTTGCAGTTCAGAGGCAGCAAAAGAGGGACCCAGTCACGGAGGCCCGGCGGAAGAGGTGGAAACCAGCCAGGTACTTCACACCAGGCTTTCCAACAGACGCACCAGGCGGACTCGCAGGCGCAACAGAGTCAACAGAAGCAGTCCTGGCAGTACCAGTCAAGGGGCCAGTCCTTTCGAGGGAGAGGAAATGGACGAGGACAGCATAAAAGAGGGGGCCAGCAGCCCGCCTCTAAATGACTTCAGAGTCACCCGTGTGCCCGCCCACAGAAAAGATCCCAGGGGGCAGCACGTACAAAGGGGTCAGGACACAATGGACAACTACCACCACGTAACACCAGTGGGTGGAAGATTAAGACTATCTCCAGGAATGGAGAGAGATCACATCAGACAAATGGATTCTAAACATCATCCAATACAGGTACTGCTTAGAATTGGAAGGGAGACCAACAAGCAGGAGACCAAAGCGAAAGCAACTAACAAACGATCAGCTGCAGCGGCTTCAGGAAGAAGCAGGAGAGCTCCTTCAAAAGGAGGCCATCGAACGGGTTCCCTTCAAAGAAAGAAACAAGGGAATATACTCAACGTATTTCCTCGTGCCAAAGGTCGACGAGACAATGAGACCCATTCTGGACCTCAGGTTCCTGAACACGTTCATAAGAACGCAAAAATTCAAAATGACCTCCCTGCAGGAGGTGCTACCGCAATTGCAGATTGGGGACTTCATGGTCGCAATAGACCGCAAGGACGCCTACCTGCACATCCCAATGAACGTAAAGCACAAGCATATGCTCAGGTTCACGATCGCAGAAAGCCACTACCAGTTCACAACACTAGCCTTCGGGCTAAAATCAGCACCGAGGGTCGTCACAAAGTGCCTCGCGGCAGTCGCAGCGCACCTACGAAGGCAGGGAATACACGTATACCCTTACCTGAACGACTGGTTAGTGAAAGCAAACTCGTACCAGAAATGCAAGAAAGATGCACATACAGTGACGAGAACGCTAATAAACCTGGGGTTCTCCATCCATTGGAAAAAATCATCAATGGAGCCGGAACAGGTGAAGATCTTCTTGGGGGCACAGATCAACACCTTGCAGGGCAGAGTGTTCCCCAGCAACAAGAGTGCAGGGGCCCTGGTGAGGGAAGCTTGCCTCTACCGGAAGGGACAAGCTCGGACAGTGAGGACTGCGAGCAAGATCTTGGGGATGATGGCATCATGCATCCACCTGGTACCAAACGTACAGCTGCACATGAGACCCATCCAAGAATGGCTCCAGGAACAATGGTCACAAGCTTCAGGGAGTTGGGAGGATCTAGTGGTTGTGACACACGCAGTGCAGAAGGAAATGACATGGTGGACCATGGAGAACATAGCAAAGGGAAAGCCTCTTACACCTCCAACACCAACAGTGACCATCACCACAGACTCATCCCTGAGGGGATGGGGCGCTCACATGGAAGAGCTCAAAGTCAGGGGTCTGTGGACACCAGCAGATGCGTCGAAGCACATCAATTATCTAGAATTGAAAACAATCTTCCTTGCATTGAAAGCCTTCCAAACAAGACTGTACAAGCAGAGGGTGTTGCTGCAGACAGACAACACCACAGCGATGTTCTACATCAACAAGCAGGGTGGAACACAGTCAACAACACTTTCGACACTGGCGCAGGAGATATGGAGTTGGGCCATCCCCCTCAGGATAGACCTACTGGCCATACACCTACCAGGGAAGGAGAACATTCAGGCAGACTGGCTGAGCAGACAGACATCGACATCCCACGAGTGGGAGCTCAATGCCCAGGAGACGAAGTGGTTGTTCAACAAGTGGGGAACGCCATCAGTGGACCTGTTTGCAACACGCCAGAATGCCAAATGCCGAAGCTTCGCATCCAGACAACCCGAAGAAGGGTCCCTTGGAATGCCCTATGGATAGATTGGTCCAGGACATTTGCCTACGCTTTTCCCCCGATACCACTGATACAGAGTACTGAGCAAGTGCAGAGCGAGCAACATGACCCTGATACTGGTCGCACCGCAGTGGGCCAGACAGACATGGTACTCGCAGATCATGGAGATGGCACAGAGTCCACCCCACAGATTCGGCAGAAGAAAAGACCTGCTCTCCATGCACAACGGAGAGGTACTACACCCAGAGCCAGAGAGCATGAGCCTGGGGGCGTGGCTCCTGAGGACATAGAATTCGCACACTTGAGACTGCCTGAGAGCACCCTCAGGGTCCTTCGGGAGGCACGAAGGCCCAGCACACGGAAGTGCTACGGGGCAAAGTGGAAGAGATTCACAATATGGTGCAGGAAGGAAAGACTTCACAATAGAATGAAGAAGGACTCCACAGTGCTGAAATACCTCACGCACTTACTGGAGAAAAAACTCAGCTCGTCCTCCTTAAGAGTCCACTTGGCAGCGATAGTCGCCTATACAAGGGGTGAGATGGGCAGGAGCTTCTTCACGTCACAGGTTGTGAAGAGATTCCTGGAAGGAGCGAAGAGGATCGCACCACCCAAGCGGTTGCCACCACCGGCATGGAACTTGAACATAGTCCTGACGGAACTCATGAAGGAGCCCTCTGAACCGCTCCACAAGGCCTCACTAGAGATGCTGACCATGAAGACAGCCTTCTTGGTTGCAATAACGTCCCTACTACGACGTGAGCGAGCTTCAGGCGCTATCTCTGCAGGAACCATACATACAAATACACAATGACAGGGTTGTGATGAGGACTGACCCACACTTCTTGCCAAAGTTGGTGTCCAGATTCCATATGAACCAGTCCATACAGATTCCGAGTTTTTTCCAAAAACCAACAAATAGCGCAGAGCGAGCCCTTCACACCCTAGACGCCAGAAGGGCGGTCATGCACTATATCGAGAGGACAAAAGGGCACAGGAAGACAAAGCTGTTCTTCGTGTCATTTGCCAACAGTTTCATGGGTAAGGCTGTAACAAAGAACACTATTGCACGATGGATCGCGCAAACAATCCAACTCTGCCACAAGCGGGCAGGGCAAGAACTAGCAGAGGGACCACGTGCCCACTCCACTAGGAAAAAGGGTGCGACAATAGCCTTCCTGGCTAATACAGCCATACAAGACATATGCCTGGCGGCAACATGGGCTTCAGTGCACACATTCACGAAGCACTACTGCGTTGATGTTCAAATGAACAAAGTAGCACAAGTTGGACAAAAGGTGCTCCAGCACATATTCAAGAACCAAAGCTCATCTTCTACCCAGCCGCCACAGAAATGAGAAACCGCTACAAAATCTATGCACAGCATAGTGAATCCAGAAAGATTCACGCTGCAAAACGAATAGTTTCTTACCTGTCGGTGTAGTTTTGCAGCTTGATGATCTTTCTGGATTCACTAGCGAACCCACCCACCTCCGCCAGAAGGATGAGGCTGGAGAGAGAAAGAGGTGGTCAAAAAAAAAAAAAAAATGACTTTGTATACAAAGCAGTTAAAAGAAGTTTCACCTACATAGAACATTGCCATCACTTCGGAGACGAAAGAAACACGGAAAAAAGAACCCGAAGATGGCGGCCAAGGGTGGGAGCTTCCGCAGGAAGCATGCCAACGTCACCGAAAATACACCCAGGAAGGGGTGACGCCCACCTGGGCGACGGAAAAAAAAAAACAAAGAAAAGACTACGAAACCGGACCCAACCAAAAGACCGCGGAATATGCACAGCCTAGTAAATCCAGAAAGATCATCAAGCTGCAAAACTACACCGACAGGTAAGAAACTATTCGATTTGCGTTCTTGAATATCTCACCATATTCCTGTTTTGAGTCTACATTATCATTTTAATTAGCAGTACGCAACTTTGAAATGCAGGCATTGTAAGATACCATGGTCTTTAGTAGCACACTCCCCTTGTGAATGTCTTCACTAGATACAGCAAAGTGAATGGGTTTTAATCTCCACTCTAAAGACAGGCCATCATTGCTTTCTACAGCCAAATTTTACAACCATGAACTGAATTTCAACCCAAGACTTGTTTATATAATGCCTTCATAAGTCAAAGCTTGTAAGATAATCACCCTCTATGCCCAGAGTGTACTACACTTATTCATCTTTGCCCACAAAAGAACAGTTTTTTGATGTTCAGTCTCTAAGTGAATTTACACATTCTGCTCCTATAAGAATGCACAAAAAAATTTCTGTTGAAAATCCCCCGCACCCTCCCACCAAAAAAACAAAATCTGAGACTTCAGTAGCTAAGTCCTGGATAATATTCCTCCTTTTTCCTCAGAATCCAACTTTCCAACTCTAGTCCCACATTTTCTTGCCACCAAAATTCAGGTAAATCTCTGCAATGACTAGTGCCTCCATACCAGTGACTCAATCTTTCTCGCCCAAATTCGCATAATTGATATCCTAATGCTCCAGGGTCTTGTCTCATCCCTTTCACCATTGACAACCAAGTCAAAGAAAATGGCCATACGCTTAGTGACGAATAAAGCCTTTTTAACATCTCCTGCCTTTTTGCCCATCCAGTGACCTGCAAAAACCTCTTTCATAGCCTATCTTCTTGTGGTTGAGGACTTCAGGTAAGTCACAAAAGAAACCTCAGAAGTCCAAGTGGGCCATTCCACCACTATTAATCTCCAGAGAATAAACAAGGGCGTCTATGTCCCTAAATCTATTTTCCAACCATGATCTATGTGCACCCTGAATATCTGGTCCGACAGCACAATGATCAAAGCCTTTACAGCGGTTATGTTTCACATCTACACACTTTCAGCTCACTTTTCCACACCTGGGGCTGGATATACAGGGGCCTCCAGTCAGGTTATCACCAGTGTCTGTTTTTAGCGTCGTCTGTGCCCCTCAAGCTTGTTTTGGGTTCTGCACTGGCATCTGTTGCCGTCTTAGATTCAGGCACCAAAATCTGTACTAGTCCCTTGGACTGAGACACCACCGCCACTAATGATTGAGGAGCTTCCACAAGCTATTGCGTTGTCTGACTCCAAGCCGAATTCACCTCAACCAAGGCTGCACCTGATCCCAGTGTGATTCAGCCAATACTCAACCCTCTGACTTGGACACAATACCATTACAGCGCAGTCGTGCACAGACATTGCACCGTGTTTTCAGTCACACTTTGTCCAGAGCCAGCCCTATAGAGGCAACAGTGGGGGTGATGGGGACAAGTTTGATCCACCCTGTGATGAGGAAATCTAATATGTGGATTTGGAAGATGCAGGGGACTGGATTCCTCACCCAATACTGGGTTGGTTTCTCCTGGACCAATGACTGAGGAGAATTTGTCATTTGCCACAGTCACAGGGACATTCCTTTCGAGTAGCTGTGGGATTTAGAAATTGCTTCAGTCATTCAGACAGCTGTTAAACTTCTTGACCGGCACTCTGCCCTTTGGAGGTCAAAACAAATGTACTTACTGATGTCCTTAAGCCTTGCTAGGCACTGACTGAATCTTTTGTGCCTTCATTGAAGCCCTCCCTAATAAGCACTTGGGCAAAACCACGTTCTACCCTTAAGGTCAATCGCAATGTCGCACGTTGCCATAGACCGGATCCATCCAACCATGATTTTAACCAGCATCCAACTCCTTAGAGTTTGGCAGTGCAAATAGCCACCAGCAGTGTGAACCCCAACGCCTTTTCTCTTGATGAAACCCAAACATGGAAACATTTGGCAAGAGAATGTTTTCATCAACCAGCTTTGCCTTGAGGTTAGTCAGTGCCAGCTGCTTTTTAGGACTCTAAACCCTAGCACTCTGGAGTATGGTTGGTGAGATCTTACTGTTAATCACAGAAGGCTTGTTGGCTTCCATTGCCCAAACCATTCAGTATATCTAGGATGTAGCTACATTTGTCATTGAATATGGCCTAGACACCATCAACCGTCTAGGACTATTCATAGAGACAAGTGCGGTGCTTCACTGCCACACGCAGATGAGGTCCACAGGCTTCTCTTTAGATGTCTAGGGATCCCTAATGGAAATGCTTGTTGACTGATCCTGCCTTTCTGGAGAAAAGCAGACTCTTGCCTTGAACAATTTAAAGAGCTGAACCATAGCAATTCCTTGGGCTTTTTGGAACCAGTTTGGCAATCCCCCTCCCGTCACATTTTTGCCTTTTGGGGGATATTCTAGGGGCTTGGCTTATCAACCGCGCCAGGCCTCGCTGCCTGCATAATAGTCCTCCCAGCCGTTGCGAGGTCAGGCCATGGACATAGAAGACACCAACCAGGCCATCAGAGACCGCGTACGTCTTTATGTAGGAAGCAGGGTCTGCTACTTCTTTCATGGGTGGAAGAACATCACAAGTGCGTTCTTCAAATCATCCAACAGGTCTATGCTCTGCTATTCCTATTCGACCTACCCTACCTGCATCAGAGAAGCTTTCAGAGTACCAACTACATAGAGAGGGCACTGGCTTGGTGGAGGGATCTAGATGTTGCCACTGCTTCCTTGTGCCAAGGAAGGCCCTAATCCTGTTTTGAATCTTCGCCTTTCTGAGGAAGGACAAATTAGAGATTCTCACCCTGGTGAGTGTATGGTGATGATAGACCTGCAGGTTGCCTAGTTTTACATCCCTGCCCTGCAGGCTTACAGACGCTATCTGGGGTTCAAGTTGGGCCACAAGCATTTTCAGTCTGGTTTGCTCCCTTTTGGCCTCACCAGTACCCCTCAAGTGGCTCACGAAAGTGATGATGGTTGTCACTGCCCATCTATGGATGTAAGGTGACCAGTCTTCCCCTACCTCAATGACTGGCTTTAGAAGGCTGGTTTGCTGCAGTCTGTTATGGACCAGCTTCAGATAATGGCGAACCTCCTGACATTGCTGGGGTTCCCAGTCGACCTGCCAAAGTCGCATCTAATTCCTTCTCAGAGACTTCCTTTCATCTAAGCCATCATGGATACAGTGCACTTTTAGGCCTTCCCTCCAAACCAACAAGTCCAGGACATTCGATTCATGATCCTGTTTCATCATTTACCCTGGTTCTCAGTAATGTTGTCTCTTTGGCTTTTTTGGACTATTGGCCTCCTGCATCATGTTCAATGACCGTGCCAGATGCCACATGCGAGATCTGTAGTGAGGCCTGACTTCTTAGGGGACCTAACAGGGGAACCGGTCAGATTCCTTCCAGGTTTCGGATAAGACTGCTAAATATTTACAGTGGTGGCTACTTGACTGCAACTGAACCAGCGGCATAGCCATCTCCCTAGTCCATCCAGAGCCAATGGTGGTGGCAGATGCATCATTTGCTTGGTTGGGGAGATATGCTGGGAAATGTGAAGATCAAAGGACTCTGTTCTCCAGTGGAGGCCTACCTCCAAATTAACCTATTGGAGTTGCAAGTTACTTGTGTGGCTTTGACAGCCGCCTTGCTGTAAACTAGGGAAGGCAGGTACAGGTCCGCACAGACAACACTGCAGCAATGTGGTATTGCAAAAGAAGGGAAGGGTGGGGCCCTGTGCCCGTGCATCTGAAAGAGACACGTTAGTGATAGATTCCTTACCTTAGAATATCCCCAGGCGTCAGACTGGATCTGGAAACTTTTGCGTAGCAGTACCCTTGCGCGTCGGTAGGCGTCGTCTGCGGCTCCGCGTCCGTCATCGGCGTCGTGATGACGTCGTCGGAGTACTTAGACGCCGCCTCCGCGTGCTGACGTCAGTTCTTCTTTTTTCCGCGCCAGCCAGCGCAGATCTGGAAAGAGCAGTCCCCCTAGTCAATTTTTGACTAAGTTTTGGTGATCTTTTTGATCCATTTCGAAGTCTTCATCGACTCCGATGGTGCCGTAGGGATGCCCGGCTTCAAGCATTGTGTGGATTGCGACCGCACCATGTCTGTTACGGATCCTCACCGCCAGTGCCTGACTTGTTTGGGCATCGACCACGACGACAAGGCCTGCCCCGACTGTCGGGCCCTTTCGAGGAAGGCCAGGCGGGAGCGGTCCTGCAGGCGGCTCGAACTCCGGCAGTCGGCCCCGCGCCGCGTGAGGTCCCGGTCCCACGCGACACGGCCGGGGGTCCGGGTGACACCGCCCACGCAGCTCCTCTGGAGTCGCGGGCGTCGCGTCCGGCCCCATACCCTCCGGTCCCTGGGCTGAACGCGACGCCGGAGGAGAATGAGCGTTTCCTCATGGCCATAAGGTCCCTTTCTCCTCCGGGTTCCGCGGCGCCTGCGAACCCATCTGGGGGCCCTAGTGGGTCGGGGGCTCTGACCCAGACGCCGTTGGGTGCTTCGGCCCTGACGCCGCCGGCGCCTTCTGGCCCGGCGCCGCAGGGCCCCACGATCCCGACACCGCCGGTGCCCTCGGGCCCGCAGGGCTCGGCGGCTCCGGTGCCGCCAGCGCCTTCGGGCCCGGCGCAACGGGACGCCGATGGGTCTTCCTCGGGCTCTGGACAGTCACCGGTGGACCTTACGACCCCCCCCCCCCCCCCCCCCCCCCCCGGCATCGGTCCGTGTGGTGTCACCTCCGGCGCAGTCCTCGGGCGGCGCCGTCCCCGATGCCTCCTTTGTTTCGGTTCTGACGTCGGCGCCCGACGCCATTTGGAGATTTTTACTTCTATGAACCGACCTCATGCAATTACGACCCTGAGTCTCAGGAGATGGGTGATGAGGAGGATTGGGAGGGGTCTGAGGACCCTCTGACCAAAGAGTGTCAGTCTGATATGGACTGGGCAGGAGACCTTGGGGAGGCCAGTGGCCTGGACACCTCTCCAGACACTGGATTTGTCTCTCCTCCTACCGTGGCTTCGGAGGAGGGGGCTACCTATGGTGTGGTGTTGACGAGGGCTGCCAAGGCCTTGGGCCTTAAGCTCCCCGTCGCGGCCCTGAGGACTAACCTCCTCACAGAGGTCCTTAAGCCGCAGTCATGCTCCATGGAGCCTCTGCTGCCGTTTAATGAGGCCTTGACCGACGTTCTTTTGGGCACCTGGTCCAGGCCCGCTACGGGTGCGCCTGTAGATAGGAACGTGGCCAGACGCCACCGCCCGGCTCCGGGCGACCCATGTTTCCTGTCCTCCCACCCCACCCCGAGAGTCTGGTCATCCAGGCCTCTAATTCCCAGTCCGCATTTCCGTCGGCCCGCCGGACAGTGAATCCAAGAGGTACGAGAATTATGGCAAGAAGATATTCTC
Source organism: Lissotriton vulgaris (assembly GCF_964263255.1). Classification (NCBI taxonomy): domain Eukaryota; kingdom Metazoa; phylum Chordata; class Amphibia; order Caudata; family Salamandridae; genus Lissotriton; species Lissotriton vulgaris. The sequence continues at coordinate 889,861 of NW_028255824.1, forward strand.
GTCCCTTAGTCTGGGACTGTGGTCTTCCAACACCGCATGCCTCTTGGGCCGCTACACCCACTCTCTGTGGGAGGCGGTGTCGGAAGTGCTGCCAGAGTGTCCGTTGGAGGTACGGGCCAAACTCTGCCAAGCCCTTGTGGAGGGCCAGGACGCAGCCAAGTATTCCATCAGGTGTGGACTGGATACTACTGACTCGCTGGGCAGAGTGATGGCTACGACGGTGGCGGTCAGACGCCACGCCTGGCTGAGATCCGCCAATTTTTCGGCAGACGTTCAGAACACTGTGATGGACATGCCGATCGATGGCCGTCGCCTCTTTGGCGACAAGGCAGACCACGCGTTTGAGCGCTTTAAGGACTCCAGGGCTACGGCCAAGACCTTGGGCCTCTCGGCCCTGCGCCATCAAATGGGTACCTTTCGCTCCTTTCGTGGCCCACACGCGCCGCCAGCCACTCGCCGCAAACTATCGTCCAGCGCGGCGGCGGCCGTGGAAACCGCCGCGGAGGCGGTCGGGGAAACAGGCGGAGTCAGTCCACACCTTCCCCCACAGCATCCGCCTCCAAGCCCTCCTAGTCCGTGCTTTTCGACCCATGTGACGCCAGTGGGAGGCAGGGTTCGCCATCACCACTCTCACTGGCGCACTGTCACTTCGGACAGGTGGGTGCTGCAGATCGTCCGGAGGGGCTATTCCCTCCCCTTCGAGACGACTCCTCAAGCCATGCCACCGCAACACCACCGCGTATAGGGGGATCACTTGCGGCTCCTGCAGGAGGAAGTTTCGGCCCGCTTGGCCAAGAGGGCCATCGAGCGCGTTCCTGGGCCAGAAGTAGGACGTGGTTGCTACTCCCACTACTTCCTGGTACCCAAGAAGGGCAAAGGGGGTTTACGCCCTATCTTGGATCTGAGGAACGTCAACAGCTTCCTCCGGAAGGAGAAGTTCAAAATGCTGACTCTGGCTCAGGTCTTAGCTGCCCTAGACCCAGGAGACTGGATGGTAGCGTTGGACTTGCAGGACGCGTATTTCCACATCCCCGTCCTGCCGGCATTACCTGCGGTTCACGGTAGGCCACGAGCACTTTCAGTTTACCGTGCTCCTCTTCGGCCTTACCAGCGCCCCACGGGTGTTCACAAAGGTGATGGCGGTGGTCGCAGCTCATCTGCGCAGGTTGGGGGTCTCCGGCTTCCCCTACCTCGACGAATGGTTTTTTAAGGCGGGCTCGCCCCAAACAGTCGTCAGCCACCTCCAGACTACGGCGGATCTCCTGCACCTGCTGGGATTTTCCATCAATGTGCCGCAGTCACACCTGTGCCCCTCTCAGAAGCTCCTTTTCATCGGAGCGGTTCTCAACTCGGCGCAGTTTCGGGTTTACCCACCCGAACAGCGGGTTCGGGATATACAGGCTCTGATTCAGATCTTCCGGCCTTTATCCCGAGTTTCGGTCAGGTTGACGCTGCGGCTTCTGGGGCTGATGGCCTCCTGCATCCTTCTGGTGCATCACGCACGGTGGCGTATGCGGGCTCTGCAGTGGGACCTGAAGTTTCAGTGGGCCCAGCATCAGGGCAACCTGTCCGACCATGTCCTGATCTCGGAGGGCACTGTGAGACAGCTGCAGTGGTGGCTCACAGACCGCGATTGGGTTAGCTGCAGATCCCTCTCCCTTCCCCAACCGGAGCACGTAGTTGTGACGGACGCGTCCCTCCAGGGCTGGGGAGGCCACTTGGGAGAGGCGGAGATCAGAGGACTCTGGTCTCCGGCGGAGTCCCGGCTCCATATCAATCTGTTGAAGTTGCGGGCGATTCGTCTGGAACTAAGGCATTCCTCCCGTCTGTCCGAGGGAGTGTAGTGCAAGTGTTCACGGACAACACCACCGCCATGTGGTACTGCATCAAACAGGGCAGAGTGGGGTCGTGGACCCTCTGCCAGGAGGCTCTGCGCCTCTGGCAATGGCTGGAACATCAGGGCGTGACTCTGATGGTTCAACACCTGGCAGGTTCTCTGAACGCCAGGGCAGACGAACTCAGCCGTCTGTGCTCGATGGATCACGAATGGCGTCTGAACTCGGACGTGGCGCAAGGCCTCTTTCTGCGATGGGGAGAGCCTTGGTTAGATCTATTCGCCACCGAAGAGAACGCGCAATATCATCAGTTCTGCGCGTTGGAATTTCCAAGGCGGCACTCGCTCGGAGACGCTTTTCGTCGCGAGTGGAGCTGCGGTCTGTTGTACGCCTTTCCGCCTATACCACTTCTGCCCAGAGTGCTGAAGAAGATCAAGCGCAACCGGGCACAAGTCATCCTTGTGGCTCTGGACTGGGCACGAAGGTACTGGTATCCCGAGCTACTCAGTATGTCAGTCGTTCTGCCTCTTCAGGAGGACCTTCTGTCACAGCAGCAGGGGACGGTCCTCCACCCGAACCTGTTCAGTCTCCACCTCCATGCTTGGAGATTGAGCGGCGACAGTTGAGGCCATTTGACTTGCCTCCTGAAGTTTGCAACATCATTCTGGCAGCCAGGCGTCCCTCCACAAAGTCGGTATACGCCTGCAGGTGGAACAGATTTGTGGCATAGTGCACAGCAAAGGCTGTGGATCCCCTCAATGCCCCTCTTTCTGAGGTTCTCCTCTTTCTTCTCTCTCTTGCCCAGCAGGGCTCTGCTCTGGGCACTGTCAAGGGCTATCTTTCAGCTCTTTCAGCCTTCCTGAGGCTGCCTGACCAACATTCTTTGTTCAAGTCCCCTATCGTTAATCGATTCCTGAAGGGCATCACTCATACGTTTCCTCCTGTTCCCTTCGTGATGCCTCAGTGGGACTTGAACCTAGTTCTTACGTTTCTGATGTGCGCTCCCTTTGAGCCACTTCACAACTGTCCTCTTCGCCTTCTTTCTCTGAAGACTGCCTTCCTGGTAGCCATCACCTCTGCCAGGAGAGTGAGTGAGCTCGAGGCTCTGTCTTGTAAACCTCCTTTCCTTTCAGTCCATCCGGACAAGGTTGTGTTACGGACAAGGCCCTCTTTCCTACCCAAGGTAGTCACGGCCTTCCACATTGGGCAATCCATCACGTTGCCCACCTTCTTTCCGCCTCCGCACCCCTCGAGAGAGGAGGAGAGGCTCCACCGTCTGGACCCAAAACGTGCGCTCTCATTTTATCTGAATCGCACACAAGAGTTCCGGGTGGATGATCAACTCTTTGTTGGATACGCGGGCGCTAAGAAAGGGAAAGCGGTGCACAAGCAGACCATCTCCCAGTGGATTATCTTGTGCATCCAGGCGTGTTACTCCTTGGCTAAGAAGGAACCCCCTGTTGGGCTGAGGGCTCATTCCACTCGAGCCACGGCCACTACAACTGCCTTGGGCCGAGGTGTGCCCTTGCAGGACATTTGCCAGGCAGCAACGTGGGCCTCGCTGTACACGTTTGCAAGACACTATTGCCTGGACAGTCAAGTCTGGAGGGACAGCTACTTTGGCCGTTCCGTCCTCCAGGACTTTCTGGTGTGACTATTGGTTCGCAGACCCACCACCACGGGGATGGTATTGCTGGGGTATCTATTCTAAGGTAAGGAATCTATCACTAACGTGTCTCTTTCAGATGCACAAGTTACTACTTGTGTAACGATATATCTGTAAGAGACATTAGTTAGTGATCGATTCCTTACCGACCCACCCATCCTCCCCGTTCTGCGAACCGATATCTAGGGTTAAGGTCATCCCCTTTCAGGGCCCTAGTTTCTTGGCACCAGTGTTGGTTTTTGTCATGGCTCTGTGCTTCTGGCGCGGAAAATCTGTGGCTAAGAACTGACGTCAGCACGCGGAGGCGGCGTCTAAGTACTCCGACGTCATCACGGCGCCGACGACTGACGCGGAGCCGCAGACGACGCCTACCGACGCGCAAGGGTACTGCTACACAAGTTTCCGGATCCAGTATGAAGCCTGGGGATATTCTAAGGTAAGGAATCTATCACTAACTAATGTCTCTTACAGATATATCGTTACACAAGTAGTAACTTGTGCTTCTCAAACTGCCTTAAATTGTCAGGACACGTGGCATTTTTCAACAATGGGTACAACCCTGGCTCAATTTCAATGTCCGCACTTTTACACACTAGAAGGAGAAAGCCCTCTGGGAAACAAACTTTTTTTTTTTGTATTGTTTCAAAAACCTTTATTAACACACGTGCTCATATACACAGCTTCGCGCCTACAACCAGTCTTGGCTGGCAGCAAATCACTTTCGACAAGGCAATACATATCGGTACCGCCGGAACACACATAATAATGCTGTAATGTACAATCGGCTCCTTCGGGACAGGCCGCGCAACAGTCCATTGTATCAGGTGCAGGAAACAAACACTTTGTCTACTGTGAAGCATACGACTCATGCATGCATTCCTGCTGCTACCTCTCCTGTCCAGAGTTCTGAAAAAGTCATCCTGGTGGCTCTGGGTTGAGCCAGGAGTAAGGGGTACCTGGAACTTCTGTGCATGAGCATCTGTCCTCTGTCAGGATGCTGCTTCAAAAGAATCTTCTGTCTGTGGCAACAGGGCGGGGTACTACATCTGGTCCTGCGTAATCTACATTTCCATGCATGGAGATTGAATAGCAACAGTTGACTACATGGAACTCTCCCACCCAAAGTGGTGAATGTCATCCTTGCGACCAGGTATTTTTCTCAAAAGTCTGTGTATGCTGGAACAGTTTTTATGGCCTTGTGTGGCACCCACAATACAGAACCATTGCAGGCCAAACTGTTGGATGCCTTGTTAGTTTTGGTCCGGCAAGGACTTGCAATGGGCATGGTTAAAGGTTATCTGTCTTTTTGTATCTAGCGGACTAGCCGCCTTTGTTCAAATGACCTGTTGTGATGTGTTTTCTCAAAGTTATGATTTGCATGTTTTCGTCCTAAACTCTTTGTGATACCACAGAGGGTTCATAATGTGGTCCTCAGTTTCCTTATATGTGCACCTTTTAGGCCTTTGCCTAAACCTGTTTTTCTCATCACAATAACCTCAGCTTGTCCCATGAGTTAGCTTCAACTGTACAGCCAACCTGAACCACCAGCTTCATTCCGGGCAAACTGGTGCTGAGGACTAGAGCGGCCTTTCTACCAAAGGTTGCAACTCCCTTTCACATTGAACAGTCCACCACTCTTGATTTTTTTTTTTTGCCCAATTTCATCCCTCGAAAGAGGAGGCGACACTCGATATATTGGAACCCAGGAGAGTGCAGAGTTTTTACATCGATCGTACCACTGACCATTGGGTGCCGGCCTACACCTCGTGGAATGAAGTAACTACGAGAAACCCATCTTCCTCCACATGCAAAGTCATGCCATGATTAAAAGCGGCTCTCTGGGTACATACTATAGGATGACCGCTCGTCCAGATCATGTTGTGAAGTTTCCACAGCGTAAGTTTCTAGATTATCTTCTGCAGAATACATTGGTAATTTATTCCAGCCATCATCCTGTCATCCGCCTGACTGTATCAAGTTCCTGATCCTATGTGTTGAACTTCTGTTGACTACTACTTGTTTCACAGACTTTTGAAAGGCCTACATGCTGGTGATACAGCATCTTTGCAATTTTAAAATAGTAGGCATGTTTGGTTTTAACCAACTAGGCTGCAATTTCGCCAGATTTTAGGTCGCATAATATGCTCAGGTGACATCACCCTCTAATTCTTCATCACTATTCCCCTATGGATGGAACTGTAGTGCAATTTTGTTCATGCAGTGCGGTTCATCTCTTTGAGGTAATAGAGCTGCTTGTTTCAAAACATCCACTTCACTGCTATCAAAGTGTTTGGGTGTCCTTTTTTTGCATCCTAAAAATGTTTGCTGCCTTGTTATATTATGCCGGAACTGCCAGAAATTGATCATCCTGTCTGTGTATTTTCCATCTGGGTGTGGTCCTCTTTTTGAGTCTTAACATACTGGCTGCCCCTTGTGCACGCCCCAGTGCGTGAAAGAGCAGGGACTGGAAACCCACTATTAATGTGAATCGTGGTAAGCAGGGCGCAGATGGCAACAGGGTGAGTGACGCGGGGCACAGCGGTGCAGTGCGGAGGGGCTCAGGAGACAAAGCTTCGCAGAAGAGCGCCGAACATTAGAACATTTTGTAAACTTTACAAAGCAGTTATTGAAAACAAGCCTTGTAAACCGGCAGGGCTGGGGAAGTTAAACTCGGCAATATCTATTAATAGCATTATTTGCAGTTCTAAGTGGCCTAGTTAAAATGTTTCAGTTTCAATCCCTTCTGTTTATCGGTTACGGCTATGCATTATTAAAACTCTAATATTTCAATAATAATTTTCACACAATATTTCCATATCAAACGCTATAAAAATACTCTAACTTTAAATTTGAAGAAGTAACTGAAGATCTGGTCGTCATAGGAATAACAAAGTGTAGGATCCTGTTAGGATTGGGACGTCATAGGTAAATAAGACTGACGAGTAGTATTGTGAATGTGCAGTATTAATGCCTGCGCCACAAAGCATGCATGGTGCATAACTGTACATTCTGCTTTGTGCTCAAGACCAAAGCCCTCATCTCTGCCACTCACGCGGGCTTACACCAGTATCCCCATTGCCTTATCCCATTATCAATCATCCTATTGCCCCGCAACTCTTCATCTTTATCCCCCTAGCTACCTCCTCAATCACCCAGCATAACACCTCCCTCACTTCACACCCATCACCTTAACTTCATCCTGGTGTCACTACTCCAAGTGTCACACACAATTTTCACTCACCTCTTTCCCCTTCCTCCTGCTCCTCCTCCTGCAGCAGCACTCTCGGAGCCCCGGGCTCGGTGTTCTCAAGCACGGCCCGAAGCTCAGGGTAGGGGTCACGCTCCTTCAGACTGTGTATGCAGCAACCGCTCCAGCAGTAGGCCCGCACTTGCTGTTGCCAGCTCCTGCCGCTCTCGCCCGCCTAAGACCCTGCGGTCCTCTAGCGCCGCCAGTCAGCGGTGAGGCTCGGTTAACACAGCCGAGAGCAGCTGTAGGCAGCGGACAAGGAGCGCCCGGCTCGCCGGTTCCATGGCCGGCAAGGGATCCTGTTTCTTATAGGGGGTGCCAACAGCCCGGCGCCCCTCTGCGCCCTCCTTACAGCAACACTCAGGCCATCTTATTCCGTCGCCGTTATCCAGACTCCCACCCTTTCAGCTCGGTCGTGTTTGTAAACAACGTATGCAGCCGTATGATTCGAGCCAGCACAGTAGACCTCAGCCGGTACTGTGATTGCTACTCCTTACTCTCTCTCGCCGCACTCTTACCTAGTACATCCCGAGTTCCCACAGTACAAAATGGCGATCAAAACTAGACCACTAAATGAGTACGCAAACAATCTGGTAGCCATGTTGGGAGTAGGTGAACAAACTTGAAGAAGTGATATTTCTGTAGTATGGTGTTGACGTTTTTTTCAACAATGGATTTCCAACATTGCTACTGAAGGAACAACTGCAGACTAGTTTTCAAGACGTCCCATACTTCCATCCACCAATGCCTCGCCAAACCTTCTCCAGGCAGCTGGTAGGCTGCACTATCCCTGGCTTCAACGTCGCTGACCTCGCTGGTTTCTGTCAGTTATAATGATTTGTCCCCAGAGTAGAACCTCCGTTGGTAACGACGGTGCTTCGCCCGTCACGTCTACAGCCTAGGAACGGCGGAGCATTTTCCAGGGACTCATTTTTAATACATGGGAAAACACTGTTAAAGTAAACAACTACAAAAACGCTGACCTTACCCCAAGAAGAAAATTAACTATCCAAAAGAGGCAGGGCTTTTAGCTGAACAAGCGCTCACATGATGTAGACTTTCCTCCTTTAGAGCCGCCTCACTTGGACGGGCTCGGCCGGACTCCCTGCTGTAGTAAAAGGTTTCTTATCTTTATGGTGCCATCTGTTTCGCCCCATAAAGAAGATAAGAAACCTTTTACCATACACGTAAGTCATGGAAGCCAGTCCAAGTGGGACGGCTCTAAAAGAGAAAAGAGTACGTCACTGGAACCTCTTTTCCAATGGCTGGCCACCGTTTAGCATGAGCGGTGACGCCAGCCAATGGAAAAGAGGGGTGGGGCTTACCCTCACTAGTGAAACGTACTCAGAAACATTTAATCTCGCCAGCGAGACTGCGCATGCGCAGCCATCGCAGGCCGAGACCTAAGAAGCTGAATGCTGACCTGTCGTAGCTTAGCAACTACCGCCCAATCTCACTATTGTCAGCACCCACAAATATGCTGGAAAAGCTGGAACAACGCCAACTCACCAATGTTGTAGAAGGGCACAACATATTGCATGACAGTCCGGTTTTAGGTCTGGTGTTAGTACCCAGACTGCGCTGATGGAGGTGGTGGAGTCCGTAAGAATGACTGTGGATGCTGGAGTGTTAGCGATGTTGGTACTTTTAGACCGGTCCACAGCATTCAACATTGTTGCGCACCTAATCCTACTGGACAGACTCAAACTGCTGGGCCTGCGGGGGATAGTACTCTCCTGGATTCAGTCCTACCTTAAAGACTGCTCTCAGAGGGTCTTTCTCCAACCCCATCAATTGGAACCTAAGCCACCGTGGTGCGGAGCTGCCTTGGGGCTCGGCCTTGAGCCCACTACTCTTCAACACCTATCTGACGCCACTTTTCTCTCTCATTGCTTCTTGGGAAGTGAAGGCAGTCTCTTATGTGGATGACACCCAGCTTCTGTTTTCTTGTAATGACTACTCTGCTGATTCTTTTACTAGATTTAAGGCGTGTTTGAAGGACATTTAATGTTAGATGAATAATAACAGCCTAAAACTTAATTTGAACAAGACGGAGGTCCTGTTATTCAGCCAGGCATCTCCCCCTCCAGCTGAACTTTGGTGGCCAGTAGAAATGGGTTTGTCACCTATACCGGCAAGCACAGCGAAAAACCTGGGTGTCAAATGGGATACAAACCTATTTCTCGGGCCAAGGCCGTCATATATCAGCCTCATGCTTTGGCAAACTGAGAAATCTGAGGAAATGCCTGCATTTATTGCCAGAGGATTGTCGAAGGGTCATAGTTCACGCCTCCGTGACATCTCGGCTGGACTATGCAGATTGTCTCTACCAGGGACTGCCTGCCTATCTGATCAAGAGATTGCAGATGGTACAGAATGCATCAGGGAGAATAAATTGACGAGTTCTGGTCCGTCCCACATCTGTCAGCACGTCCAAATTCATTGGCTACCTGTAGCGAAAAGGATAGAGTTCAAGGCCCTTACTCTGGCCTTTTGTGCTTTGCAAGGTAGCAGCCCTAGATATCTTAAGAGTCGGCTTTGCCTATATCACAAAAACACTCACTGAGATCTAACTCCCAGAACCTGCTCTGTGTACCTAGCTATGCTAAGTCCCGCATTGGAGGCAGGTCCTTCACAGTAATGACGGCCAGATTGTGGAACTCCCTGCGTTCCCATATGCGCCTGATGAAGTCTGAAAGTGAGTTCAGAAAGACCTTAAAGACTTGGCTTTTCAGCCAAGGCTAGTACCTCGGTTGGACACCCTCACTTGCTTGACCACAAAGCGCTGGGACATCTCTGCTTGAGGTAGCTGATGCACTCCACAAATGCTATTATCATTATTATTAATATTCTCTGCACTTTTTAGTCACTTCTTCCTGCTTTTTTGCTCTTTGTATTGTCGGCCTTAAGACGGACGTGAAGTATGTGTCAGTCTGACACAATTTTAACTCCATCTCAAGGTCCTTTTCTAGTCTGCATTTTTGGTTGGCATTCTAGCCTTTCAATGTGTTGCCACAGTCTTGTCCACTTAAGATGGACTGCTGCGCTGCCTGTGTGCCAAAGGCAAGCCCATCTGACTGTCTGCTCACAGGCCATGCTCATCGCCAGCCATTCTACTGTTTTTTTTTCCAACAAGCTGCTGGCCTTGACTCATGGGATCTCGCCCCCACACTTAAGGTAGATATTCTTATAAAGTTGGGCGAACACTATTTTTGTGATATGGGCTCCAGTATTTGTCTTGATTTCGCACAGTTATGGTAAAAACAAATGGCCAAGCCAACCATAGAGCAGAGAGTTAATGCTTGGGAAAAGGTTCTGCCCGCAGATTCTGGCCTGTCTGTTTCTGGGTCTCTGTTGGATACTCTTCCCCCTGCAAACTCCATGCTTTGAGCCAGGAATACTGCTAAACTACAGTGTGAATTACATAAAGCACACCACGGTTAAGCACGCAGACGAAATCTGCAACTCATAGCAGAGAAATTTGATATTCTGTTCTGTTATTACATGAGCGCGAACAACTAACAAACTCAAAATTGCAAAGCTCTTTTACCTTCCGCGTCCATATCTTTTTTTAAGCACATTGAAATTTGCACACATTTTTTCATGTAGAGCTTTAATATTTTTCCCTACATATAACCAGCTCATTAGCTGGCATGGTTTATCATCCCCTTCCCAAGTCCTGACCCCAGATTTGCTGAGACACTGTCTGATTTTAATAATCCGATGCTACTATCTCATTTGACATTTGTAGTTTTAGATGATTTATGCCAAGTGGATACATCAACTACCTCGTAGGCAATGGATCTAATCAACTCATGGGCTACAGTTGGGCTTGAACAATTTGTTTCTGGCCCAACTCATAAACATGGCCATACTCTTGATTCCATTTTTGCCCCTGATAATTTCTTAATTTTGGGATCTGTTTCCGCCCAAATTTGGTACGATTATTTTTTTAGTACACGTTTTAGGGCTCGGGCCTCGGCCACCACGAAGTGGGGGCGGCGCTTCCGAGATCCTAATGTTAAAGAAAAAAAAAGGATCTGTAGGGCTCTGGCCAGACACATTCCTTAGTGTTTTATGGCATCTGCCTAGTGATTCGTCTTCGCTGTGCTGTCTATTTAGTAGCCTTGACGTGATAGGCTATATTTACTTTTCATATGTCATTGATGTTAGTTTCATGGCATATTCTGTGCGCGAACGAGCACGGAGAGTGATTATTCTTAATTAGGAGCTGTGAGAGTGCCCGTGTAATGCAATCCAGATGGTGCAAGCGCGTTCACCATTGCATTCTGCGTTGAGTGCTTTTGAAACCGGCGACTGAATACTTGTAAATACACCTTTAAAGAGTTGGATCTGTTTCTCAGTTTGCGAACTACGATTCTTTTTACATTTTTAGTTTAGCATAGCACATAGGAAACAGCGCCTGCCTGCCAAGACCCGCTGAGCGTTTTTCAAGCCTGTGAAAAGAATGAATTATTCAGCAGTAAGCGTGCTTACAGCTGGCCATTCGGGGGCTTTGATCTGCGAATCAGGCGGCGGCATGAATGCCCGTATTGTCATGTTGTGTACACAGTGTGTGAATTATTGAAAATAGAGAGGCCTGGGCCTCATCTGGTAGAGATTACAGTGCAGGCATGCTGGGTGAGGGCCTGTAATTGAAAATCCCCAGATGCTGTTTATGTGGTCTTTGTCCCGTGACCTGCTGCAGTAAGCTTGTCTGAACAAAACGCATCCTGCATAGAAAGCCCTGCCCAGCCCCTCCCCCTAGCAAAACTCAATGTGGGACTAATTAAGCACCTGCCCACAATATTTTCGGGAATCCTCAATACATCTGCTGCTCCCCAGTTTGTCAACAGGTTACGTTAACTGCTCTTTCAATTGTTAACGTGGGGATCGTTTTAACTATACAGTTTTGTTTAACTGCAGATTTCCTGTATGGTATATTACATTTGTGAAGCACTTTTGGAGAGCGAATGATGCTTACACAACTTTACTAACACTCGAATGGTTATAGACAAATTGTGTATTTCGTTTTTATTAGTAGTATAATCCATCCAATTGGGCCATCCCTTGTGTTCTCGTGTGACGTGTCAGAATCGTACAAAAAAATCATTGGCGCGCTTTGCACACAATTTGAAAGAATTCATAAAACTCAGAAGGTGTTACAATGCCTGACCGTGATCCACCCATCGTGCACGAAGATACCCCTACACATAACACTGGGGATATTTTGGTAAAGTTAATTGAGTCAGCCATACATACCTACAGCTAAGGTAGTAGTCGTGGGCTGTGTAGGGGGCACACAAAGTATAACTTATCGGAGTGGCATAGATTGACTAAGTTAGGACTCTTTTTTTGGATTACACTGAATAGACTGCTTGTTAATGCCCAGGACTAAATAAAAGCATAACAGTCGTTCTGTAAAACTTCCTAGCCCATTTAGGTTACTGAACCAGGTAATAGCCTTCCTGCTTTTCATTGTAGTTGTGTGACTAAGCAAGTTAACAGTTGACACAATCTTGCAGTGTGGTATCACGGCTAGAAAGGTGTCAGAACGCAGGTCTTATTTACTGCATGAAACCAGCACCATTAGGAACTTATTTAAAACTGAGTTCGAATTATGTGCTGGGTCAAGTGATTTTCATTTTAGATGCATCATGGTGTAAATCATATCAGCAAGACCATTAATGGAAGTATGAATCCTCTTTCATCCTTGTTTTCCCCTGCAATGAAAGTTCTCCACAGAGTTTGTCGCATTTCGTGTTATTTGTAGATTTTATTCTTGTTCATGCTTGCTCTCGCCATGCTACCTGAGTATCTTTTTATTTAAATCCCTTTTCATATTAGTAACACATAATACGTGAACAGTAGTGCAGAGTGGTAGTGCAGAGTGGTAGTGCAGAATGGTAGTGCAGAGTGGTAGTGCAGAGTGCAGTTTGGTAGTGCAGAGTGCAGTTTGGTAGTGCAGAGTGGTAGTGCAGAGTGCAGTTTGGTAGTGCAGTTTGGTAGTGCAGAGTGGTAGTGCAGAGTGGTAGTGCAGAGTGGTAGTGCAGAGTGGTAGGGCAGAGTGGTAGGGCAGAGTGCAGATTGGTAGTGCAGAGTGCAGATTGGTAGTGCAGAGTGCAGATTGATAGTGCAGAGTGCAGATTGATAGTGCAGAGTGCAGATTGGTAGTGCAGAGTGCAGATTGGTAGTGCAGAGTGCAGAGTGGTAGTGCAGAGTGGTAGTGCAGAGTGCAGATTGGTAGTGCAGAGTGGGAGTGCAGAGTGGTAGTGCAGAGTGGTAGTGCAGAGTGCAGAGTGGTAGTGCAGAGTGGTAGTGCAGAGTGGTAGTGCAGAGTGCAGGGTGGTAGTGCAGAGTGGTAGTGCAGAGTACAGAGTGGTAGTGCAGAGTAGTAGTGCAGAGTGGTAGTGCAGAGTGAGTGCAGAGTGGTAGTGCAGAGTGAGTGCAGAGTGGTAGTGCAGAGAGAGTGCAGAGTGGTAGTGCAGAGAGAGTGCAGAGTGGTAGTGCAGAGAGAGTGCAGAGTGGTAGTGCAGAGAGAGTGCAGAGTGGTAGTGCTGAGTGCAGAGAGAGTGCAGAGAGAGTGCAGAGTGGTAGTGCAGAGTGGTAGTGCAGAGTGGTAGTGCAGAGTGGTAGTGCAGAGTGGTAGTGCAGAGTGGTAGTGCAGAGTGGTAGTGCAGAGTGAGTGCAGAGTGGTAGTGCAGAGAGAGTGCAGAGTGGTAGTGCAGAGAGAGTGCAGAGTGGTAGTGCTGAGTGCAGAGTGCAGAGAGTGCAGAGTGGTAGTGCAGAGTGGTAGTGCAAAGTGGTAGTGCAGAGTGGTAGTGCAGAGTGCAGTTTCAGAGTGCAGAGTGGTAGTGCAGAGTGCAGTTTCAGAGTGCAGAGTGGTAGTGCAGAGTGGTAGTGAAGAGTGCAGAGTGGTAGTGCAGAGTGGTAGTGAAGAGTGCAGAGTGGTAGTGCAGAGTGGTAGTGAAGAGTGCAGAGTGGTAGTGCAGAGTGGTAGTGCAGAGTGGTAGTGCAGAGTGGTAGTGCAGAGTGGTAGTGCAGAGTGGTAGTGCAGAGTGGTAGTGCAGAGTGGTAGTGCAGAGTGGTAGTGCAGAGTGGTAGTGCAGAGTGGTAGTGCAGAGTGGTAGTGCAGAGTGGTAGTGCAGAGTGGTAGTGCAGAGTGGTAGTGCAGAGTGGTAGTGCAGAGAGAGTGCAGAGAGAGTGCAGAGAGGTAGTGCAGAGAGGTAGTGCAGAGTGGTAGTGCAGAGTGGTAGTGCAGAGTGGTAGTGCAGAGTGGTAGTGCAGAGTGGTAGTGCAGAGTGGTAGTGCAGAGTGGTAGTGCAGAGTGGTAGTGCAGAGTGGTAGAGCAGAGTGGTAGAGCAGAGTGCAGTTTCAGAGTGCAGAGTGCAGTTTCAGAGTGCAGAGTGGGAGTGCAGATTGAGAGTGCAGAGTGATAGTGCAGAGAGAGTGCAGAGTGATAGTGCAGAGAGAGTGCAGAGTGATAGTGCAGAGAGAGTGAAGAGTGATAGTGCAGAGAGAGTGCAGAGTGGTAGTGCAGAGAGAGTGCAGAGTGGTAGTGCAGAGAGAGTGCAGAGTGGTAGTGCAGAGTGGTAGTGCAGAGTGGTAGTGCAGAGTGGTAGTGCAGAGTGGTAGTGCAGAGTGGTAGTGCAGAGTGGTAGTGCAGAGTGGTAGTGCAGAGTGGTAGTGCAGAGTGCAGATTGGTAGTGCAGAGTGCAGATTGGTAGTGCAGAGTGCAGATTGGTAGTGCAGAGTGCAGATTGGTAGTGCAGATTGGTAGTGCAGAGTGATAGTGCAGAGTGATAGTGCAGAGTGGTAGTGCAGAGTGGTAGTGCAGAGTGGTAGTGCAGAGTGGTAGTGCAGAGTGGTAGTGCAGAGTGGTAGTGCAGAGTGGTAGTGCAGAGTGGTAGTGCAGAGTGGTAGTGCAGAGTGGTAGTGCAGAGTGGTAGTGCAGAGTGCAGTTTGAGAGTGCAGAGTGGTAGTGCAGAGTGGTAGTGCAGAGTGGTAGTGCAGAGTGCAGTTTGAGAGTGCAGAGTGGTAGTGCAGAGTGCAGTTTGAGAGTGCAGAGTGGTAGTGCAGAGTGCAGTTTGAGAGTGCAGAGTGGTAGTGCAGAGTGCAGAGTGGTAGTGCAGAGTGCAGAGTGGTAGTGCAGAGTGCAGAGTGGTAGTGCAGAGTGCAGAGTGGTAGTGCAGAGTGCAGAGTGGTAGTGCAGAGTGGTAGTGCAGAGTGGTAGTGCAGAGTGCAGAGTGGTAGTGCAGAGTGGTAGTGCAGAGTGCAGAGTGGTAGTGCAGAGTGCAGAGTGGTAGTGCAGAGTGGTAGTGCAGAGTGCAGAGTGGTAGTGCAGAGTGGTAGTGCAGAGTGCAGAGTGGTAGTGCAGAGTGCAGTTTGAGAGTGCAGAGTGGTAGTGCAGAGTGCAGAGTGGTAGTGCAGAGTGCAGAGTGGTAGTGCAGAGTGCAGAGTGGTAGTGCAGAGTGCAGAGTGGTAGTGCAGAGTGCAGAGTGGTAGTGCAGAGTGGTAGTGCAGAGTGCAGAGTGGTAGTGCAGAGTGGTAGTGCAGAGTGCAGAGTGGTAGTGCAGAGTGCAGAGTGGTAGTGCAGAGTGGTAGTGCAGAGTGCAGAGTGGTAGTGCAGAGTGGTAGTGCAGAGTGCAGAGTGGTAGTGCAGAGTGCAGAGTGGTAGTGCAGAGTGCTAGTGCAGAGTGCAGAGTGGTAGTGCAGAGTGCAGAGTGGTAGTGCAGAGTGCAGAGTGGTAGTGCAGAGTGGTAGTGCAGAGTGCAGAGTGGTAGTGCAGAGTGCAGAGTGGTAGTGCAGAGTGCAGAGTGGTAGTGCAGAGTGCAGAGTGGTAGTGCAGAGTGCAGAGTGGTAGTGCAGAGTGCAGATTGGTAGTGCAGAGTGCAGATTGGTAGTGCAGATTGGTAGCGCAGAGTGCAGATTGGTAGCGCAGAGTGCAGATTGGTAGTGCAGATTGGTAGTGCAGAGTGGTAGTGCAGAGTGGTAGTGCAGAGTGGTAGTGCAGAGTGGTAGTGCAGAGTGGTAGTGCAGAGTGGTAGTGCAGAGTGGTAGTGCAGAGTGGTAGTGCAGAGTGGTAGTGCAGAGTGGTAGTGCAGAGTGGTAGTGCAGAGTGGTAGTGCAGAGTGGTAGTGCAGAGTGGTAGTGCAGAGTGGTAGTGCAGAGTGGTAGTGCAGAGTGGTAGTGCAGAGTGGTAGTGCAGAGTGGTAGTGCAGAGTGGTAGTGCAGAGTGGTAGTGCAGAGTGGTAGTGCAGAGTGGTAGTGCAGAGTGGTAGTGCAGAGTGGTAGTGCAGAGTGGTAGTGCAGAGTGGTAGTGCAGAGTGGTAGTGCAGAGTGGTAGTGCAGAGTGGTAGTGCAGAGTGGTAGTGCAGAGTGGTAGTGCAGAGTGGTAGTGCAGAGTGGTAGTGCAGAGTGGTAGTGCAGAGTGCAGAGTGCAGAGTGCAGAGTGCAGAGTGCAGAGTGCAGAGTGGTAGTGCAGAGTGCAGAGTGGTAGTGCAGAGTGCAGAGTGGTAGTGCAGAGTGCAGAGTGGTAGTGCAGAGTGCAGAGTGGTAGTGCAGAGTGCAGAGTGGTAGTGCAGAGTGGTAGTGCAGAGTGGTAGTGCAGAGTGGTAGTGCAGAGTGGTAGTGCAGAGTGGTAGTGCAGAGTGGTAGTGCAGAGTGGTAGTGCAGAGTGGTAGTGCAGAGTGGTAGTGCAGAGTGGTAGTGCAGAGTGGTAGTGCAGAGTGCAGAGTGGTAGTGCAGAGTGCAGAGTGGTAGTGCAGAGTGCAGATTGGTAGTGCAGAGTGCAGAGTGGTAGTGCAGAGTGCAGATTGGTAGTGCAGAGTGCAGATTGGTAGTGCAGAGTGCAGAGTGGTAGTGCAGAGTGCAGAGTGGTAGTGCAGAGTGGTAGTGCAGAGTGCAGAGTGGTAGTGCAGAGTGGTAGTGCAGAGTGGTAGTGCAGAGTGCAGAGTGGTAGTGCAGAGTGGTAGTGCAGAGTGCAGAGTGGTAGTGCAGAGTGGTAGTGCAGAGTGGTAGTGCAGAGTGCAGAGTGGTAGTGCAGAGTGCAGAGTGGTAGTGCAGAGTGGTAGTGCAGAGTGCAGAGTGGTAGTGCAGAGTGGTAGTGCAGAGTGGTAGTGCAGAGTGCAGAGTGGTAGTGCAGAGTGCAGATTGGTAGTGCAGAGTGCAGATTGGTAGTGCAGAGTGCAGATTGGTAGTGCAGAGTGCAGATTGGTAGTGCAGAGTGCAGATTGGTAGTGCAGAGTGCAGATTGGTAGTGCAGAGTGCAGATTGGTAGTGCAGAGTGCAGATTGGTAGTGCAGAGTGATAGTGCAGAGTGATAGTGCAGAGTGGTAGTGCAGAGTGGTAGTGCAGAGTGGTAGTGCAGAGTGGTAGTGCAGAGTGGTAGTGCAGAGTGGTAGTGCAGAGTGGTAGTGCAGATTGGTAGTGCAGAGTGCAGATTGGTAGTGCAGAGTGCAGATTGGTAGTGCAGAGTGCAGATTGGTAGTGCAGAGTGCAGATTGGTAGTGCAGAGTGCTAGTGCAGAGTGCTAGTGCAGAGTGCAGAGTGGTAGTGCAGAGTGGTAGTGCAGAGTGCAGAGTGGTAGTGCAGAGTGCAGATTGGTAGTGCAGAGTGCAGATTGGTAGTGCAGAGTGCAGATTGGTAGTGCAGAGTGCAGATTGGTAGTGCAGAGTGCAGATTGGTAGTGCAGAGTGCAGATTGGTAGTGCAGAGTGCAGAGTGGTAGTGCAGAGTGCAGAGTGGTAGTGCAGAGTGCTAGTGCAGAGTGCTAGTGCAGAGTGCAGAGTGGTAGTGCAGAGTGCAGAGTGGTAGTGCAGAGTGGTAGTGCAGAGTGGTAGTGCAGAGTGCAGAGTGGTAGTGCAGAGTGGTAGTGCAGAGTGGTAGTGCAGAGTGCAGAGTGGTAGTGCAGAGTGGTAGTGCAGAGTGCAGAGTGGTAGTGCAGAGTGGTAGTGCAGAGTGCAGAGTGGTAGTGCAGAGTGGTAGTGCAGAGTGGTAGTGCAGAGTGCAGAGTGGTAGTGCAGAGTGGTAGTGCAGAGTGCAGAGTGGTAGTGCAGAGTGGTAGTGCAGAGTGCAGAGTGGTAGTGCAGAGTGGTAGTGCAGAGTGGTAGTGCAGAGTGGTAGTGCAGAGTGCAAAGTGGTAGTGCAGAGTGCAGAGTGGTAGTGCAGAGTGCAGATTGGTAGTGCAGAGTGCAGAGTGGTAGTGCAGAGTGCAGATTGGTAGTGCAGAGTGCAGATTGGTAGTGCAGAGTGCAGATTGGTAGTGCAGAGTGCAGATTGGTAGTGCAGAGTGCAGATTGGTAGTGCAGAGTGCAGATTGGTAGTGCAGAGTGCAGATTGGTAGTGCAGAGTGCAGATTGGTAGTGCAGAGTGCAGATTGGTAGTGCAGAGTGATAGTGCAGAGTGATAGTGCAGAGTGATAGTGCAGAGTGGTAGTGCAGAGTGGTAGTGCAGAGTGGTAGTGCAGAGTGGTAGTGCAGAGTGGTAGTGCAGAGTGGTAGTGCAGAGTGGTAGTGCAGAGTGGTAGTGCAGAGTGGTAGTGCAGAGTGGTAGTGCAGAGTGGTAGTGCAGAGTGGTAGTGCAGATTGGTAGTGCAGAGTGCAGATTGGTAGTGCAGAGTGCAGATTGGTAGTGCAGAGTGCAGATTGGTAGTGCAGAGTGCTAGTGCAGAGTGCAGAGTGCTAGTGCAGAGTGGTAGTGCAGAGTGCAGAGTGGTAGTGCAGAGTGCAGATTGGTAGTGCAGAGTGCAGATTGGTAGTGCAGAGTGCAGATTGGTAGTGCAGAGTGCAGATTGGTAGTGCAGAGTGCAGATTGGTAGTGCAGAGTGCAGATTGGTAGTGCAGAGTGCAGAGTGGTAGTGCAGAGTGCAGAGTGGTAGTGCAGAGTGCAGAGTGGTAGTGCAGAGTGCTAGTGCAGAGTGCTAGTGCAGAGTGCAGAGTGGTAGTGCAGAGTGCAGAGTGGTAGTGCAGAGTGGTAGTGCAGAGTGGTAGTGCAGAGTGGTAGTGCAGAGTGGTAGTGCAGAGTGCAGAGTGGTAGTGCAGAGTGGTAGTGCAGAGTGCAGAGTGGTAGTGCAGAGTGGTAGTGCAGAGTGCAGAGTGGTAGTGCAGAGTGGTAGTGCAGAGTGCAGAGTGGTAGTGCAGAGTGGTAGTGCAGAGTGGTAGTGCAGAGTGGTAGTGCAGAGTGGTAGTGCAGAGTGGTAGTGCAGAGTGGTAGTGCAGAGTGTAGAGTGGTAGTGCAGAGTGTAGAGTGGTAGTGCAGAGTGTAGAGTGGTAGTGCAGAGTGCAGAGTGGTAGTGCAGAGTGCAGAGTGGTAGTGCAGAGTGCAGAGTGGTAGTGCAGAGTGCAGAGTGGTAGTGCAGAGTGCAGAGTGGTAGTGCAGAGTGGTAGTGCAGAGTGCAGAGTGGTAGTGCAGAGTGGTAGTGCAGAGTGCAGAGTGGTAGTGCAGAGTGGTAGTGCAGAGTGCAGAGTGGTAGTGCAGAGTGGTAGTGCAGAGTGGTAGTGCAGAGTGGTAGTGCAGAGTGGTAGTGCAGAGTGGTAGTGCAGAGTGGTAGTGCAGAGAGAGTGCAGAGAGAGTGCAGAGAGAGTGCAGAGAGAGTGCAGAGAGAGTGCAGAGAGAGTGCAGAGAGAGTGCAGAGAGGTAGTGCAGAGAGGTAGTGCAGAGAGGTAGTGCAGAGAGGTAGTGCAGAGTGCAGAGTGGTAGTGCAGAGTGGTAGTGCAGAGTGGTAGTGCAGAGTGGTAGTGCAGAGTGGTAGTGCAGAGTGGTAGTGCAGAGTGCAGTTTGGTAGTGCAGAGTGGTAGTGCAGAGTGCAGAGTGGTAGTGCAGAGTGGTAGTGCAGAGTGCAGAGTGGTAGTGCAGAGTGGTAGTGCAGATTGGTAGTGCAGATTGGTAGTGCAGAGTGGTAGTGCAGAGTGGTAGTGCAGAGTGGTAGTGCAGAGTGGTAGTGCAGAGTGGTAGTGCAGAGTGGTAGTGCAGAGTGGTAGTGCAGAGTGGTAGTGCAGAGTGGTAGTGCAGAGTGGTAGTGCAGAGTGGTAGTGCAGAGTGGTAGTGCAGAGTGGTAGTGCAGAGTGGTAGTGCAGAGTGCAGTTTGGTAGTGCAGTTTGGTAGTGCAGAGTGGGAGTGCAGAGTGTGGTAGTGCAGAGTGCAGAGTGGTAGTGCAGAGTGGTAGTGCAGAGTGCAGAGTGGTAGTGCAGAGTGGTAGTGCAGAGTGCAGAGTGGTAGTGCAGATTGGTAGTGCAGAGTGCAGTTTGGTAGTGCAGTTTGGTAGTGCAGTGTGGTAGTGCAGAGTGTGGTAGTGCAGAGTGGTAGTGCAGAGGGCAGAGGTGTAGTGCAGAGGGCAGAGGTGTAGTGCAGAGGGCAGAGGTGTAGTGCAGAGGGCAGAGGTGTAGTGCAGAGGGCAGAGGTGTAGTGCAGAGGGCAGAGGTGTAGTGCAGAGGGCAGAGGTGTAGTGCAGAGTGCAAGTGCAGAGTGCAGAGTGGTAGTGCAGAGTGCAGAGTGGTAGTGCAGAGTGCAGAGTGGTAGTGCAGAGTGCAGATTGGTAGTGCAGATTGGTAGTGCAGAGTGCAGATTGGTAGTGCAGATTGGTAGTGCAGAGTGCAGATTGGTAGTGCAGAGTGCAGATTGGTAGTGCAGAGTGCAGATTGGTAGTGCAGAGTGCAGATTGGTAGTGCAGAGTGCAGATTGGTAGTGCAGAGTGCAGATTGGTAGTGCAGATTGGTAGTGCAGAGTGCAGATTGGTAGTGCAGATTGGTAGTGCAGAGTGCAGAGTGGTAGTGCAGAGTGGTAGTGCAGAGAGAGTGCAGAGTGGTAGTGCAGAGAGAGTGCAGAGTGGTAGTGCAGAGTGGTAGTGCAGAGAGAGTGCAGAGTGGTAGTGCAGAGTGGTAGTGCAGAGTGGTAGTGCAGAGTGGTAGTGCAGAGAGAGTGCAGAGTGGTAGTGCAGAGAGAGTGCAGAGTGGTAGTGCAGAGAGAGTGCAGAGTGGTAGTGCAGAGTGGTAGTGCAGAGTGCAGAGTGGTAGTGCAGAGTGGTAGTGCAGAGTGGTAGTGCAGAGTGGTAGTGCAGAGTGCAGAGTGGTAGTGCAGAGTGGTAGTGCAGAGTGCAGAGTGGTAGTGCAGAGTGGTAGTGCAGAGTGGTAGTGCAGAGTGGTAGTGCAGAGTGGTAGTGCAGAGTGGTAGTGCAGAGTGGTAGTGCAGAGTGGTAGTGCAGAGTGGTAGTGCAGAGTGGTAGTGCAGAGTGGTAGTGCAGAGTGGTAGTGCAGAGTGGTAGTGCAGAGTGGTAGTGCAGAGTGGTAGTGCAGAGTGGTAGTGCAGAGTGCAGAGTGGTAGTGCAGAGTGCAGAGTGGTAGTGCAGAGTGGTAGTGCAGAGTGGTAGTGCAGAGTGCAGAGTGGTAGTGCAGAGTGGTAGTGCAGAGTGGTAGTGCAGAGTGGGAGTGCAGAGTGGGAGTGCAGAGTGGGAGTGCAGAGTGCAGAGTGGGAGTGCAGAGTGCAGAGTGGGAGTGCAGAGTGGGAGTGCAGAGTGGTAGTGCAGAGTGCAGAGTGGTAGTGCAGAGTGGTAGTGCAGAGTGCAGAATGCAGAGTGGTAGTGCAGAGTGCAGAATGCAGAGTGGTAGTGCAGAGTGCAGAATGCAGAGTGGTAGTGCAGAGTGCAGAATGCAGAGTGGTAGTGCAGAGTGGTAGTGCAGAGTGGTAGTGCAGAGTGGTAGTGCAGAGTGGTAGTGCAGAGTGGTAGTGCAGAGTGGTAGTGCAGAGTGGTAGTGCAGAGTGGTAGTGCAGAGTGGTAGTGCAGAGTGGTAGTGCAGAGTGGTAGTGCAGAGTGGTAGTGCAGAGTGGTAGTGCAGAGTGGTAGTGCAGAGTGGTAGTGCAGAGTGGTAGTGCAGAGTGGTAGTGCAGAGTGGTAGTGCAGAGTGGTAGTGCAGAGTGGTAGTGCAGAGTGGTAGTGCAGAGTGGTAGTGCAGAGTGGTAGTGCAGAGTGGTAGTGCAGAGTGGTAGTGCAGAGTGGTAGTGCAGAGTGGTAGTGCAGAGTGGTAGTGCAGAGTGGTAGTGCAGAGTGGTAGTGCAGAGTGGTAGTGCAGAGTGGTAGTGCAGAGTGGTAGTGCAGAGTGGTAGTGCAGAGTGGTAGTGCAGAGTGGTAGTGCAGAGTGCAGAGTGGTAGTGCAGAGTGCAGAGTGGTAGTGCAGAGTGCAGAGTGGTAGTGCAGAGTGCAGAGTGGTAGTGCAGAGTGGTAGTGCAGAGTGGTAGTGCAGAGTGCAGAGTGGTAGTGCAGAGTGGTAGTGCAGAGTGCAGAGTGGTAGTGCAGAGTGGTAGTGCAGAGTGGTAGTGCAGAGTGGTAGTGCAGAGTGGTAGTGCAGAGTGGTAGTGCAGAGTGGTAGTGCAGAGTGCAGAGTGGTAGTGCAGAGTGTAGAGTGGTAGTGCAGAGTGTAGAGTGGTAGTGCAGAGTGTAGAGTGGTAGTGCAGAGTGTAGAGTGGTAGTGCAGAGTGTAGAGTGGTAGTGCAGAGTGCAGAGTGGTAGTGCAGAGTGCAGAGTGGTAGTGCAGAGAGAGTGCAGAGTGGTAGTGCAGAGTGCAGAGTGCAGTTTGGTAGTGCAGAGTGCAGAGTGCAGTTTGGTAGTGCAGAGTGGTAGTGCAGAGTGGTAGTGCAGAGTGGTAGTGCAGAGTGGTAGTGCAGAGTGGTAGTGCAGAGTGCAGTTTGGTAGTGCAGTTTGGTAGTGCAGAGTGCAGTTTGGTAGTGCAGAGTGCAGTTTGGTAGTGCAGAGTGGTAGTGCAGGTGGAGAGTGGTGGTGGAGAGTGGAGAGTGGAGAGTGGTGGTGGAGAGTGGAGAGTGGAGAGTGGTGGTGGAGAGTGGAGAGTGGAGAGTGGAGGGTGGAGAGTGGAGAGTGGAGAGTGGTGGTGGAGAGTGGAGAGTGGTGGTGGAGAGTGGAGAGTGGAGGGTGGAGAGTGGAGAGTGGAGAGTGGAGAGTGGAGAGTGGAGAGTGGAGATTGGTAGTGCAGAGTGCAGAGTGGAGATTGGTAGTGGAGAGTGGTAGTGCAGAGTGCAGAGTGGTAGTGCAGAGTGCAGAGTGGTAGTGCAGAGTGCAGAGTGGTAGTGCAGAGTGCAGAGTGGTAGTGCAGAGTGCAGAGTGGTAGTGCAGAGTGCAGAGTGGTAGTGCAGAGTGCAGAGTGGTAGTGCAGAGTGCAGAGTGGTAGTGCAGAGTGGTAGTGCAGAGTGGTAGTGCAGAGTGGTAGTGCAGAGTGGTAGTGCAGAGTGGTAGTGCAGAGTGGTAGTGCAGAGTGGTAGTGCAGAGTGTAGAGTGGTAGTGCAGAGTGTAGAGTGGTAGTGCAGAGTGTAGAGTGGTAGTGCAGAGTGCAGAGTGGTAGTGCAGAGTGCAGAGTGGTAGTGCAGAGTGCAGAGTGGTAGTGCAGAGAGAGTGCAGAGTGGTAGTGCAGAGTGCAGAGTGCAGTTTGGTAGTGCAGAGTGCAGAGTGCAGTTTGGTAGTGCAGAGTGGTAGTGCAGAGTGGTAGTGCAGAGTGGTAGTGCAGAGTGGTAGTGCAGAGTGGTAGCGCAGAGTGGTAGTGCAGAGTGGTAGCGCAGAGTGCAGTTTGGTAGTGCAGTTTGGTAGCGCAGAGTGCAGTTTGGTAGTGCAGAGTGCAGTTTGGTAGTGCAGAGTGGTAGTGCAGAGTGGTAGTGCAGAGTGGTAGTGCAGAGTGGTAGTGCAGAGTGGTAGTGCAGAGTGGTAGTGCAGAGTGGTAGTGCAGAGTGGTAGTGCAGAGTGGTAGTGCAGGTGGAGAGTGGTGGTGGAGAGTGGAGAGTGGAGAGTGGTGGTGGAGAGTGGAGAGTGGTGGTGGAGAGTGGAGAGTGGAGGGTGGAGAGTGGAGAGTGGAGAGTGGTGGTGGAGAGTGGAGAGTGGAGAGTGGTGGTGGAGAGTGGAGAGTGGAGAGTGGTGGTGGAGAGTGGAGAGTGGAGGGTGGAGAGTGGAGAGTGGAGAGTGGAGAGTGGTGGTGGAGAGTGGAGAGTGGAGAGTGGAGGGTGGAGAGTGGAGAGTGGTGGTGGAGAGTGGAGAGTGGAGAGTGGTGGTGGAGAGTGGAGAGTGGAGAGTGGTGGTGGAGAGTGGAGAGTGGAGAGTGGTGGTGGAGAGTGGAGAGTGGAGAGTGGAGAGTGGAGAGTGGGAGTGGAGAGTGGTAGTGGAGAGTGGAGAGTGGAGAGTGGAGAGTGGAGATTGGTAGTGCAGAGTGCAGAGTGGAGATTGGTAGTGGAGAGTGGTAGTGGAGAGTGGAGAGTGGGAGTGGAGAGTGGAGAGTGGGAGTGGAGAGTGGAGAGTGGAGATTGGAGATTGGAGATTGGTAGTGCAGAGTGCAGAGTGGAGATTGGTAGTGCAGAGTGCAGAGTGGAGATTGGAGATTGGAGATTGGTAGTGCAGAGTGCAGAGTGGAGATTGGAGAGTGGAGAGTGGAGATTGGAGATTGGTAGTGCAGAGTGCAGAGTGGAGATTGGTAGTGGAGAGTGGTAGTGGAGAGTGGAGAGTGGGAGTGGAGAGTGGTAGTGGAGAGTGGAGAGTGGTAGTGGAGAGTGG
Source organism: Lissotriton vulgaris (assembly GCF_964263255.1). Classification (NCBI taxonomy): domain Eukaryota; kingdom Metazoa; phylum Chordata; class Amphibia; order Caudata; family Salamandridae; genus Lissotriton; species Lissotriton vulgaris. The sequence continues at coordinate 914,147 of NW_028255824.1, forward strand.
AGAGTGGTGGTGGAGAGTGGAGAGTGGAGAGTGGTGGTGGAGAGTGGAGAGTGGAGAGTGGTGGTGGAGAGTGGAGAGTGGTGGTGGAGAGTGGAGAGTGGTGGTGGAGAGTGGAGAGTGGAGAGTGGTGGTGGAGAGTGGAGAGTGGAGAGTGGTGGTGGAGAGTGGAGAGTGGTGGTGGAGAGTGGAGAGTGGTGGTGGAGAGTGGAGAGTGGAGAGTGGTGGTGGAGAGTGGAGAGTGGTGGTGGAGAGTGGAGAGTGGTGGTGGAGAGTGGAGAGTGGAGAGTGGTGGTGGAGAGTGGAGAGTGGAGAGTGGAGAGTGGTGGTGGAGAGTGGAGAGTGGAGAGTGGTGGTGGAGAGTGGAGAGTGGTGGTGGAGAGTGGAGAGTGGAGAGTGGTGGTGGAGAGTGGAGAGTGGAGAGTGGAGAGTGGTGGTGGTGAGAGTGGAGAGTGGAGAGTGGAGAGTGGAGAGTGGTGGTGGAGAGTGGAGAGTGGAGAGTGGAGATTGGTAGTGCAGAGTGGAGATTGGTAGTGGAGAGTGGTAGTGGAGAGTGGAGAGTGGGAGTGGAGAGTGGAGAGTGGAGAGTGGAGAGTGGAGAGTGGAGAGTGGAGAGTGGAGAGTGGAGAGTGGAGAGTGGAGAGTGGAGAGTGGAGAGTGGAGATTGGAGATTGGAGAGTGGAGAGTGGAGAGTGGAGAGTGGAGAGTGGAGAGTGGAGAGTGGAGAGTGGAGAGTGGAGATTGGAGAGTGGAGAGTGGAGATTGGAGATTGGAGATTGGTAGTGGAGAGTGGTAGTGGAGAGTGGGAGTGGAGAGTGGTAGTGGAGAGTGGAGAGTGGTAGTGGAGATTGGTAGTGGAGAGTGGTAGTGGAGGTAGAGAGTGGAGTGGGAGTGGAGAGTGGAGAGTGGAGAGTGGAGAGTGGAGAGTGGAGAGTGGAGAGTGGAGAGTGGAGCGTGGAGAGTGGAGAGTGGAGAGTGGAGAGTGGAGAGTGGAGAGTGGAGAGTGGAGAGTGGAGAGTGGAGAGTGGAAAGAGGAGAGTGGAGAGTGGAGTGGAGATTGGGAGTGGAGATTGGTAGTGCAGAGTGCAGAGTGGAGATTGGTAGTGCCGAGTGCAGAGTGGAGATTGGTGTGGAGAGTGGTGGTGGAGAGTGGAGAGTGGGAGTGGTGGTGGAGAGTGGAGAGTGGAGGGTGGAGAGTGGAGAGTGGAGAGTGGTGGTGGAGAGTGGAGAGTGGTGGTGGAGAGTGGAGAGTGGAGGGTGGAGAGTGGAGAGTGGAGAGTGGAGAGTGGAGAGTGGAGAGTGGAGATTGGTAGTGCAGAGTGCAGAGTGGAGATGGTAGTGGAGAGTGGTAGTGCAGAGTGGTAGTGCAGGTGGAGAGTGGTGGTGGAGAGTGGAGAGTGGAGAGTGGTGGTGGAGAGTGGAGAGTGGTGGTGGAGAGTGGAGAGTGGAGGGTGGAGAGTGGAGAGTGGAGAGTGGTGGTGGAGAGTGGAGAGTGGAGAGTGGTGGTGGAGAGTGGAGAGTGGAGAGTGGTGGTGGAGAGTGGAGAGTGGAGGGTGGAGAGTGGAGAGTGGTGGTGGAGAGTGGAGAGTGGAGAGTGGTGGTGGAGAGTGGAGAGTGGAGAGTGGAGAGTGGTGGTGGAGAGTGGAGAGTGGTGGTGGAGAGTGGAGAGTGGAGAGTGGAGAGTGGTGGTGGAGAGTGGAGAGTGGTAGTGGAGAGTGGAGAGTGGAGAGTGGTGGTGGAAGTGGAGAGTGGAGAGTGGTGGTGGAGAGTGGAGGTGGAGAGTGGAGAGTGGTGGTGGAGAGTGGAGAGTGGAGATTGGTAGTGGAGAGTGGTAGTGGGAGTGGAGAGTGGGAGTGGAGAGTGGTAGTGGAGAGTGGAGAGTGGAGAGTGGTGGTGGAGAGTGGAGAGTGGTGGGGTGGAGTGGGAGTGGAGAGTGGAGAGTGGTGGTGGAGAGTGGAGAGTGGTAGTGGAGAGTGGAGAGTGGAGAGTGGTGGTGGAGAGTGGAGAGTGGAGAGTGGTGGTGGAGAGTGGTGGTGGAGAGTGGAGAGTGGAGAGTGGAGAGTGGTGGTGGAGAGTGGAGAGTGGTGGTGGAGAGTGGAGAGTGGAGAGTGGAGAGTGGTGGTGGAGAGTGGAGAGTGGTAGTGGAGAGTGGAGAGTGGAGAGTGGTGGTGGAGAGTGGAGAGTGGAGAGTGGTGGTGGGAGAGTGGAGAGTGGAGAGTGGAGAGTGGTGGTGGAGAGTGGAGAGTGGAGATTGGTAGTGGAGAGTGGTAGTGGAGAGTGGAGAGTGGGAGTGGAGAGTGGAGTGGAGAGTGGTAGTGGAGAGTGGAGAGTGGAGAGTGGTGGTGGAGAGTGGAGAGTGGTGGTGAGAGTGGAGAGTGGAGAGTGGAGAGTGGTGGTGGAGAGTGGAGAGTGGTAGTGGAGAGTGGAGAGTGGAGAGTGGTGGTGGAGAGTGGAGAGTGGAGAGTGGTGGTGGAGAGTGGAGAGTGGAGAGTGGAGAGTGGTGGTGGGAGAGTGGAGAGTGGAGAGTGGAGAGTGGTGGTGGAGAGTGGAGAGTGGAGAGTGGAGAGTGGTGGTGGAGAGTGGAGAGTGGAGATTGGTAGTGGAGAGTGGTAGTGGAGAGTGGAGAGTGGGAGTGGAGAGTGGTAGTGGAGAGTGGAGAGTGGTAGTGGAGAGTGGAGAGTGGAGAGTGGTGGTGGAGAGTGGAGAGTGGAGAGTGGTGGTGGAGAGTGGAGAGTGGAGAGTGGTGGTGGAGAGTGGAGAGTGGTGGTGGAGAGTGGAGAGTGGAGAGTGGTGGTGGAGAGTGGAGAGTGGAGAGTGGTGGTGGGAGAGTGGAGAGTGGAGTGTGGAGAGTGGAGAGTGGTGGTGGAGAGTGGAGAGTGGAGAGTGGTGGTGGAGAGTGGAGAGTGGAGAGTGGTGGTGGAGAGTGGAGGTGGTGGTGGAGAGTGGAGAGTGGAGAGTGGAGAGTGGTGGTGGAGAGTGGAGAGTGGTGGTGGAGAGTGGAGAGTGGAGAGTGGTGGTGGAGAGTGGAGAGTGGTAGTGCAGAGTGGAGAGTGGAGAGTGGAGAGTGGTAGTGCAGAGTGGTAGTGCAGAGTGGTAGTGCAGAGTGGTAGTGCAGAGTGGTAGTGCAGAGTGGTAGTGCAGAGTGGTAGTGCAGAGTGGTAGTGCAGAGTGGTAGTGCAGAGTGGTAGTGCAGAGTGGTAGTGCAGAGTGGTAGTGCAGAGTGGTAGTGCAGAGTGGTAGTGCAGAGTGGTAGTGCAGAGTGGTAGTGCAGAGTGCAGTTTGGTAGTGCAGTTTGGTAGTGCAGAGTGGGAGTGCAGAGTGTGGTAGTGCAGAGTGGAGATTGGTAGTGGAGAGTGGTAGTGGAGAGTGGAGAGTGGTAGTGGAGAGTGGAGAGTGGTAGTGGAGAGTGGAGAGTGGTAGTGGAGAGTGGAGAGTGGTAGTGGAGAGTGGAGAGTGGTAGTGGAGAGTGGTAGTGGAGAGTGGAGAGTGGTAGTGGAGAGTGGAGAGTGGTAGTGGAGAGTGGAGAGTGGTAGTGGAGAGTGGAGAGTGGTAGTGGTAGTGGAGAGTGGAGAGTGGTAGTGGAGAGTGGAGAGTGGTAGTGGAGAGTGGTAGTGGAGAGTGGAGAGTGGTATTGGAGAGTGGAGAGTGGTAGTGCAGAGTGGTAGTGCAGAGTGGTAGTGCAGAGTGGTAGTGCAGAGTGGTAGTGCAGAGTGGTAGTGCAGAGTGGTAGTGCAGAGTGGTAGTGCAGAGTGGTAGTGCAGAGTGGTAGTGCAGAGTGGTAGTGCAGAGTGGTAGTGCAGAGTGGTAGTGCAGAGTGCAGAGTGGAGAGTGGTAGTGCAGAGTGCAGAGTGGAGAGTGGTAGTGCAGGTGGAGAGTGGAGAGTGGTAGTGCAGGTGGAGAGTGGTGGTGGAGAGTGGAGAGTGGAGATTGGAGAGTGGAGATTGGAGAGTGGAGAGTGGAGAGTGGAGAGTGGTAGTGCAGAGTGGAGAGTGGAGAGTGGAGAGTGGTAGTGCAGAGTGGAGAGTGGAGAGTGGTAGTGCAGGTGGAGAGTGGAGAGTGGTGGTGGAGAGTGGAGAGTGGAGAGTGGTGGTGGAGAGTGGAGAGTGGAGAGTGGTGGTGGAGAGTGGAGAGTGGAGAGTGGTGGTGGAGAGTGGAGAGTGGAGAGTGGTGGTGGAGAGTGGAGAGTGGAGAGTGGTGGTGGAGAGTGGAGAGTGGAGAGTGGTGGTGGAGAGTGGAGAGTGGAGAGTGGTGGTGGAGAGTGGAGAGTGGAGAGTGGTGGTGGAGAGTGGAGAGTGGAGAGTGGTGGTGGAGAGTGGAGAGTGGAGAGTGGTGGTGGAGAGTGGAGAGTGGAGAGTGGTAGTGCAGAGTGGAGAGTGGAGAGTGGAGAGTGGTAGTGCAGAGTGGGAGAGTGGAGAGTGGTAGTGCAGAGTGGAGAGTGGAGAGTGGTAGTGCAGGTGGAGAGTGGAGAGTGGTGGTGGAGAGTGGAGAGTGGAGAGTGGTGGTGGAGAGTGGAGAGTGGAGAGTGGTGGTGGAGAGTGGAGAGTGGAGAGTGGTGGTGGAGAGTGGAGAGTGGAGAGTGGTGGTGGAGAGTGGAGAGTGGAGAGTGGTGGTGGAGAGTGGAGAGTGGTGGTGGAGAGTGGAGAGTGGTGGTGGAGAGTGGTGGTGGAGAGTGGTGGTGGAGAGTGGTGGTGGAGAGTGGTAGTGCAGAGTGGAGAGTGGAGAGTGGTAGTGCAGGTGGAGAGTGGAGAGTGGTAGTGCAGGTGGAGAGTGGAGAGTGGTAGTGCAGGTGGAGAGTGGTGGTGGAGAGTGGAGAGTGGAGAGTGGTGGTGGAGAGTGGAGAGTGGTGGTGGAGAGTGGAGAGTGGTGGTGGAGAGTGGAGAGTGGTGGTGGAGAGTGGAGAGTGGAGAGTGGTGGTGGAGAGTGGAGAGTGGAGATTGGTGGTGGAGAGTGGTAGTGGAGAGTGGTAGTGGAGAGTGGAGAGTGGTAGTGGAGAGTGGAGAGTGGTAGTGGAGAGTGGAGAGTGGTAGTGGAGAGTGGAGAGTGGAGATTGGTAGTGGAGAGTGGAGAGTGGAGATTGGTAGTGGAGAGTGGAGAGTGGTGGTGGAGAGTGGAGAGTGGTGGTGGAGAGTGGAGAGTGGAGAGTGGTGGTGGAGAGTGGAGAGTGGAGATTGGTGGTGGAGAGTGGTAGTGGAGAGTGGAGAGTGGTAGTGGAGAGTGGAGAGTGGTAGTGGAGAGTGGAGAGTGGTAGTGGAGAGTGGAGAGTGGTAGTGGAGAGTGGAGAGTGGTGGTGGAGAGGGGAGAGTGGTGGTGGAGAGGGGAGAGTGCAGGTGGAGAGTGGTGGTGGAGAGTGCAGAGTGCAGGTGGAGAGTGGTGGTGGAGAGTGGTGGTGGAGAGTGGAGAGTGGTGGTGGAGAGTGGTGGTGGAGAGTGGTGGTGGAGAGTGGAGAGTGGTGGTGGAGAGTGGAGAGTGGAGATTGGAGAGTGGAGAGTGGAGAGTGGAGAGTGGAGAGTGGTAGTGCAGAGTGGAGAGTGGAGAGTGGTAGTGCAGGTGGAGAGTGGAGAGTGGTAGTGCAGGTGGAGAGTGGTGGTGGAGAGTGGAGAGTGGAGAGTGGTGGTGGAGAGTGGAGAGTGGAGAGTGGTGAGTGGTGGTGGAGAGTGGAGAGTGGAGAGTGGTGGTGGAGAGTGGAGAGTGGAGAGTGGTGGTGGAGAGTGGAGAGTGGAGAGTGGTGGTGGAGAGTGGAGAGTGGAGAGTGGTGGTGGAGAGTGGAGAGTGGAGAGTGGTGGTGGAGAGTGGAGAGTGGAGAGTGGAGAGTGGTGGTGGAGAGTGGAGAGTGGAGGGTGGAGAGTGGAGAGTGGAGAGTGGTGGTGGAGAGTGGAGAGTGGTGGTGGAGAGTGGAGAGTGGAGAGTGGTGGTGGAGAGTGGAGAGTGGAGAGTGGTAGTGCAGAGTGGAGAGTGGAGAGTGGTAGTGCAGGTGGAGAGTGGTAGTGCAGGTGGAGAGTGGTGGTGGAGAGTGGAGAGTGGTAGTGCAGGTGGAGAGTGGTGGTGGAGAGTGGTAGTGCAGAGTGGAGAGTGGAGAGTGGTAGTGCAGGTGGAGAGTGGAGAGTGGTAGTGCAGGTGGAGAGTGGTGGTGGAGAGTGGAGAGTGGAGAGTGGAGAGTGGTAGTGCAGAGTGGAGAGTGGAGAGTGGTAGTGCAGGTGGAGAGTGGAGAGTGGTAGTGCAGGTGGAGAGTGGTGGTGGAGAGTGGAGAGTGGAGAGTGGTGGTGGAGAGTGGAGAGTGGTAGTGCAGGTGGAGAGTGGTGGTGGAGAGTGGAGAGTGGAGAGTGGTAGTGCAGGTGGAGAGTGGTGGTGGAGAGTGGAGAGTGGAGAGTGGTGGTGGAGAGTGGAGAGTGGTGGTGGAGAGTGGAGAGTGGAGAGTGGTAGTGCAGGTGGAGAGTGGTGGTGGAGAGTGGAGAGTGGAGAGTGGTAGTGCAGGTGGAGAGTGGTGGTGGAGAGTGGTAGTGCAGGTGGAGAGTGGTGGTGGAGAGTGGTGGTGGAGAGTGGTGGTGGAGAGTGGTGGTGGAGAGTGGTAGTGCAGGTGGAGAGTGGTGGTGGAGAGTGGTGGTGGAGAGTGGAGAGTGGAGAGTGGTGGTGGAGAGTGGAGAGTGGAGAGTGGTAGTGCAGGTGGAGAGTGGAGAGTGGTAGTGCAGGTGGAGAGTGGAGAGTGGTAGTGCAGGTGGAGAGTGGTGGTGGAGAGTGGAGAGTGGAGAGTGGTGGTGGAGAGTGGAGAGTGGAGAGTGGTAGTGCAGGTGGAGAGTGGTGGTGGAGAGTGGAGAGTGGAGAGTGGTGGTGGAGAGTGGAGAGTGGAGAGTGGAGAGTGGTAGTGCAGGTGGAGAGTGGTGGTGGAGAGTGGTGGTGGTGGAGAGTGGTAGTGCAGGTGGAGAGTGGTGGTGGAGAGTGGTGGTGGAGAGTGGTAGTGCAGGTGGAGAGTGGTGGTGGAGAGTGTTGGTGGAGAGTGGTAGTGCAGGTGGAGAGTGGTGGTGGAGAGTGCAGAGTGGAGAGTGGTAGTGCAGGTGGAGAGTGGTGGTGGAGAGTGGAGAGTGGTGGTGGAGAGTGGAGAGTGGAGAGTGGTAGTGCAGGTGGAGAGTGGTGGTGGAGAGTGGAGAGTGGTGGTGGAGAGTGGAGAGTGGTGGTGGAGAGTGGAGAGTGGTAGTGCAGGTGGAGAGTGGTGGTGGAGAGTGGAGAGTGGTAGTGCAGGTGGAGAGTGCAGGTGGAGAGTGGTGGTGGAGAGTGGTGGTGGAGAGTGGTGGTGGAGAGTGGTGGTGGAGAGTGGTAGTGCAGGTGGAGAGTGGTGGTGGAGAGTGGTGGTGGAGAGTGGTAGTGCAGGTGGAGAGTGGTGGTGGAGAGTGGTGGTGGAGAGTGGTGGTGGAGAGTGGTAGTGCAGGTGGAGAGTGGTGGTGGAGAGTGCAGAGTGCAGAGTGGTGGTGCAGAGTGGTGGTGCAGAGTGGTGGTGGAGAGTGGTGGTGGAGAGTGGTGGTGGAGAGGGGAGAGTGCAGGTGGAGAGTGGTGGTGGAGAGGGGAGAGTGGTGGTGGAGAGGGGAGAGTGGTGGTGGAGAGGGGAGAGTGGTGGTGGAGAGGGGAGAGTGCAGGTGGAGAGTGGTGGTGGAGAGTGCAGAGTGCAGGTGGAGAGTGGTGGTGGAGAGTGGTGGTGGAGAGTGGAGAGTGGTGGTGGAGAGTGGAGAGTGGTGGTGGAGAGTGGAGAGTGGAGAGTGGAGAGTGGAGAGTGGTGGTGGAGAGTGGTGGTGGAGAGTGGAGAGTGGAGAGTGGTGGTGGAGAGTGGTGGTGGAGAGTGGTGGTGGAGAGTGGTGGTGGAGAGTGGTGGTGGAGAGTGGTGGTGGAGAGTGGTGGTGGAGAGTGGTGGTGGAGAGTGGTGGTGGAGATTGGTGGTGGAGATTGGTGGTGGAGAGTGGTGGTGGAGAGTGGTGGTGGAGATTGGTGGTGGAGATTGGTGGTGCAGAGTGGTGGTGCAGAGTGGTGGTGCAGAGTGGTGGTGCAGAGTGGTGGTGCAGAGTGGTGGTGCAGAGTGGTGGTGGAGAGTGGTGGTGGAGAGTGGTGGTGGAGAGGGGAGAGTGCAGGTGGAGAGTGGTGGTGGAGAGGGGAGAGTGGTGGTGGAGAGGGGAGAGTGGTGGTGGAGAGGGGAGAGTGCAGGTGGAGAGTGGTGGTGGAGAGTGCAGAGTGCAGGTGGAGAGTGGTGGTGGAGAGTGGTGGTGGAGAGTGGAGAGTGGTGGTGGAGAGTGGAGAGTGGTGGTGGAGAGTGGAGAGTGGAGAGTGGAGAGTGGAGAGTGGTGGTGGAGAGTGGTGGTGGAGAGTGGAGAGTGGAGAGTGGTGGTGGAGAGTGGTGGTGGAGAGTGGTGGTGGAGAGTGGTGGTGGAGAGTGGTGGTGGAGAGTGGTGGTGGAGAGTGGTGGTGGAGAGTGGTGGTGGAGAGTGGTGGTGGAGAGTGGTGGTGGAGAGTGGTGGTGGAGATTGGTGGTGGAGATTGGTGGTGGAGAGTGGTGGTGGAGAGTGGTGGTGGAGAGTGGTAGTGCAGAGTGGTAGTGCAGAGTGGTAGTGCAGAGTGCAGAGTGGAGAGTGGTAGTGCAGGTGGAGAGTGGAGAGTGGTAGTGCAGGTGGAGAGTGGTGGTGGAGAGTGGAGAGTGGAGAGTGGAGAGTGGAGAGTGGAGAGTGGAGAGTGGAGAGTGGAGAGTGGAGAGTGGTAGTGCAGAGTGGAGAGTGGTAGTGCAGGTGGAGAGTGGAGAGTGGTAGTGCAGGTGGAGAGTGGTGGTGGAGAGTGGAGAGTGGAGAGTGGTGGTGGAGAGTGGAGAGTGGAGAGTGGTGGTGGAGAGTGGAGAGTGGAGAGTGGTGGTGGAGAGTGGAGAGTGGTGGTGGAGAGTGGAGAGTGGTGGTGGAGAGTGGAGAGTGGAGAGTGGTGGTGGAGAGTGGAGAGTGGAGAGTGGTGGTGGAGAGTGGAGAGTGGAGAGTGGTGGTGGAGAGTGGTGGTGGAGAGTGGAGAGTGGAGAGTGGTGGTGGAGAGTGGTGGTGGAGAGTGGTGGTGGAGAGTGGTGGTGGAGAGTGGAGAGTGGTGGTGGAGAGTGGAGAGTGGAGAGTGGAGAGTGGAGAGTGGAGAGTGGAGAGTGGAGAGTGGAGAGTGGAGAGTGGAGAGTGGAGAGTGGAGAGTGGAGAGTGGTAGTGCAGAGTGGAGAGTGGTAGTGCAGGTGGAGAGTGGAGAGTGGTAGTGCAGGTGGAGAGTGGTGGTGGAGAGTGGAGAGTGGAGAGTGGTGGTGGAGAGTGGAGAGTGGAGAGTGGTGGTGGAGAGTGGAGAGTGGAGAGTGGTGGTGGAGAGTGGAGAGTGGTGGTGGAGAGTGGAGAGTGGTGGTGGAGAGTGGAGAGTGGAGAGTGGTGGTGGAGAGTGGAGAGTGGAGAGTGGTGGTGGAGAGTGGAGAGTGGTGGTGGAGAGTGGAGAGTGGAGGGTGGAGAGTGGAGAGTGGAGAGTGGAGAGTGGAGAGTGGTGGTGGAGAGTGGAGAGTGGAGAGTGGTGGTGGAGAGTGGAGAGTGGTGGTGGAGAGTGGAGAGTGGAGAGTGGAGAGTGGAGAGTGGTAGTGCAGAGTGGAGAGTGGAGAGTGGTAGTGCAGGTGGAGAGTGGAGAGTGGAGATTGGTAGTGCAGAGTGCAGAGTGGAGAGTGGAGATTGGTAGTGCAGAGTGCAGAGTGGAGATTGGTAGTGGAGAGTGGAGAGTGGTAGTGGAGAGTGGTAGTGGAGAGTGGTAGTGGAGAGTGGAGAGTGGTAGTGGAGAGTGGAGAGTGGTAGTGGAGAGTGGAGAGTGGAGATTGGTAGTGGAGAGTGGAGAGTGGTAGTGGAGAGTGGAGAGTGCAGAGTGGTGGTGGAGAGTGGTGGTGGAGAGTGGTGGTGGAGAGTGGTGGTGGAGAGTGGTGGTGGAGAGTGGTGGTGGAGAGTGGTGGTGGAGAGTGGTGGTGGAGAGTGGAGAGTGGAGAGTGGTGGTGGAGAGTGGAGAGTGCAGAGTGGTGGTGGAGAGTGGTGGTGGAGAGTGGTGGTGGAGAGTGGTGGTGGAGAGTGGAGAGTGGAGAGTGGTGGTGGAGAGTGGAGAGTGGAGAGTGGTGGTGGAGAGTGGAGAGTGGAGAGTGGTGGTGGAGAGTGGAGAGTGGAGAGTGGTGGTGGAGAGTGGAGAGTGGAGGGTGGAGAGTGGAGAGTGGAGAGTGGTGGTGGAGAGTGGAGAGTGGTGGTGGAGAGTGGAGAGTGGTAGTGCAGAGTGGAGAGTGGAGAGTGGTGGTGGAGAGTGGAGAGTGGTGGTGGAGAGTGGAGAGTGGTAGTGCAGAGTGGAGAGTGGAGAGTGGTAGTGCAGGTGGAGAGTGGTAGTGCAGGTGGAGAGTGGTGGTGGAGAGTGGAGAGTGGTGGTGGAGAGTGGAGAGTGGAGGGTGGAGAGTGGAGAGTGGAGAGTGGAGAGTGGAGAGTGGAGAGTGGAGAGTGGAGAGTGGAGAGTGGTAGTGCAGAGTGGAGAGTGGAGAGTGGTAGTGCAGGTGGAGAGTGGAGAGTGGTAGTGCAGAGTGGTAGTGCAGAGTGGTAGTGCAGAGTGGTAGTGCAGAGTGGTAGTGCAGAGTGGTAGTGCAGAGTGGTAGTGCAGAGTGGTAGTGCAGAGTGGTAGTGCAGAGTGGTAGTGCAGATTGGTAGTGCAGAGTGCAGATTGGTAGTGCAGAGTGCAGATTGGTAGTGCAGAGTGCAGATTGGTAGTGCAGAGTGCTAGTGCAGAGTGCAGAGTGCTAGTGCAGAGTGGTAGTGCAGAGTGCAGAGTGGTAGTGCAGAGTGCAGATTGGTAGTGCAGAGTGCAGATTGGTAGTGCAGAGTGCAGATTGGTAGTGCAGAGTGCAGATTGGTAGTGCAGAGTGCAGATTGGTAGTGCAGAGTGCAGAGTGCAGATTGGTAGTGCAGAGTGCAGAGTGGTAGTGCAGAGTGCAGAGTGGTAGTGCAGAGTGCAGAGTGGTAGTGCAGAGTGCTAGTGCAGAGTGCTAGTGCAGAGTGCAGAGTGGTAGTGCAGAGTGCAGAGTGGTAGTGCAGAGTGGTAGTGCAGAGTGGTAGTGCAGAGTGGTAGTGCAGAGTGGTAGTGCAGAGTGCAGAGTGGTAGTGCAGAGTGGTAGTGCAGAGTGCAGAGTGGTAGTGCAGAGTGGTAGTGCAGAGTGCAGAGTGGTAGTGCAGAGTGGTAGTGCAGAGTGCAGAGTGGTAGTGCAGAGTGGTAGTGCAGAGTGGTAGTGCAGAGTGGTAGTGCAGAGTGGTAGTGCAGAGTGGTAGTGCAGAGTGGTAGTGCAGAGTGTAGAGTGGTAGTGCAGAGTGTAGAGTGGTAGTGCAGAGTGTAGAGTGGTAGTGCAGAGTGCAGAGTGGTAGTGCAGAGTGCAGAGTGGTAGTGCAGAGTGCAGAGTGGTAGTGCAGAGTGGTAGTGCAGAGTGCAGAGTGGTAGTGCAGAGTGGTAGTGCAGAGTGCAGAGTGGTAGTGCAGAGTGGTAGTGCAGAGTGGTAGTGCAGAGTGGTAGTGCAGAGTGGTAGTGCAGAGTGGTAGTGCAGAGTGGTAGTGCAGAGAGAGTGCAGAGAGAGTGCAGAGAGAGTGCAGAGAGAGTGCAGAGAGAGTGCAGAGAGAGTGCAGAGAGAGTGCAGAGAGGTAGTGCAGAGAGGTAGTGCAGAGAGGTAGTGCAGAGAGGTAGTGCAGAGAGGTAGTGCAGAGTGCAGAGTGGTAGTGCAGAGTGGTAGTGCAGAGTGGTAGTGCAGAGTGGTAGTGCAGAGTGGTAGTGCAGAGTGGTAGTGCAGAGTGCAGTTTGGTAGTGCAGAGTGGTAGTGCAGAGTGCAGAGTGGTAGTGCAGAGTGGTAGTGCAGAGTGCAGAGTGGTAGTGCAGAGTGGTAGTGCAGATTGGTAGTGCAGATTGGTAGTGCAGAGTGGTAGTGCAGAGTGGTAGTGCAGAGTGGTAGTGCAGAGTGGTAGTGCAGAGTGGTAGTGCAGAGTGGTAGTGCAGAGTGGTAGTGCAGAGTGGTAGTGCAGAGTGGTAGTGCAGAGTGGTAGTGCAGAGTGGTAGTGCAGAGTGGTAGTGCAGAGTGCAGTTTGGTAGTGCAGTTTGGTAGTGCAGAGTGGGAGTGCAGAGTGTGGTAGTGCAGAGTGCAGAGTGGTAGTGCAGAGTGGTAGTGCAGAGTGCAGAGTGGTAGTGCAGAGTGGTAGTGCAGAGTGCAGAGTGGTAGTGCAGATTGGTAGTGCAGAGTGCAGTTTGGTAGTGCAGTTTGGTAGTGCAGTGTGGTAGTGCAGAGTGTGGTAGTGCAGAGTGGTAGTGCAGAGGGCAGAGGTGTAGTGCAGAGGGCAGAGGTGTAGTGCAGAGGGCAGAGGTGTAGTGCAGAGGGCAGAGGTGTAGTGCAGAGGGCAGAGGTGTAGTGCAGAGGGCAGAGGTGTAGTGCAGAGGGCAGAGGTGTAGTGCAGAGTGCAAGTGCAGAGTGCAGAGTGGTAGTGCAGAGTGCAGAGTGGTAGTGCAGAGTGCAGAGTGGTAGTGCAGAGTGCAGATTGGTAGTGCAGAGTGCAGAGTGGTAGTGCAGAGTGCAGATTGGTAGTGCAGATTGGTAGTGCAGAGTGCAGATTGGTAGTGCAGATTGGTAGTGCAGAGTGCAGATTGGTAGTGCAGAGTGCAGATTGGTAGTGCAGAGTGCAGATTGGTAGTGCAGAGTGCAGATTGGTAGTGCAGAGTGCAGATTGGTAGTGCAGAGTGCAGATTGGTAGTGCAGATTGGTAGTGCAGAGTGCAGATTGGTAGTGCAGATTGGTAGTGCAGAGTGCAGAGTGGTAGTGCAGAGTGGTAGTGCAGAGAGAGTGCAGAGTGGTAGTGCAGAGAGAGTGCAGAGTGGTAGTGCAGAGTGGTAGTGCAGAGAGAGTGCAGAGTGGTAGTGCAGAGTGGTAGTGCAGAGTGGTAGTGCAGAGTGGTAGTGCAGAGAGAGTGCAGAGTGGTAGTGCAGAGAGAGTGCAGAGTGGTAGTGCAGAGAGAGTGCAGAGTGGTAGTGCAGAGTGGTAGTGCAGAGTGCAGAGTGGTAGTGCAGAGTGGTAGTGCAGAGTGGTAGTGCAGAGTGGTAGTGCAGAGTGCAGAGTGGTAGTGCAGAGTGGTAGTGCAGAGTGCAGAGTGGTAGTGCAGAGTGGTAGTGCAGAGTGGTAGTGCAGAGTGGTAGTGCAGAGTGGTAGTGCAGAGTGGTAGTGCAGAGTGGTAGTGCAGAGTGGTAGTGCAGAGTGGTAGTGCAGAGTGGTAGTGCAGAGTGGTAGTGCAGAGTGGTAGTGCAGAGTGGTAGTGCAGAGTGGTAGTGCAGAGTGGTAGTGCAGAGTGCAGAGTGGTAGTGCAGAGTGCAGAGTGGTAGTGCAGAGTGGTAGTGCAGAGTGGTAGTGCAGAGTGCAGAGTGGTAGTGCAGAGTGGTAGTGCAGAGTGGTAGTGCAGAGTGGGAGTGCAGAGTGGGAGTGCAGAGTGGGAGTGCAGAGTGCAGAGTGGGAGTGCAGAGTGCAGAGTGGGAGTGCAGAGTGGGAGTGCAGAGTGGTAGTGCAGAGTGCAGAGTGGTAGTGCAGAGTGGTAGTGCAGAGTGCAGAATGCAGAGTGGTAGTGCAGAGTGCAGAATGCAGAGTGGTAGTGCAGAGTGCAGAATGCAGAGTGGTAGTGCAGAGTGCAGAATGCAGAGTGGTAGTGCAGAGTGCAGAATGCAGAGTGGTAGTGCAGAGTGCAGAATGCAGAGTGGTAGTGCAGAGTGGTAGTGCAGAGTGGTAGTGCAGAGTGGTAGTGCAGAGTGGTAGTGCAGAGTGGTAGTGCAGAGTGGTAGTGCAGAGTGGTAGTGCAGAGTGGTAGTGCAGAGTGGTAGTGCAGAGTGGTAGTGCAGAGTGGTAGTGCAGAGTGGTAGTGCAGAGTGGTAGTGCAGAGTGGTAGTGCAGAGTGGTAGTGCAGAGTGGTAGTGCAGAGTGGTAGTGCAGAGTGGTAGTGCAGAGTGGTAGTGCAGAGTGGTAGTGCAGAGTGGTAGTGCAGAGTGGTAGTGCAGAGTGGTAGTGCAGAGTGGTAGTGCAGAGTGGTAGTGCAGAGTGGTAGTGCAGAGTGGTAGTGCAGAGTGGTAGTGCAGAGTGGTAGTGCAGAGTGCAGAGTGGTAGTGCAGAGTGCAGAGTGGTAGTGCAGAGTGCAGAGTGGTAGTGCAGAGTGCAGAGTGGTAGTGCAGAGTGCAGAGTGGTAGTGCAGAGTGCAGAGTGGTAGTGCAGAGTGCAGAGTGGTAGTGCAGAGTGGTAGTGCAGAGTGCAGAGTGGTAGTGCAGAGTGGTAGTGCAGAGTGGTAGTGCAGAGTGGTAGTGCAGAGTGGTAGTGCAGAGTGGTAGTGCAGAGTGGTAGTGCAGAGTGGTAGTGCAGAGTGGTAGTGCAGAGTGGTAGTGCAGAGTGGTAGTGCAGAGTGGTAGTGCAGAGTGGTAGTGCAGAGTGGTAGTGCAGAGTGGTAGTGCAGAGTGGTAGTGCAGAGTGCAGAGTGGTAGTGCAGAGTGCAGAGTGGTAGTGCAGAGTGCAGAGTGGTAGTGCAGAGTGTAGAGTGGTAGTGCAGAGTGTAGAGTGGTAGTGCAGAGTGTAGAGTGGTAGTGCAGAGTGCAGAGTGGTAGTGCAGAGTGCAGAGTGGTAGTGCAGAGAGAGTGCAGAGTGGTAGTGCAGAGTGCAGAGTGCAGTTTGGTAGTGCAGAGTGCAGAGTGCAGTTTGGTAGTGCAGAGTGGTAGTGCAGAGTGGTAGTGCAGAGTGGTAGTGCAGAGTGGTAGTGCAGAGTGGTAGTGCAGAGTGCAGTTTGGTAGTGCAGAGTGCAGTTTGGTAGTGCAGAGTGCAGTTTGGTAGTGCAGAGTGGTAGTGCAGGTGGAGAGTGGTGGTGGAGAGTGGAGAGTGGAGAGTGGAGAGTGGAGAGTGGTGGTGGAGAGTGGAGAGTGGAGGGTGGAGAGTGGAGAGTGGAGAGTGGTGGTGGAGAGTGGAGAGTGGTGGTGGAGAGTGGAGAGTGGAGGGTGGAGAGTGGAGAGTGGAGAGTGGAGAGTGGAGAGTGGAGAGTGGAGATTGGTAGTGCAGAGTGCAGAGTGGAGAGTGGTAGTGGAGAGTGGTAGTGCAGAGTGGTAGTGCAGAGTGCAGAGTGGTAGTGCAGAGTGCAGAGTGGTAGTGCAGAGTGCAGAGTGGTAGTGCAGAGTGCAGAGTGGTAGTGCAGAGTGCAGAGTGGTAGTGCAGAGTGCAGAGTGGTAGTGCAGAGTGCAGAGTGGTAGTGCAGAGTGCAGAGTGGTAGTGCAGAGTGGTAGTGCAGAGTGGTAGTGCAGAGTGGTAGTGCAGAGTGGTAGT
Organism: Lissotriton vulgaris; assembly: GCF_964263255.1. NCBI lineage: Eukaryota > Metazoa > Chordata > Amphibia > Caudata > Salamandridae > Lissotriton > Lissotriton vulgaris. The sequence goes on from NW_028255824.1 coordinate 929,502, forward strand.
GCAGAGTGGTAGTGCAGAGTGGTAGTGCAGAGTGGTAGTGCAGAGTGGTAGTGCAGAGTGGTAGTGCAGAGTGGTAGTGCAGAGTGGTAGTGCAGAGTGTAGAGTGGTAGTGCAGAGTGTAGAGTGGTAGTGCAGAGTGCAGAGTGGTAGTGCAGAGTGCAGAGTGGTAGTGCAGAGAGAGTGCAGAGTGGTAGTGCAGAGTGCAGAGTGCAGTTTGGTAGTGCAGAGTGCAGAGTGCAGTTTGGTAGTGCAGAGTGGTAGTGCAGAGTGGTAGTGCAGAGTGGTAGTGCAGAGTGCAGTTTGGTAGTGCAGTTTGGTAGCGCAGAGTGCAGTTTGGTAGTGCAGAGTGCAGTTTGGTAGTGCAGAGTGGTAGTGCAGAGTGCAGTTTGGTAGTGCAGAGTGCAGTTTGGTAGTGCAGAGTGCAGTTTGGTAGTGCAGAGTGGTAGTGCAGAGTGGTAGTGCAGAGTGGTAGTGCAGAGTGGTAGTGCAGAGTGGTAGTGCAGAGTGGTAGTGCAGAGTGGTAGTGCAGAGTGGTAGTGCAGAGTGGTAGTGCAGAGTGGTAGTGCAGAGTGGTAGTGCAGAGTGGTAGTGCAGGTGGAGAGTGGTGGTGGAGAGTGGAGAGTGGAGAGTGGTGGTGGAGAGTGGAGAGTGGTGGTGGAGAGTGGAGAGTGGAGGGTGGAGAGTGGAGAGTGGAGAGTGGTGGTGGAGAGTGGAGAGTGGAGAGTGGTGGTGGAGAGTGGAGAGTGGAGAGTGGTGGTGGAGAGTGGAGAGTGGAGGGTGGAGAGTGGAGAGTGGAGAGTGGAGAGTGGTGGTGGAGAGTGGAGAGTGGAGAGTGGAGGGTGGAGAGTGGAGAGTGGTGGTGGAGAGTGGAGAGTGGAGAGTGGTGGTGGAGAGTGGAGAGTGGAGAGTGGTGGTGGAGAGTGGAGAGTGGAGAGTGGTGGTGGAGAGTGGAGAGTGGAGAGTGGAGAGTGGAGAGTGGGAGTGGAGAGTGGTAGTGGAGAGTGGAGAGTGGAGAGTGGAGAGTGGAGATTGGTAGTGCAGAGTGCAGAGTGGAGATTGGTAGTGGAGAGTGGTAGTGGAGAGTGGAGAGTGGGAGTGGAGAGTGGAGAGTGGGAGTGGAGAGTGGAGAGTGGAGATTGGAGATTGGAGATTGGTAGTGCAGAGTGCAGAGTGGAGATTGGTAGTGCAGAGTGCAGAGTGGAGATTGGAGATTGGAGATTGGTAGTGCAGAGTGCAGAGTGGAGATTGGAGAGTGGAGAGTGGAGATTGGAGATTGGTAGTGCAGAGTGCAGAGTGGAGATTGGTAGTGGAGAGTGGTAGTGGAGAGTGGAGAGTGGGAGTGGAGAGTGGTAGTGGAGAGTGGAGAGTGGTAGTGGAGAGTGGAGAGTGGTGGTGGAGAGTGGAGAGTGGAGAGTGGTGGTGGAGAGTGGAGAGTGGAGAGTGGTGGTGGAGAGTGGAGAGTGGTGGTGGAGAGTGGAGAGTGGTGGTGGAGAGTGGAGAGTGGAGAGTGGTGGTGGAGAGTGGAGAGTGGAGAGTGGTGGTGGAGAGTGGAGAGTGGTGGTGGAGAGTGGAGAGTGGTGGTGGAGAGTGGAGAGTGGAGAGTGGTGGTGGAGAGTGGAGAGTGGTGGTGGAGAGTGGAGAGTGGTGGTGGAGAGTGGAGAGTGGAGAGTGGTGGTGGAGAGTGGAGAGTGGAGAGTGGAGAGTGGTGGTGGAGAGTGGAGAGTGGAGAGTGGTGGTGGAGAGTGGAGAGTGGTGGTGGAGAGTGGAGAGTGGAGAGTGGTGGTGGAGAGTGGAGAGTGGAGAGTGGAGAGTGGTGGTGGAGAGTGGAGAGTGGAGAGTGGAGAGTGGAGAGTGGTGGTGGAGAGTGGAGAGTGGAGAGTGGAGATTGGTAGTGCAGAGTGGAGATTGGTAGTGGAGAGTGGTAGTGGAGAGTGGAGAGTGGGAGTGGAGAGTGGAGAGTGGAGAGTGGAGAGTGGAGAGTGGAGAGTGGAGAGTGGAGAGTGGAGAGTGGAGAGTGGAGATTGGAGAGTGGAGAGTGGAGAGTGGAGAGTGGAGAGTGGAGAGTGGAGAGTGGAGAGTGGAGATTGGAGAGTGGAGAGTGGAGATTGGAGATTGGAGATTGGTAGTGGAGAGTGGTAGTGGAGAGTGGGAGTGGAGAGTGGTAGTGGAGAGTGGAGAGTGGTAGTGGAGATTGGTAGTGGAGAGTGGTAGTGGAGAGTGGAGAGTGGGAGTGGAGAGTGGAGAGTGGAGAGTGGAGAGTGGAGAGTGGAGAGTGGAGAGTGGAGAGTGGAGAGTGGAGAGTGGAGAGTGGAGATTGGAGAGTGGAGAGTGGAGAGTGGAGATTGGAGAGTGGAGAGTGGAGATTGGAGAGTGGAGATTGGAGAGTGGAGAGTGGAGATTGGAGATTGGAGATTGGTAGTGCAGAGTGCAGAGTGGAGATTGGTAGTGGAGAGTGGTAGTGGAGAGTGGGAGTGGAGAGTGGTAGTGGAGAGTGGAGAGTGGTAGTGGAGAGTGGAGAGTGGAGAGTGGTAGTGGAGAGTGGAGAGTGGAGAGTGGTGGTGGAGAGTGGAGAGTGGAGAGTGGTGGTGGAGAGTGGAGAGTGGAGAGTGGTGGTGGAGAGTGGAGAGTGGAGAGTGGTGGTGGAGAGTGGAGAGTGGTGGTGGAGAGTGGAGAGTGGAGAGTGGTGGTGGAGAGTGGAGAGTGGAGAGTGGAGAGTGGTGGTGGAGAGTGGAGAGTGGAGAGTGGTGGTGGAGAGTGGAGAGTGGAGAGTGGTGGTGGAGAGTGGTGGTGGAGAGTGGAGAGTGGAGAGTGGAGAGTGGTGGTGGAGAGTGGAGAGTGGTGGTGGAGAGTGGAGAGTGGAGAGTGGAGAGTGGTGGTGGAGAGTGGAGAGTGGTAGTGGAGAGTGGAGAGTGGAGAGTGGTGGTGGAGAGTGGAGAGTGGAGAGTGGTGGTGGAGAGTGGAGAGTGGAGAGTGGAGAGTGGTGGTGGAGAGTGGAGAGTGGAGATTGGTAGTGGAGAGTGGTAGTGGAGAGTGGAGAGTGGGAGTGGAGAGTGGTAGTGGAGAGTGGAGAGTGGAGAGTGGTGGTGGAGAGTGGAGAGTGGTGGTGGAGAGTGGAGAGTGGAGAGTGGAGAGTGGTGGTGGAGAGTGGAGAGTGGTAGTGGAGAGTGGAGAGTGGAGAGTGGTGGTGGAGAGTGGAGAGTGGAGAGTGGTGGTGGAGAGTGGAGAGTGGAGAGTGGAGAGTGGTGGTGGAGAGTGGAGAGTGGAGATTGGTAGTGGAGAGTGGTAGTGGAGAGTGGAGAGTGGGAGTGGAGAGTGGTAGTGGAGAGTGGAGAGTGGTAGTGGAGAGTGGAGAGTGGAGAGTGGTGGTGGAGAGTGGAGAGTGGAGAGTGGTGGTGGAGAGTGGAGAGTGGAGAGTGGTGGTGGAGAGTGGAGAGTGGTGGTGGAGAGTGGAGAGTGGAGAGTGGTGGTGGAGAGTGGAGAGTGGAGAGTGGTGGTGGAGAGTGGAGAGTGGAGAGTGGAGAGTGGAGAGTGGTGGTGGAGAGTGGAGAGTGGAGAGTGGTGGTGGAGAGTGGAGAGTGGAGAGTGGTGGTGGAGAGTGGAGAGTGGTGGTGGAGAGTGGAGAGTGGAGAGTGGAGAGTGGTGGTGGAGAGTGGAGAGTGGTGGTGGAGAGTGGAGAGTGGAGAGTGGTGGTGGAGAGTGGAGAGTGGTAGTGCAGAGTGGAGAGTGGAGAGTGGAGAGTGGTAGTGCAGAGTGGTAGTGCAGAGTGGTAGTGCAGAGTGGTAGTGCAGAGTGGTAGTGCAGAGTGGTAGTGCAGAGTGGTAGTGCAGAGTGGTAGTGCAGAGTGGTAGTGCAGAGTGGTAGTGCAGAGTGGTAGTGCAGAGTGGTAGTGCAGAGTGGTAGTGCAGAGTGGTAGTGCAGAGTGGTAGTGCAGAGTGGTAGTGCAGAGTGGTAGTGCAGAGTGGTAGTGCAGAGTGGTAGTGCAGAGTGGTAGTGCAGAGTGGTAGTGCAGAGTGGTAGTGCAGAGTGGTAGTGCAGAGTGGTAGTGCAGAGTGGTAGTGCAGAGTGGTAGTGCAGAGTGGTAGTGCAGAGTGGTAGTGCAGAGTGGTAGTGCAGAGTGGTAGTGCAGAGTGGTAGTGCAGAGTGGTAGTGCAGAGTGGTAGTGCAGAGTGGTAGTGCAGAGTGGTAGTGCAGAGTGGTAGTGCAGAGTGGGAGTGCAGAGTGGAGAGTGAGAGTGCAGAGTGGGAGTGGAGAGTGCAGAGTGGAGAGTGCAGAGTGGAGAGTGGAGAGTGGAGAGTGGAGAGTGGAGATTGGTAGTGCAGAGTGCAGAGTGGAGATTGGTAGTGGAGAGTGGTAGTGGAGAGTGGAGAGTGGTAGTGGAGAGTGGAGAGTGGTAGTGGAGAGTGGAGAGTGGTAGTGGAGAGTGGAGAGTGGTAGTGGAGAGTGGAGAGTGGTAGTGGAGAGTGGAGAGTGGTAGTGGAGAGTGGAGAGTGGTAGTGGTAGTGGAGAGTGGAGAGTGGTAGTGGAGAGTGGAGAGTGGTAGTGGAGAGTGGAGAGTGGTAGTGGAGAGTGGAGAGTGGTAGTGGAGAGTGGAGAGTGGTAGTGCAGAGTGGTAGTGCAGAGTGGTAGTGCAGAGTGGTAGTGCAGAGTGGTAGTGCAGAGTGGTAGTGCAGAGTGGTAGTGCAGAGTGGTAGTGCAGAGTGGTAGTGCAGAGTGGTAGTGCAGAGTGGTAGTGCAGAGTGCAGAGTGGAGAGTGGAGAGTGGTAGTGCAGGTGGAGAGTGGTGGTGGAGAGTGGAGAGTGGAGATTGGAGAGTGGAGATTGGAGAGTGGAGAGTGGAGAGTGGAGAGTGGTAGTGCAGAGTGGAGAGTGGAGAGTGGTAGTGCAGGTGGAGAGTGGAGAGTGGTGGTGGAGAGTGGAGAGTGGAGAGTGGTGGTGGAGAGTGGAGAGTGGAGAGTGGTGGTGGAGAGTGGAGAGTGGTGGTGGAGAGTGGAGAGTGGAGAGTGGTGGTGGAGAGTGGAGAGTGGAGAGTGGTGGTGGAGAGTGGAGAGTGGAGAGTGGTGGTGGAGAGTGGAGAGTGGAGAGTGGTGGTGGAGAGTGGAGAGTGGAGAGTGGTGGTGGAGAGTGGAGAGTGGAGAGTGGTGGTGGAGAGTGGAGAGTGGAGAGTGGTGGTGGAGAGTGGAGAGTGGAGAGTGGTGGTGGAGAGTGGAGAGTGGAGAGTGGTAGTGCAGAGTGGAGAGTGGAGAGTGGAGAGTGGTAGTGCAGAGTGGAGAGTGGAGAGTGGTAGTGCAGGTGGAGAGTGGAGAGTGGTGGTGGAGAGTGGAGAGTGGAGAGTGGTGGTGGAGAGTGGAGAGTGGAGAGTGGTGGTGGAGAGTGGAGAGTGGAGAGTGGTGGTGGAGAGTGGAGAGTGGAGAGTGGTGGTGGAGAGTGGAGAGTGGAGAGTGGTGGTGGAGAGTGGAGAGTGGTGGTGGAGAGTGGAGAGTGGTGGTGGAGAGTGGTGGTGGAGAGTGGAGAGTGGTGGTGGAGAGTGGTGGTGGAGAGTGGTGGTGGAGAGTGGTGGTGGAGAGTGGTGGTGGAGAGTGGTAGTGCAGAGTGGAGAGTGGAGAGTGGTAGTGCAGGTGGAGAGTGGAGAGTGGTAGTGCAGGTGGAGAGTGGAGAGTGGTAGTGCAGGTGGAGAGTGGTGGTGGAGAGTGGAGAGTGGAGAGTGGTGGTGGAGAGTGGAGAGTGGTGGTGGAGAGTGGAGAGTGGTGGTGGAGAGTGGAGAGTGGTGGTGGAGAGTGGAGAGTGGAGAGTGGTGGTGGAGAGTGGAGATTGGTGGTGGAGAGTGGTAGTGGAGAGTGGTAGTGGAGAGTGGAGAGTGGTAGTGGAGAGTGGAGAGTGGTAGTGGAGAGTGGAGAGTGGTAGTGGAGAGTGGAGAGTGGAGATTGGTAGTGGAGAGTGGAGAGTGGAGATTGGTAGTGGAGAGTGGAGAGTGGAGATTGGTAGTGGAGAGTGGAGAGTGGTGGTGGAGAGTGGAGAGTGGTGGTGGAGAGTGGAGAGTGGAGAGTGGTGGTGGAGAGTGGAGAGTGGAGATTGGTGGTGGAGAGTGGTAGTGGAGAGTGGAGAGTGGTAGTGGAGAGTGGAGAGTGGTAGTGGAGAGTGGAGAGTGGTAGTGGAGAGTGGAGAGTGGTAGTGGAGAGTGGAGAGTGGTGGTGGAGAGTGGAGAGTGGAGAGTGGTGGTGGAGAGTGGAGAGTGGAGAGTGGTGGTGGAGAGTGGAGAGTGGTGGTGGAGAGTGGAGAGTGGAGAGTGGAGAGTGGTAGTGCAGAGTGGTAGTGCAGAGTGGTAGTGCAGAGTGGTAGTGCAGAGTGGTAGTGCAGAGTGGTAGTGCAGAGTGGTAGTGCAGAGTGGTAGTGCAGAGTGGTAGTGCAGAGTGGTAGTGCAGAGTGGTAGTGCAGAGTGCAGAGTGGAGAGTGGAGAGTGGTAGTGCAGGTGGAGAGTGGTGGTGGAGAGTGGAGAGTGGAGATTGGAGAGTGGAGATTGGAGAGTGGAGAGTGGAGAGTGGAGAGTGGTAGTGCAGAGTGGAGAGTGGAGAGTGGTAGTGCAGGTGGAGAGTGGAGAGTGGTGGTGGAGAGTGGAGAGTGGAGAGTGGTGGTGGAGAGTGGAGAGTGGAGAGTGGTGGTGGAGAGTGGAGAGTGGTGGTGGAGAGTGGAGAGTGGAGAGTGGTGGTGGAGAGTGGAGAGTGGAGAGTGGTGGTGGAGAGTGGAGAGTGGAGAGTGGTGGTGGAGAGTGGAGAGTGGAGAGTGGTGGTGGAGAGTGGAGAGTGGAGAGTGGTGGTGGAGAGTGGAGAGTGGAGAGTGGTGGTGGAGAGTGGAGAGTGGAGAGTGGTGGTGGAGAGTGGAGAGTGGAGAGTGGTGGTGGAGAGTGGAGAGTGGAGAGTGGTAGTGCAGAGTGGAGAGTGGAGAGTGGAGAGTGGTAGTGCAGAGTGGAGAGTGGAGAGTGGTAGTGCAGGTGGAGAGTGGAGAGTGGTGGTGGAGAGTGGAGAGTGGAGAGTGGTGGTGGAGAGTGGAGAGTGGAGAGTGGTGGTGGAGAGTGGAGAGTGGAGTGGTGGTGGAGAGTGGAGAGTGGAGAGTGGTGGTGGAGAGTGGAGAGTGGAGAGTGGTGGTGGAGAGTGGAGAGTGGTGGTGGAGAGTGGAGAGTGGTGGTGGAGAGTGGTGGTGGAGAGTGGAGAGTGGTGGTGGAGAGTGGTGGTGGAGAGTGGTGGTGGAGAGTGGTGGTGGAGAGTGGTGGTGGAGAGTGGTAGTGCAGAGTGGAGAGTGGAGAGTGGTAGTGCAGGTGGAGAGTGGAGAGTGGTAGTGCAGGTGGAGAGTGGAGAGTGGTAGTGCAGGTGGAGAGTGGTGGTGGAGAGTGGAGAGTGGAGAGTGGTGGTGGAGAGTGGAGAGTGGTGGTGGAGAGTGGAGAGTGGTGGTGGAGAGTGGAGAGTGGTGGTGGAGAGTGGAGAGTGGAGAGTGGTGGTGGAGAGTGGAGATTGGTGGTGGAGAGTGGTAGTGGAGAGTGGTAGTGGAGAGTGGAGAGTGGTAGTGGAGAGTGGAGAGTGGTAGTGGAGAGTGGAGAGTGGTAGTGGAGAGTGGAGAGTGGAGATTGGTAGTGGAGAGTGGAGAGTGGAGATTGGTAGTGGAGAGTGGAGAGTGGAGATTGGT